>NC_045584.1:2474147-2784319 GCF_009819795.1 Aythya fuligula | reverse complement strand
AGCAGCCACAGCTCTGCCTGGCTGCTCATCTGCAGAGCTCATTTCAGTACCCAAACATTAGCAGGAAGGAGAAACGAGAGCACAGAAATCCCAGACAAGACAAGGAAGGCACAAATCACCCCGTTTCCTCAGTTTTGGTTCAGTGACTGCTGATTGTGTCAGCTGGGGACGTGACTTACCGGTCATCCCTCCTAACTGAAGCTATCTAGAACCACGGATCTCATTCCCTAGCTTGATCCTCTGCACGTTCAGCAGTGACACAGCCATTCTCAAGGAGAAGTCCCCATCCCAGCTGTCTAAAACGTCACCTTCCAGAAACACATTCCCTCCTTCACGAAGGGAGCTCAGAACCCTGCCCAAGACGCCCCCTCTATGGCCAGGAAAGTCTCACGGCTCAAGTGTCTTCCTCTTTTGCTATCTGGACCTGAACCTAGGAAAACACTGAGCAAGTATTTGATTTTAAATTTGCAAATGACTTTTCTATTTCAACTGACCATACCCTTAAAATGAAACTCTGTTTATCTGGATGAGGGCCTGTCTGAATTTCCTAATTTCCTGGCTCTGCAAACCCATGCACAGCACTCACTCTTGCTCATACCTCATACTCTTGGGATAATTTCAGGTTATCATTAGCTTTGAGATGCTCTGTGTGTTCAGCCAGCTCGGAAACAGGGATTGGTGGGTGGCTGAGCATACCTAAAAGACAAGACAGCAGGAAAAGAATCTCATTTAATAATAACTAAAATTCACAACGGTTGCACATTTTATAAGAAAGAAGAAACAAGAAAAGAAAATAAATTACAATGTAAGATCTGCAATGAAAGTAGGGAGGTTAGAAGAGAAGAATTCAGGGCTCGAAATTGTGTCCTTGGAAGTAAAAAAAAATTAAAAATCAAGGAAATAAAAAAACCAGTAACATGAGTGTTTCCATGATGGCCCCATTTTCAATGTGTAAATCAGAGCAAAACAAAAAGGAAAATCCAAAGAGCAGATGCATGTTAGCAATTCCAATAGTGGACTTAAAATGAGCAAACGCTGCCAGAGGAACCTACGCAGCAAATGTTACAGCACCCGCAATGATCATAAACAAACTCCAACACAAAAGAAGGGAAGGGGCAGGGATCCAGCCACCCATGGCGATGTGGGGCAGGGGGAGGGAATGCAGATGGGAGGAAGCAGGGGAGGCTTTTCAGGAATTGTCCTTTGCACAACGCTGGCTCTGTAAGCTTCTCGGTGAGCTCATGGGCACAGTGGGGTTAGCATTCAGGGCTGCAGGAGCACAGCCAGGTAGGGAAAAGTCAGGTACTGGCTCCTCTTGCTGCTCCTGGGCTGCAGAGGATGCTGTAGAGCACAGCCTGCAGCCCACCGGTGCTGCTCTGTCCTCACCCTCCCTTTTCCAGCTGCAGGTAGGATGTACCGACCTGGCCGGCCACCTCTGCTGGGGATTTGTTCATTACCTTTGTGACAGGGGGACAAAGACCCTCCTGCCCCTTTCTCAGTCTGTGGAATGGGAAACAATTCGCTGGGGAGCCCGATGCCTCATGGCCCCAGTTCCCCTGCAGTTTTAACCAACACTAGTTGTGCTCTTACTGAGGCTGAGCTGCCAAAGAGCAGACTCGGTCGTTTCTGAGAAAATCCTGGCAGCGAGGGCCACGCTACACCAGCCTCAGGGCACATCTCAGCCACAAATGGGACTGAGCACCTATGGCAGAGCTGTCTGTGTGCCTAAAGGCAGAGCTGTCCGTGTGCCTGCAGTACGATTTGCACAACCCGCTCCAAGAGGAGCGGCTGGAGCTCTGCAAAGAGCAGGGATCCTTCCCGTCCTACCCTCTGCACTAGCTACGCTACCAATCAAGGTGGAAAAGCTCTCCATGCTTTGCTCATCTGCATTGGATCGTGTTTTTCCAGAGGCTTCCCATGCTGTCTGCCAGCCGATGCCGCTACGGATGGCAGCGGCCAGGCAAGGAGAGCAGCATGCCGAAAAGCCCTGGGCAGTGCCCCCAATGAGAAGGATTCGGGGTGGAGAAGAGATGGAAGCCAGGGAGAATTTCGAGCCCCGTGGGTGTTGGTGTGTGACAAAGCAGCGGCGGTGGCAGCAGCATGGTCAGATACTCTGAAATATCAGCACAGAGATGGCAAAGCAAGCGTGACGTCCTCAGTTTTACAGTGAGTCCTCGAGAGACGCTGCCTCCCCCAGGCCTGGGGACGGGATGAGTCTGCCAGAGCGGGGACCTGAGGCACCACTCCAACGTTTTGTTCTAAGCTAACTAGGCGTCTATTTTCAGCACAAGGAAGCGTGGCTGAAAATAGAAGGGCTGGGGGGAAATAAACCAAAAAAAGCCCACAAAAAGAACCCTGAGGTGTTCTGGAGGCTGCACTGGCTGCGCTCTGTTCTGCTGGTGATCAGGGCAGAAACTCTCCCAGCTCACGAAGGAGAAGTTCCCACTCTTGCTGTCCTGCAGCCTGTTCCACCTAGAGAAGGATTTCTCCTTGGGTTCCCACTGGAAGGTGGCAGCCATCCACCCTGCACCCGGCACTGGGTGCAGGCTGGGGGCTTGTGGAGGAACTGGTCATCTCTCTGCCCTCACTGGGAAGGGAGGACAGTACTGGGATACCAGAGGTCAAAGCACCTTAATATTAGGAACAGTTTGCCCAGTTCCCATCCTTCTGCCTCTGAACGTAAGGGCAGCAAACGTACCTTGAGCTGTACCACTACAGCAGAGCCCAGCCCTACTCAGAACAACTTCTGGCACCTCAAGAAGTCTCCATCTCTCTGCGGGTCGCCCCCTCACTGACTCCTTCCCAGCTGCCACACCTGACTGCTGCAAAAACCTCCATTATTTTGCTGGTATGTGATTAGAAACACAACGGTGTAGATAAAATCCCAAACAGTGGACATGAATGTTGTAAGAAAAAAAAAAAAAAAAAAGCTAACATCAACCAGGAAACCCCATAAAAACAAGCAAGGAAAAAAAAAAAAAAACATCAGGTGAGATGCTCTTTGGCTCTGAAGTCGCAGAGCAGTGAGTGTCCTTCCCTTCGAGCATGCAGGCTGTACGGGCAAGGCCTGCTGTGCCAGTCTGGAAAGAGAAGTCACGTCCCCTTGGAAGGCATTTCACAACTTGCCTTCATAAAAACTTGATGAAAAATCATCAGTGGGACCAGCTTCTGAAAACCATCTCTGCCTCCGTGCTGGGGAACATCCTGCCCCCGCCTCCCACCTGCTGCGAGCAGACGCTGGCTGAGAACTTGGCTGATGGGAACTTGCCTTGTTTTGCTGCTGCTAAGGACAAAAATCCCCTTGTCGGATTGATTTCTAGGATTCTTTGTAATAGTAATAATAATAAAAAAAAAAACGGAAACTTCTGCAGTGATAAACACTTTCCTGGTCAAAATGCCAAGCGTATCGGGGTTCCCATTAGGTCCACAAGGCTGCTATGTCCGGCTCTGCTTTGCCAGCTGCAGCAGCTTCTCTTTTGTCTGCTTTGATTCCCTAACTCTTTTTAGCCACGAAGGGAAATGGCTCACGGATTCCTCTGCTCAGCTCCTGGCTACCTGTGGGGCTGCCACCCCGCCACCTCCCGCAGCAGCCAGGGTGGCAGAGGGAGCGCTGCCATGGGCGGAAGGATCAGTGTGGCTTAAAAAACACACAGACCCCTCTGTGTTACCATAAAGGGGGTGACGGAGGTGGCAGGTGGACTGGGACAGTACTGGCAGGAGCATTCAGCACCAAAGAGACTAGTGCTGGGATTCAAGTATTCAGAAAACTGCCCCAGCCCTCGCGTCTCTGAACACAAGCAGCACCCGTGGTTCTTCACATTTGTCAGCTGAAATCTCGTATCTGTTTCCCTGCCCAGCATAAAAAAAAAAAAAAAAAAAAACACAAAAAAAATCAAACCAGCACCACCCAGCAAAGCTGGGATCTTGGCTTCTAATGGGGATGAAGTCTTTCAGAGCCGGTCTCATCTACCATTTCAATCACTTGAATCTCTCTAATCTTCTCACAAAAGACTTGATTCTCTGTGCACCAGCCAACTCACCAGAAACGTCACCCTAACAGCTGTTCCACGGGCCGGAGCCCATTTATCCTTGCAAAATAACCGCGGCTGGATGGCACTCCGTGCAAAACCCACGGGTGTGGAGGACCGTGGAGAGGCCTCTGGTCTTTGTGCGCCTGGAACAAGTCGGTGCCAAGGAACAGACACCTGCCACAGATGGGAAATGGCTCTTGTCCTCGGCAGACATGGAAAGGTGCCTGCGTGGCTCTCTCCAGAGAGAGGAGGTCGTCAGCTGCAGCCACGGTTTCCTCCTTCCCCGCGTTACAGAGCGACGAACACAACACCACGGGCACGCACGCACACAACGCTCACACACTGCTGCACAAAAGATTGCTTTCTGCCCGTGGATAAGGACGAGGGACATTTAGGCAAGCTTCTGAAATGAAACATCATCGACAATGGGGAGAAAAAGCAGCCTTGAAACCCCCGTTTTTCTCCTGACAAAGCAAAAGAGCCACAGGAGGAGGGAGTCTCACACCGCTACCGGGGGCTCTGCTCTTGTGCTCCTGCTCCTATCCCCGTCTTGCAAGAGGCCTGTTTGGTACTGTAAAACTGGAAGCACAGTTCAGACAAACAGATGGCACAGAAAAGGGATGAGATGGGCAAACACTGCTGGGATACAGAGAGTTCAGCAAAAAAAAAAAAAAAAAAAAAAGAAAAAGAAAGCAAAAAAACAAAACAGGAACAAAACGGAATCGGAAAGGAAAGCGACAGAAGAGGGAAAAATAATTATGGGGGAAAAAATGAAACCAACAGGAACAAAAACACACAGGAACTAACTTTCAAAGTCAAACTCAGGGTCACTGAGAGGGCTGCTCAGACCAGAATCTGCAGAAAACAGTAAAAAAAAAAATAAATAAAATATACACTTTTTAAAAAATTTCATGCTAATAAAAAAACGAAAAACAAAACAAAAAAATCAACATAAATCTAAAGAGGAAAAGAAAGTTATTCTTTGTGCTGATTAGGCAAGGACAGGATCACTAAGATGTGCTGTTCCCTCGAGATGCTCATGCACTCTCCTGTTCCTGTGTCCCCCCCCCTTTTGTTTTGCTGCTGGGGACGGGACAGAGACCCTCTGCGTGCTGCCCCCGGGACACCTGCCTGGAGAAGAGCCCAGGGGCCATTCCTAAGGCACTGCAGACTCAAGTCAAATATTCTGCATTTCTCTCACCTGCAGACTGCACCACAACCTCCCCATAATCACCGACACACCTCCAGTTCTGCATTCCCATCCGTTTCCTATTTCCATTTCCACCCAGCTGCTATCGAAGCCATGCGGGAGGCGGGCGACCAGCTCTCCCAAATCCCTTCAAACCTCATCCTGCTTTACAAACCCGGGAGCATGGTAAACCAGCCAGCTTTGGCTCAATAACGTTACAAAGAAAAGTTGGCAGCGTCTTTTTAAAGCTACACGGGACAAAAACTGGCAGTCTTTTGAGATCTGCAGACCTTTGCCTAGCGGAGTCTGAACGGCAGGCTTGCAGGTCTTAGCTACCTTCTGCGAGCCTCTTAGGTCAAGAATTTAGAGGTAAAGCGTGACCAGAACAGCACGGGCAACACAAGACAGGCTCAGTCACCTCCTGATCTCATTAACTGAGGCCAGGGAGCGCCTCGTTGTGAGCTGGCTCCGCAATCCTGTGAGGATGGGGAGAAGCACTCAGGGAACACCCAAAGCAGCACTCCCAGCTGCTTCTGAGCATCCGGGCTAACCCAGATGGCCACAATCCTGTATCTCTGCTTTTATCCCAGCATCGGGTTCACATGGCAGAGCGCAGCTCCTTCTCCTGGGTCTCAGACCCAGCGGCCAACCCGAACACTCCCACGGGGAATTCTTCTTTGTACCCAGGACGTATCAGGGAACCCAGCCACCTGCGAACTGCTGCTGAGCTGCAATGGGGATCAAAATAAGTTGCTCACACAAAGGGCAGAACAGCTGGGACAGCAGGATCCTCTCGAGCTTTCCAGGCAGTGCCCTGCTCAGTCCCTTGCATGCTCAGGGAGACAGAAGCCTGCCCTCCTGCTGCAGATCTCAAACACCTTCGGACTCTCCTGCAAGAGCACCTCTGGTTAAGAGCTGATTTTGGGACCCAGCTGCAGTTCAGCTGCTCTGCATTCAGTCCCTGCACGCTGGATTAAACCCGCTTCCATCCCTTAGCTGAGACTTAATCTTCCTAAGCCCGGACTCATACCAATGGGTTGTTCCTAGCTTTCTGATATGAAACGCTCAGTTCAGTGCTGCCCCAAAGATCCCTGTGCTCTGGGCACCTATCAACTCGCCAGTCTCACCCTAAGAAAAGTCAGACAACGCTAAGGACAGGACTGGGATGGGAAGGGGAAACAGGAGCTGCAGAAACATTACTAACAAGCACAAAACAGCAAAAATAAAAAAAAAACAACAAACAAACCGAAAACAACAGCCAGCCCCCAAAAGCACAACAAATTCCCTTCCAAATCCTCCAGCACCAGGAATTGGGAAGCAGAGGTGCGTACCAGTGCGCAGGCACCGCTCAGCATCACCACCTGTGTGTCCGAGGATGTGCCCGGGCTGGGCCGTGTCACTGGTGGCTTGCAGAGGTGCCATGCAGGCAGCTTGGGCATGCAGGTACGTGGGGACACCCGTGTGCAGAAGGGAGGGTGCAGCGGGCCTCTCTAGCCAGGAGTTAGGTGCAGTGCCACGCTAGCTCGGCAGCTACGCTACCCAAGGAGATGCTGCCTCGTCTGCATGAAGCACCCAGCTGCCTTTCTCTGTCCTCACAACCCGCAGGGCAGGCCTGGAGCCTGAGGGGAGCGTTTTGGGGTGTGTGCAGAAAGCACCCGTTACAGGTGTGGGTGAAGCGGTGTGTGCTGGGCAGCCTGCCATGCTTCACCTTCACACCCCAGGGCTCTCCCAGCACGAGGCACGGCGCCGTGATGGTCAGGCAAGCACGGCACGGCCACGGCACTCGCAGCTGTGTACTTAGCCCAGAACGCAGCAATTTAGCTGGATTTGCAGAAAAGCCCTTCTTCCTGCCCCACAATTGCTGGGTGGAGTCTGCAAGGCCCTTGCGGTTTCCCAGCAAAGGTTTCTTGCAGCAGTCGTGCTTGGCACAGACAAGGCTGGAGGTTCCTCGGCTGCATCCCAGGTTAGTTCTGGGTCTCAAAGGCAGCAGCTCGGCAGCAGCCTGGCAGGAAGGGGCTGAGGAAAGGGCAGTTGCTCCACTCCTGCCTTCCCAGGGAGGGAGGCTGGTTTGCAGCTGGTTACCTGGAGTCTGGAAGTTGATGCGCCTCATTTCCACAGGGTCCTTCGGGTGGTGCGGGGTGATCTCAGCGTTGTTCAGGAGGCATTTTGTCCGTGGCTCTGAATCTTTCCGTTTGCTTAAAAAAAAAATAAATAAAAAAACAAAAACAAAGCCTCTTAGCTTACGGACCAATTAGTCTTCTCAGC
The DNA here is from genome assembly GCF_009819795.1 of Aythya fuligula. Lineage (NCBI taxonomy): Eukaryota > Metazoa > Chordata > Aves > Anseriformes > Anatidae > Aythya > Aythya fuligula. The sequence continues at coordinate 2,776,834 of NC_045584.1, read as the reverse complement.
TACACAGACCACACTGAGGCCCAAGTATAGCTCCCACATAAATCAGGGCCAGGTACAGCCACGTCCTGAACAAGGATGTAAGTTACATAAAACGCATCAGAAAAGGGATGAGGTTTGGAATGTTTTGTTGGTGCAGTATTTGATGGGATTTTACAAGTGCCCAGCAGCTTTCAGCCAAGTCTGGAAGTTTCCCCTTCACACAGCAGGCGTACAGATAAGCAACAAGGAGCAGCTGAGGTACTGTGAACTCACACCTCAGCCTCCCTGAACAGCCTCCCCTGAACTCTGCAGAGCTCTGCAAGTAGAAGTGTTCCAATTCTGGCCAAGCCACTTGCAGCCTGAAAGAACTAGAGCCAACATAATCATTTGGAAAAGTACAGAATCTCCTGGTCGTGACCTTGGACATGAAGTACTGCTATTTCTCTGTTGGCTTGTTGGGAGTTCTCAGTGCCTTGCTGCAGACAGAGAAGTCAGAGCAGTGGTTTTCAATCTTCGCTGATCTACAGAACCCTAAAAATCTGGTTTCAAAACCAGCACAGACACATCTTCTCTGATCACAGCTGTGCCTGCTGTGATCTCTCTCACCTCCTTGCCAGAAGCTGAAGCCTGCTCCAACGTGCCAGCTGAGCTGCACATATGAGTGCTTCATAATATATTTCCCTCAAAATGGGCTAGGTTAGCTGAGGCACTTTAAAAGTCTTTGCTGACCTGGCTCATTCTCTTTGAAAAGAATTTGGAAGCAAAGCCCAGTGCTGATCTGAGGAGGTGATAACCTCTGGCAAGGGAATAGTGACAAGCTGCTGGAAGCAGAACTTCTCCAGTGGGCAGAGAACGGGTACCCACACCCCAAGGCTTGCAAATATTGTCCTGGCCCTTCCAGCAAGATGGCTGTAGTGCTCCTCACCTCTCCTGCTTGGGTTGTGCAGATGCCTCCTGAAATACGCCTGCAGCAATAACGGTAATTGCTTAGGCAGAGAGGAGGTTATTCAGCACATTGTTAGCTGCCTCTTAATGTCATTAATAGCCAGAAGAAGTAGCGTGAGCCCTGCCAGCACTGCATGGGGCAGCGTTTTGGAATTACACCACTCTGCAGTTTGGGAGCAGTTTATTTTTGCCGCAGTTCTGAAACTGCCGTTAATAGTTCATTGGCTCAACCCATCAGTTACTTTCAGTGAAAGCTCTCCCAGCCTTGTAAATGGTTCGAAATAAGTCTCACTCTGCAGTTAGAAGCGAACTCTGTTAGAAGTCCCTGGCTGATGGGGCAGGAATGGCTTTTGCAATGGGGCGAGGACAGCTCAGCTGGTGAGATTCTGTTTCCAGCGTGCCAGCGGCTCAGGGACAGCCTGCATGGAGCAGTCAGACATGGAGAAAACCCGCTTTCACCTCTGACTGCAACACAAATGGGTGTTTCTCTGCTCCATTAACTCAACGTTTTATGAGCCGCTTACTGTCACTGCTGCTCAGCTCGAGAAAGGGCCATTATATTTAGGAACGGACAAGCAGGAGGAAGCTGGGATTTCTTTGCTTTTTCTGTCCCAGTTCAAATATGGCCCTGCGCTACTCTAACACAGGGTGTCCTTTAGGACAGATCTAACAGTAGAAACCGTACAGACACAGCCCCATCACCAGAGATGATAAATACTGTCGAACACACAGCCAGCCCATTAAAGAAAGAACCTTAGTAAATGGCAAATCTGGAGCTCTTACCTGTCTGGCTTGCTGTCCAGGAAAGCAGTAAGTGGAGAGAAGACAAGACAAATGTTCAGATTAGAAAGGAATTGTAGGAGAAGGGAGAAACATTTGCTCAGCTCTAACCCTGGCAATGCAGTTGGAAGGTAGGACTAGTAATGATTCCCCAGTTAGATCAGTGCTAATGAGCACCAACAAGGAACACCTGAGTCCCTGGTCCCCCGAGCACTTGTGTGTGTCCAGCAACTTCAAACATGCTGGGGTGCATAAGCAAACACACCTGTGCAGATGAAAGATGATGTGGGGTTAACTGAATTCCATACTGGGTAGGTGTCCCAGCTAAGGACACCCTTGCACTGGCCAGAGCTGCCATCCTGCCCCTTTTCTTGATCCATTTTACTCAGTATCTGCTTCCCTTCCTGTCCTCTTTTGCTGCACAGTGTGACCTGTGTGTGCCCTGTCCCCAAGCACGCACAACGAGCTGCTCAGAAATCCAAGGAAAAAGGAGACATTTCCAGGGGCTGTTCACTCTTCTCTCCTGCAGACTCACACTACACCCCCAGCTGCTGCTCATCTCTCAGTTCCAGCTGAAAAGCAGCCTGACAACACAGGAGGTCTCTGCCAATCCCCAGCACAAAGGTGCTTCTCTGCATCACCCCCGCTGCACACACAGCACCCAAAGGGGAGCCCAGGGCTGCAACTCTGACCCTGTCTTTTGGGGGTGACAGGCAAGTGACCTGACAAACTCATTGCACGTATGCCACAACACTCAGGCAAGCTCAGCTTTACTGAGAGTGCTGTGGGGTAGACGCTGAAGCAGCAGGTCCTGGCAACCCACTACTCATCTTTCCTGTTTCAGCCAGAACCTTCAATTTCAGCATTTCTGCCTCAGGACTCCTCTCTGGTGCTGGTGGGAGGATTTGACCCCCAGCTGACAACTTCAGGACCGAGGAGAAAACTCCCTTTAGATGTTATTCCTGGAGACATTGAGTATGATCACAGCTCTGGGCAAGAAGCATCTCTTACTTTTTGTAGAGCAGAATGGCAATGACGATACAGATGATGAACACCACGGCCAGGACGGGCCCGATGACCCAGATGAGCCCTTCCTCTCCATCGATGATTGGCTGCGGATCGGGGTTGTCCAGCTGGATGGGGTCGGAGAAAGGACTGGCAGCAAAAGTCTGGAAGACAGGGATGATTGTGGAACAGCTTTCAGAGAGGGAATGGGGGCCGAAAGGAATGGCTAAACATTATGGAAGAGAAATTGCTGTAGAGGGTGTGGGCTCTCTGACGCACAGCCTAAGTGATAACAGAGAAAATAACCTCTTCAACCTGCAGAAAAAACATGTCTGTGAGTGTCCCTGTGACAGGTATTTTCCTCCTCCAACAATTCAGGCAAGACAGACCATTAAAAGACAATATTCACATGAAGTTTTAGGCTGGCTCATGCCTGTGGCTCACCTACTCTTATAGCCAGGAAGGGGATTTTAAAAAAGTTGATTGTGCCTCTGTTCCAGCACATCCCAAAGACCTCTCCATTTCCACAATCCCACAAACACTTCTGTCAAGTTCTCATGTCACCATCTGGATTTTATCAGTCAGATGGGATTACAGGGAAAGAGGGAAGGGATTGAACCAAAAAATAGTGCTTAGAAACAGTCTGGTCTGGTGACTTACAAAATCCCTTACAATTAAACATTAAAAACTAAACTGTAATGTCACCTCTGCTCTCTGCAATGAGCTGTGCTCTTGAGAAAATCACATTCAAACCCACCAGAGTCCTAACTAACAAGCATTGCTCACTCGTTCTCATGAATGCTACAATTTTCTATCATTCCTAGGAATGATGCATCCCCATTTTATAGAGACTGCTGAAAATGAAGTGCACCAAGGAGAACTGTTAAGCCCTGGTACAAGTGTAAAGTCTGGGACAGGAAAAGAACATGAGCTTTAGCTTGGGGTATTTGAAACTCTACCAGCTCTCAGTAAGACTGAAATTCTGCTACACAGGAGGGAGCTGCAGTGATTCCAGACTGTCCTGAGTGAGCGTGCAGTACCTTGTTCTAAAGAAGAAATTACCGCAAGCTGCAGTAATCCGATTGAGAAACCCATTCACAGGCGTGTCAGCCTAATCCTTTAATATCAAATACGCAACTAAATATTTATTTGGAAAAAAAAAAACAACACTGAAAACCCTTAATTTCAAATAGCTCCCTGCTATTGAAATCCCCCTATTCCACAGGGGGATTTAAAAGCAACAAAGAATTAGAATGCTTCCTATTGTTCACGAGGAAGGACAGGTAAGTATTAAAATAGTTGTTTTCATAAAGCCAGGTACAACATCACTGAAATCAGCTGTACTGAAGTGGTAAAATGAGCAGAGAGCACATCTGCTTTTCCATAAAAAAGCACCTCTCCCCTTTCTGCTTGGTGGGGAACTTTTTAATAACCGGTACATGTGACAGGCTGCTCTCAAAGCAGGATGTCTGGGGTCACTGCCCGAAGGAATACAGGGACAGGGACAGCCTTTACAAGAAATTGCTCTCTGTAAAGGGCTTTGACCCAGGGATCTCCACACTTGAGTGTACTCCTGAGCTAACAGATCGGGATCCCCCAGTCTGATCTCAAGGCTGGAGCCATAAATGTAGCAAGTCCTGCCTAAGCAGACAGGCAAAACGCAGAAGCGGTGCACAAGATGCTTGTGTTGTTGTCTGCACAGAAGAGCACATTTGCTGTATGCAGACACAAGCACAAACAGCTCTGATAGCCGCACGCAAAAGCTCTGCAGCTGGACTGGAAGGCCTCTGCAGAGAAAAAAAAACCCTCAAGCCCTGGCATCTGGTGGAAGAGAGTCACGGAGGATGCCAGGAGGGCACAAGACCTGCTGGCAGCTCACAAGAGAGATGCCCCTGCAGCTGCTGTCTCTGGTCGATAAGGGGGACAGCAGGGTCGTGAGCATCTGAGGAGGGTGAGGGAAAGCAGGCGGCACTTACTGCCTCGGGTTCCTGGAGCACTGCCAGGATGAAGATCACGTATTTCTGCCCTGGTTCCAGGGCTCTGTTCTCAAAGTTGTCGTAGTGCTTCATGTCCCCCAGGATGAAGTGGGAAGGGAGGGAGCGAAAACGGGCAGCGATGTAGGGCTTGGGGAAGTCCAGCTGACGAGAGTGACGCAGGCTGCGGCGTCGGAGCCTGGCAATGTCCTGAACGAGCTGGAGGAAGCAAGGGAACGGTGTGAGAGCCCTGATGCCTTCAGCACCTTCAGGGAACACAAAGGAGGGACAGCCAAACTGCACCACTCAAACTAACCTCACGTTAGCTGTTCAGAACGTGGATTGCATGCCCCAAACCCACCCTTCCCAGGATCTCAGGTCACCAACACATCCACTACAGCTGTTTGATCTCTCTCTACACCTGGTTTCAGTCTCACCCACACTCACCTCCTCCAGGTCCATCTCCTCAGGGCTGCCCAAGGGGTTCAGGAACTGCCCTCCACGGGACTTCCTCAGAGGCACCACCACAATGTAGTAAGCCCTAAAAGTTGGGAATAATCAGAAGAAATGGGAGGACTGAATCTCCTTCCATCAGCCACAGAAGGAGAGAGTGCACACACTGATGGTGGGAGGCTAGGTTTGCCCACACAGCCCCACTGACCAAGCCAGCAAGCCCCTTATTTGTAATTTTGCACAGTTGTTGTTGCTGCTTTTGGACTCAGTGACAGCCCCATGTAAAATGCCTCCCTTTGGATTCCTGTGGCAACCCGTTAACCCTGGGAAGTGGCATCAAAAGACAGAATCCAGCAAGGCTGAAAATGCAGGGAACAGACTCTCTGCCACTATCCTTGCTGGTTTGTGCTACGAACTCTGGCACCCTGCACCATGAAGTGAGCAGACCAAGTCTGTACTTTATCAGAAACCTACTGGACAGGCACGGAGCTCTTCACATCTGGGAGAATCACCACCACGTTGCCATCAGCATCAGGCTTGTGGGTCACCTCTGGCTTCCTGGATAACATGTCAGCAGCAGTCCAGGCAGCCACGTTCTGCTGCAGGCCGCCCATGCTATTGCCCCGGTTCATGAGAACGAAATTGTAGAACGTCCGGGGCTTCAGGTTGGTGATGAGTTTCTTGGTGGTGCGGCCATCCACATCGACATTCAGCCCGTTATACTGGATCTGTGGGAGGTGAAGAGGCACCAGAGATGTACCATGAGCAAGACAGATACTGCTTAATCAACCAGGCTCCCTCCTCCTCTTTGCTTTGGTTTGCAGGGAACATAAGGCACTTGGCTGGGCCGTGCTCCACCCAGCTCTGCCAGAGCTGGTGCAAACAGAGGAATAGGAGCTAGGTGAGTTTCTTTCTCACACAGGACAAGGCCTTAGAACTTCTCTGAGAAGATCTGGAGATGGGAAAATGGTGGTAACTTGCCTAAGGAGGTAGTGATTTGGTAACAGAGGCAGGAGTGCAAGCCAAGAGGCCTGATTTCAAGGAGCACACCTCCTTGATCTAATGATTAACCATTATCTGCCCATAGCTAAGACCTAGCTTCAGAATTTCTGGCTCTTATAATCTATCATTCAAACCAACAGACAAGACTCCCAGGAAACCGAGAAGGAACACAGCTCTGACTTCTCCCTTCCACTTGCCTTGTATGGGGTGGGAGAGTTGTAATTCTCAGGAAACTCCCAGCTCAGAAGGACAGATGTCTTTGTCACCATCTTCACCTTGAAGTTCTTGGGCAAAACTGCTGAGAGAAAAGTGAGGAGGAAGGGGAGAGAGGAGAAGAAAAGGCAGCAGAGGGAAGGAATAGTAAGAAAGAGAAGGAAGACAACATCAGACACTGGCAAAAGGGTCTGCCAGTTTGGGTCTGGCTGCTGCTGCAGGAATGGAAGGGCTTGCTCCCTCCTCCACACTTTGCTTGAGTTTTGTCAAAGTCCATCTTGGTGCTCCCTGTCCCCATGTCTAACCCTGGGGAAGGGTGAGGGAGGGTGCTTAGCCTTGCCCTCACCCTGCCCGTGCTCAGTGCACACTACGGGTCTGGGTGGCTGCTGCAGGAACGAGGTGCTGGCTTTCTGAGCATGCTCAGGTGAGGAAACCCATCCCAGGTCACATTTGAGGCTTTCTGATTTTTCTTGTTTTCTTTTGGCTGTTTGCAAAAGCTGAAGAAAATGCTCTTCCCACCTGTACAGCGACTGGCACCCCACTTCAGGTGCCAGTGAAAGAAGGGTGTCCGGACTTAACTTAGAAGAAAGCGGTAAAAGGGACTTACCTGGCACAAGGCAGAGAGGAGCTGAGGGACTGAGTGTGAAACCAGAGTGCTCTGCATTTACTCACGAGCCTGGCTGAGCCTGGCTTGACCTCTCCAGCTCTCTGCCTCCTGGCACCAGCCCCGGTTACAAGGAGAGAGAGGGAGGAGAAACCGGTAAGTCCTACCTTGATCCAGCTGGAACGTCCGATACTGGACAGTCGGGCTGTACGGCCCGGGGCCTTTACTGGTGTGAGCACGGATTTTAACATCATAGGCGGTGTTGGGTTTGAGGCCGTTGAGGGTGTACGAGTTCTCTGGGGAGGGGGGCAGGTCTTTTTCCAGGGGGTTGCCGGGAGAACCGGCTTCCCGGTAGGCCACGGTGTATTTGACGATGGCTCCGTTCCTCTCGGCCAGCACGGGGGGGAGCCAGCCAAACTGGACCGACATGGAAGTGATGTTGCTCGCCTCGAGGATTTGGGGGTAACCCTTGGGGATGTCTTCAGGGGTGGTGAGTTCCTGCACAGCTTCCTCCCCGAAGCCAGCCCGGCTTTTGACGGCCAGCTTGAAAACGTACGTGGCGCCCTTGTGGATGCTGGGAGCAGTGTACTTATCCTCCAGGGCTGTGAACTCCAAGGTAGCCAGGGGGTCGACATCCTTGCGGCCAAACTGGAGCCGGTAGCCCATCACCTGGCCTTCAGCATCCAACGGAGGCTCCCATTTCACCAGCAGAGTGTTCTCCTCTGTCTGGTGCACAGACAGGATGGGTTTCCCTGGGACTGGGAGAGAAAAGAGACACTTTCAGTCAAATGTGGGACAGGGTGGCTGCTGTGGAGATGCAGAGACCCTTGGGCTGCAGCACAGGTTCCTCAAATCAGTGGCAAGGCTTCACCTTGACTCTGCTTCAGTGTCTCACCCTGAAACCAGGCTGCTGCTACCCACCCACTACACATAGATGGTCTCTGTCAAGTTTTGGAGATGAGATGCACTGCCAGGGTGTCAGCTGTGATGTTCTTACTTATTCCTGGATTTATTTTTGCTCCCTTTCCTCAGGAAGGCAAGGTGAGCACTGCTTCTCTCTTATCACTTGACCAAATACTTCACCGCAGCTGGGAAGAACAAACTCAGGGGTCCTGAATCCCAGCCTCCTGTCCTAAACACCCGAGCAGATTGCTTTGCAGGGCAGGGAAGAATTAATGTAGGAGTTCCCCAGACTCCTGTCCTCCCGCTCCCTCTCTCTCTCCCTCACACAGCACAACTCATGCAGAAAGAGACTGGAACAGATTGGCTCAGGCTGGGAAGGCCAGAGCAGCTGCGGGTGAAGTAATGAAGGATGGGAAAGGAAGTCTGGGCAGCCTCGGGTCCTGAGCAGCAGGCACAAGGCCAGATGAAGCAAGTCTGGCAGGCATCTGATCACCCAGTTGGGTACAGAAAGAAGGAAACACACAAAGAGTCGGAACAAGAGCCCAAAATCTGTGCAAGGCAGAGGGCAGGAAGAGTTGCTGCTTGCACTACGCGCTTTCTCTCCTCTGAGGGAAGGGAAAGGACATGCGAGTGTCGGTGTTTTCAGCTAGCTCCCTCCTCATCCTGTCAGTTAGTTGCTCCATGTTTGGGGAATATTGCAGGAACTCAGCAGTGCCTCTGTCTAATGAGCCTTGGTACAGCCTGACTGCAGAGCAAGCCCACAGCCACAGTTAAATGACACGCGTAGGCCCAGAGGTTTCTGAAGCTGGAGAAAGCAGAGCATTAATTCCAGCAGCTCACGCGTCATTTACATTCACTCCACTATTAGGGATCTAATTTCCTTCTCTGAGCCTTGGTGTTTCTTCTGGTTGAACGGGAAAAGGAAAGAGAATGGAGTTTAGGAGCGAGCACGAGTCTGACTGCAGGCTGGGAGGCTGAAAGCTGAGTGCAGCTACCAAAGGGAGCGGGAGGGAGCCGGCAGGGAAGGATGCTGTGTGTGTCAGGGATCCTGGCAAAGGCAGACTGGGGAAAGCACTCCGCCCCGCAGCGACTGACATCTGAACACAGGGACGAGGACTTGTCTCTGAAACAAATGCTTTATTCATTGCAAACTGCCAAAGAATGCCTAGGGAACAGTTCTGGGAGAGCCTCCATCGGAAACGCCGAAGAAACACATTACAGAGAAAAACAATGTCATTACCTTTATGTTTTGGGTTTTATCACAAATGTTACTATAATCAGCTGAGCTTGAAAATATTACATTTGCACAACAAATATTGTTTGGAGAAAGGTGAGAAGAAAGCAGAGGGAAGTGCTTTATTTCGCAATTGGTTTGGACAGTAAAGGAGAAAATTGGATGTATTACTGTATTTAAATTCAGCCCCTAGCCCTGAATGATAAAGAAAGAAATCTCTCTTCTCAGAAGGTATATTGACTCAATGCTGCAAAGAAGATAAGAATGTTACAGAGCCATTTGAAAGTTTTTTTTTTCTTTCTTTCTTTTTTTTTTTTTTTAAATAGCTATTTCAAGTTGGGGGAAATTGGGTTTTGGGTAATAGCTGCTGTGCTGGAGAAAACATCCCTCTATGACTGATCACCTGCACTGCAAATCCTAATGGGGAGAGATGAGGGAGGTTGACAAGAGAGTGACAAGGGAAGGAGGGAGGGCAGAGTGAGAAAGGCTCGAGGAGAGAAAAATGAAGAAGGCAGAGAGCCTCAGGAAAACAAGGAAGCGAGAGGAGAGAACCAGACAGAGTGAGAAGAAACATGGGCAAAGCCAGAGGGGAAGGAGAAGAGAGTGAGTGAAGGAAAAGGCTTCTGACAGCACACTGACACTACAAGGTGTGAAGGCAGGAGTTTGGATGCTGTCACCTAAATGTATCCTGCTGTAACATTCGTGTCCTGGAAAACAACCTTGTTCTCTTATGTGCTGTCTCTTAACTAAGCAAGAAACACAAGAGGGGAGAGGAAGGCTGAATTCTCATTCCCTTCTCTGAAGACAAGAACATATAATGGGATGAAGATGTGAGTTGGGACAGAGAAAAAGACAAGGGCATGGAGGGCAGCTGCTGCTCCAGCGCTCTGTGTTTCGGGCCAGTGCTCCTGAGCCCTCTCTGTCCTGTGCACTGAGCTGAGTGTCTGTGCTACCTCCAGAGCCTGAACAGAGCTTTCCAGGTTAATTGCGTTGCTCTGACTGAAGGCAGAGGCAGAGAACAACCTTCTCTTAGGAAGAAGAGATGATGGCAGTTGTGCAGCTGCTACAGGAAGGGTGAAGATGACTGCCCCAAAACTAAGAAAACGAATAGACAGCCAGGGGTGGGAAGGGACCAGACAACAGAAGGAAATGACAATGGGAGAAAGCCATCATCTGGCAGCAGGACCAACAATGTGATGGGGTGAGAGAAGATAACCACAGGCCAACAACAACTGGGCTGAAGGAGGGTCAAATCTGGGTGTGGGCACAGCAGTCTCACTCTGTGGCACAAAACCTTTCCCCTTCTGCACAGCAAAGGTCCAGCTATGAGAGCACTAACCACAGGAGCGCAGATGCTGAGAGGACAGGTGGAACACAACTTCTGTTTTCTGCCTGCAGCACAACTGTGTGGAGGAACAAGGAATGCCTTGTTGCCCTTTGTCATTTCTTTCTTCAGGCCCAGACATCTTTGCCTGACATCGTGTCCTCTGCACTGAGGCTGACAGACACTTTGCCATGAAGAATAGGGCAAAGGGAGGAACGAGTCTAGATGGCATGTGCAGAGTGAGCCCAGGTTGCAGAAATTCTTGCAAGAAAAGGTCAATACTGTCAGTACTTTTCTTCTCTACTGAGCACTACTCCTAGGCAAAGAGGGGACTGATGTTCAGACATGATACTAAAAGAAAAGCAGACTGGGCAGTATAAGTCTTCACTGCCTCCCTGCTGCTTTTCAGCTCTTTGCAAGTCAACACCATGACAGCAGGCCTCTGGGTCTTCTGTTCCCCAAGGTACCTCTGTGTGCCAGCCATCAAAGCTGGAGTCTCTCCAGTGTCACCATACAGGTCAGACTGGGCAAGGATTCCCTTACTTCTGGTACTTCTGGAATTTGCAGTACATAAGATTACAAGCACTGAATTTGTCCTCTGTTGCATTTCTGTATCTATGGGGCTTTCTGCAGCACTGGAGAGAAAATTACTTCATTTAGGGAGGGCTACCTGCCAGGAATGAAGGGTTTTCTGCCTTCCTAGAAATAATTTTTCTTCAGGGGCTGCGTGTTGTTTGTTGCAAGTCTGTCCTCTTTGTGAGGAGAGTGGGATGAAAGGAGCATCTTGGCTTCAGGGTGTTAGGAAACTGGTGAATCCCAACAGGTCAAGAAAATATTCTTACCTGCACCCTTAGTGGTGACCACTTTGGGTTTGCTGCGAGCACCATCTCCCTTCATGGTGTAGGCGGCTACGGTAATGGAATACGCAGTCTCAGGCTGGAGCCCAGCAATGACCATTTCCTGTTTGCGAGATTCCAAAGGAAAACGGTGTAAATAATTACGTACACACACACACACAGGTAGATCTCTCCTTGCAGAAGTCTCAGGTCTTTTCTAGCATGCAGGAACATTCACTGAATCTGAAACCATGAGACGCTCTGCGGCAACGAGGCAGATGTGGCAACTGGCAGGAGGGTGAGAGCCACATTCCTTTGGCGAGCAGCACGCACGCTCCAGCTGCAAGCAGCCCCTCTGTAAACACAGCGTGTCTCTGCAGGCCCTGGCTCAACGTATTCTCTTCCAGATCTACCTCTCACACATTCCCTATCTCACCACAAACTGCTTCAGCCATCAAAACGCTGCTGCACTCTTCAAAGTGTTCCCCTTCACTGTGCCGTCTCAGTGGAGGTCTCAGCGGTTTCAAGGAGATTACATTTTTTTCTCCCCCACCCCCCTCCCTTCTCTCCTCAGGGATATTTTTTAATGCCTTCAATAATATTAAAGGGATTGCTTTAACGCAAAGTGCAAGACGACATTTTTTGCTTGCACGTTAAAGCTCTCTGCTAAATCCCCAGCACCCTCCTTCCTCTATCAGCTTCACCACACCTGGCTCCCACGAGCTTTTGTTGCAAGACTGGCCTCCAGAATAGCCCTTCCCCATGAAGTACTCGGCCCTTCAAAGGGCTGGGTTGTAACAGGAACACCCGTGCTAAATCAAACAGGATGCGGGCATATGCAGCAGGGTTTTCGCCAAGGCTCTGAAAGGGGGGAGATGTAAATTTTGTGCATGTTTTATGGCCTTCCCCTCCACTATCCCTCAGTGCTTTAAATATTAAATTGCAGGGCAGCACTTGGGAAAAAAAAATTTGCTGGTCCTGAAAATATTTGTATTGCCCCCAGAGCTGAGCAACGGTGGAAGTATTTCAAACCAGCAGGACTTTGATCAATACGTTTGGAAGCCATTAGCTAGAGAGACGGGTCTGCTTTCTGGAAGTCAAAAATCTGTCCTGCTTTCACACATGCCACTGACTTTTATTAAGATTTTAGGCACGCGACTTTGCCTTTCATGTGACTCAGTTTATCTTTCTGTAAAACACAGGCCCCTCACTTTTGTAGGGCACTTGGCAATCTCCAGGAGACGTGCATATATTCATTTTAATGATGTATTACCTTGGGACCCTGCTATTCCAAGAAGGAAATGCTTTCTCCTACTGCTTTGTAGCTGTAAGATCACTGAAAGCATTTAGCATTTTAACAGAAGTATCAAATGCCAAACAGCCAAGCTGATTTTTAAGTCTACTTGAAAGGTAAAAGGGCCATCAGTGATTCAGGGCTTTGAACAGAACAAATATCGAAGAATCTTGGCCCTTTCAGGGCACAAAGCATTTGTTTGTACCCTGATACCTCGGAATTTACGAGGCTTTAAATACCCAACGCTTTAAAACCTAACTGTTTTTCAGACAAAAGGCAAGGTAGTTGCAGACCAGCCCATCTTTAGGCAGGTGTTCAAGGTAGTCCCAATTTCAGTGTCCTGCCTGCTCCCCTGTGGAGGAGCAGCAGACTCGTCTTTCCTTCAGAGCTGAGGGGAAAACCCTGCAGGACTGCCACGTGCTGACAAACTACACAGTCACACCGGGCTGCAGAGCAAAGCAAACAGGGTGGGGACAATGAATGGGAACACCAACATCAGGCTTTAAAACAGGCACACTGGCACTGAAAATAAAACTAAAAAAAAAAAATAAAAAGGAAAAGGAAAATATCACACCACAACAGCAAGTGGGAGAAGGGAAGGGACAGAACCAGGATGGAAGGATTTTTTCTTTTTTTTTACTTACGTATTCAGCAGTGTCATCTGTTTCCCACTGGGCAGAGAACAAGAGAGGTTTTGCACATGAGAATACAAGAGGGGAAAGAAGGGAAAGACAGAGACACAGCATGAGGAAGAAGTCCCTGAGCAAGCAGCCACACAAGGTCAGAAGTTACCAGGCCAGCATGAAGAAAGAAGTAGAGTGGGAGAAATTAGTAGATTCCACTGTGGCCTTTGTCTGTCTTAAAAGATTTCCCAGACAGAGGAGGATGGATGGCATTTAGTTCAGAGCTGGGAGAGCAGTTCATACTCTTCCACAATAGCTATTGTCTGGGACTGCAAATGAACAGCAGGAAGATAACATATATCTTTATCACAAAGATGCTCATCTGCTTTCTCCAGCGATACGTTACTTGGGATGAGACAAAGCAGCTGGAGCACCCACCCCCTCAAAGCTTCCCTGAGAGAGAAACAAACTGCAGCAGGACGTGAATCCTTACCTGGGCGTCAGCCAGCATGATGTCCTTGATCTGGGGGAGCCCCCTGGCCTCTCCGTTCTCCATGCGCACGTAGTGGACCTGGTAGCCGCGGATCTGGCCATGCTGGCGGTTCTGGACTGGAGAGCGCCAGAACACTTGGATTGCAGTTGAGTTCAGGACCTCCACCTCCACTTTCCGAGGTGGTGCGCTGGGCACTGCCAGGAAGGAAATAAAAGGACCAGAGTCACTTGGAGGTTTCTGTCTGGAGCCTGTCGCTTCAGTTCTGGGGCATATGCGCACTGAATCTACAGCTCTGAAAGCAGGGGGAGACTTAACTGGCAAACTGGACACCCCACCATCTGCCATTGGCCTTTATTCAATGAAACAGGGGAACAGTTTAGGGGAGATCTAATCTGCATGGCTCAGAAATCTGGATAAATGTGAACAGGTCCATCTCTCAGTCTAGTTATTCTCTGACAGACTCCTTTTTCTCCAGTTTACTTGGATGGAAGGACCCATATAATTCCAGATCAAATTCTGAGGGCAAAGCCAATTTCTAATGAGTCAGAAAAACTCTGGCCATGCCTGTGGGACGTTAGGGTGGAGAGGATGGGGAAGGGGACTTGCCCTTGGAGCTCCTTGTTCTCTCAGACTGGGCAGGTTGAGGTTAGAGCAGCTGCCTAATCTCAGGACAAAAACCGAAAGGTGTTTTGGATGGAATATGGGGTGAATTTTTGGAAATGATAATAATAGGAAAGGACAGCTTCATCTGCAGGAAAACCTTAATTTCTCTGAGTAAGGTGATTATCTATTTGGATTTGGGCAGATGGTAAGGGAAACAAGACCCACACTGGGGATAAACCTGTTTGATTTATTTTTTTCAGTCTTTTTTCTTTGGGATGGAAGAAGAAAGCTGGAGTTTGGATTTGACTTCTGTTATTTATTTGACATATTATTTGAGGGTCCCACGTCACCCTCACAGTATTCTGTTCTCCTTCCCTGCGTACGTTCAGTTTTCCTGGTTTTATTTTACTGTAGAAATACCAGGAAAGTTCAAGGCCCATCACCATTCGTGTCTGTGCACCAAGCACAAGTCTCCAAGCTGGATCACTGAACTGGGGTGTATGCTGTCATTAAATGGTTTTTGAAATAAATGATCAGATTCTTCCTTTCTACCACTAACTGAAACTTTTAGAGGAGCAAGTAACAAGGAATGTGTGGGAAGAAGTCTTTTAATACTTTAAAATAATTTCTGGCAAGCAATCTCCTCCTCTTCTCTGATTTCAGTTCCTTGCTGCCTCAGCTGTGTCTTTGGTCAGTACGAGAATCTTTTCAGGAAAAGCGTGCAGACAGGGCTCACGGCCTTGAAACGAAATCCCCGAGAAATAAGAAAAACCATCCCTAAAGTGGGGAAGGACAACCCTACAGACCCCAATTCTCAGAGGGGCTTAGAGAGATGGCAGCAAATGGTGCTCCACATCTCGGACCCCTCCTGGTGGGGGGAGGCTGTGCTGAGGCCTCGTTCGGGACTTGCCCTCACACCCTAGATCAGCCATGAGCAGGGACTCAACGCGTCCCCCCCAGCGTGGGAGAAGCCCACCGCAGGGACACGTATTCACCACTGGCCCCAGGACAAAACCAGAAAAAGCGCAATTACCATCTTCATCCGTCCGGACGATAACCGGCGAGCTCTCCGGGCCCGGCCCCACCTCCGTATGAGCCACGACAGTGATGCGATACTCTGTCCACTTCTCCAGGGACTCCAGTAGGATCTGACTGGTGGTTGGGGGGATATCATTCACCTCCTTAAGCTCCGTGTCCTCAGAGTCCAGCGCTCGATAGTAGACGCTGTAGCCAGCCAGGACGCCATTTTGGCTTTCGGCCGGAGGCGGCCGCCAACTTACCAGAATGGCGGTGGATCTGGTGCTGACGCATTTTACGTCTTGAGGGGGGGCAGACGGTTCTACGAGGGGGGAAGATTCAAGGAGGGAAAGGGAAGAAGGTGGGGAAGGGGGGGAGGGGAGGGGAGAAAACAAAAGATGGGAAAGATAAAAGAAAAAACAAAAGAAAATGATAACAAAAAAATCTAAAATAAAACGTACGAAAATTTGGTTCAGGAAGATAAAATTAAAAAAGAGGAGAGCTTTTTGTTGTTGTCTTTTTTTTTTTTTTTAAATGAAAAGAAAAAAAAAAAGCCAACGGAAATGAAGTGGGGCATCAAAACTGAAATGTAATAAAGCAAAGGACTAAAGCAGTAAGCGGGCTAGCCAAGAGGGGTCCTGCTGCTGCTAAGTGTGTGTGCCACAAAGCTTAGCCCCCGATTTCACCCTATAAAACACCCTTCCCTTCAGCTCCCTGTTTTACAGCGGCCTGGCAAATCCTGTCCTGGCTGGTAAAGCACTTGTTTCCAAAGTGCAGTCTCTGGGATCTCAAATTTCCTTGCAGGGTTCTGTGAAAAGTAAGTAAGAAAAGCAAATCTTTTGCCAGGAGGCTTAAAGTTAAGAGTCTGTATACCCAGCTGTAAGTTATTAGTTGTCCACAGACTGAAGGAGGTGAAAAAACATAGTGGTGACGTCCAGGATATCGCCAAGCAAAGAGCCCACAATGCTGGATGAGGGAAAGGATTTAGACAGGAATAGTTTTAGTAAAAAGTCTTGCAAAGGAGTGAGGCAGGAGGTTTGTCAAGGTATTTGGGTACCCCGTGGGATTTTCAGAAGTGGTAGTGTGCCTGACTCCTGTTTCACTCTGTCCAAACAACTTCAGGGTGTTTATGAAAATCCCAGGACACTTTTGGAAATCTGGCCCTACACAGCTGCGTGTTCTCAGGGTAGCAGCAAACAACTGCCTGAGGGCTGGTTTTCAGGAGATGGGGAAGGTGCAAGCCCCCACTTCTGCTCACTTCAGTGTTTACTGGGCTGCACAAGGCAATTTTAGGGAGATCAGCTCAGTAGGAAGCCGGACTGTCACACACCAGGTACTGGCACACACCATGGCTGTGCCCGCAGACACCAGAACTGCAAGGGTCAGGTCCTTGGGAAGGCTGGAGATGCCACGGGTCTGGGACCTCGGTGAAGCCTGGACAGAAAGACTGCCACTTCTGTACCTCAGCTGTAACCTGGTCATTTTGGGAAATCTTATACCTGACTTCTCTCAAAAACTAAGTAATATCAATCAGCCCAGGTAAGCACACAGAGGGATACATTTTCAAGTCAAATCTGCAACCCTAATCGCACCCAATAACAGTAAAACTGCAAAAAAACTGCTTTTAACTCTCTGCAGATGCTGCCAGAGACTGGGGTGTCCTTATAAGCCCCCAAAGCATCATCTGAAAGAAGCAAGGGAGTAGATAAATGCTGCACCACTTCTATTTTTTTCTGGTGCTTTTTAATCAACACAAAGCTCTTTTACTGAGAAATGATTTTTTTTTTTTTTTTCAAATGTCCTACTCCTACCCCTGAGTCACAAACAGATGTTTAGGCCAAACTTGCCTTGAGGACTCAGCTAAATCAAGTCACACTTTTCTCAATTTGCAGTGCAGTGAAAGCTGCATGCTTCGCATATACCTCCACTAAATAGAAACAAGAGGGTTTGCAGAACGAGGAGACAGTTCCTTCCACTGCAGTGCTGAGCACTCTGTCCAGTAGGACAATTTGAGTGTTGTTCTCCTACTTTCATGCTTAATTATTATTATTGGGCTGTATTTCAATTGAGAGAACAAAACCCTTACACGTATCACTACAGAGGGTGACAATCAGCTGCTGATGGCTAGCCCCGCAAAATAATACAAAATATGTCAAACAAACCAAATCAAAAGCAACAAAACTTGAAAAGAAAACATAAATCAAACCAATAATATAAAACAACAACAACAAAATCAGAAAGGAAATCATAATAATAAAATAATACTGATATAAAAAGTGACTCCTTTCAGAACATTCCCAGTCTGTTTACCTACCTTCCACGCTTCAACTGCTAACTTATAAGACTTTCTTACGAGAGAACAAGAGAAACTGAGCTACGAGGCCAGACCAAGCTCCTGGTGGGTTTCTGCACATGGCTGGCTTTTAAGGTGCTGCCCTGCCCTGCTGCTGCCCCCCCGGCTGAGTTACTCTCCCCCTGCCAGCAGAACCCTAGGTATCACAGGAATGGTAATTCAGGTCTCTAATCCATTCTCTTTCGCTCAGCTACCTGTGCAGAGGGCAGAGAGCAGGGTGGCAGATTCCCACTGATGTTTTTTGCCTTACGCCTGCAGCTCTCTCCCTCTGCTGATTGATGCAGTACCGACATCTCCAGAACGGAGGCACACTGCTCCTTCTCACACCCCTGAAGCAACTCAAGTCTCTTTTAGGGCATGGAGGAAAAAGCCTCAACCCTCTTCCAGTGCCTGCCATGACACTCCTTTATTTTTTTCGGAGTATTTTGCAATCAGGTTTGCTCCTTTTTTTTTCTCCCCCGCCAGGGGCTGCTGTATTAAAAGCTACCTTTCCTGCTTAGCAGTCCAGCCAACGCCACATGGCTGAGAAACCCACTGCAGAGAGGGTCTGACCCGACCTACCCTTTCCATCCTGAAACTCATTATGAAAGCCCCAGTAAGCAGAGCCGGAGCTCCAGCTGGCACTTGGGTTCACTGTTTGCACTGGCAGCTGCTGCGCGTGGTCACGCTCGCTTGCTCACTCACCCTCTACGCTCCAGCACAGGGACCTACAGAGAGGCCCTGGAGTGAGGCCTCCATTTGGGGTCGTTTGCACTTTCTCTGGTCAAAAAGGCAGGGTGGGTGGGTGATGGGGGAGAAGGCCCAGATCCCACCTGGGCCCCCTCCCCATCACACTCATCGACTACAGCACCTGGATGAAAACAGCCACCAAGTGCTGGCTGGCCATACTGGAGACGCATCGGGGGAGTTCATGGCACTGTGAGGTTCCTTCACAATCCAGCCCAACCTGCGTCACCCTGGCCACGTGCGTGCGTGCGTGCGTGGGGACGGAATCGAGAAGGTGGGAGCTGAATGCAGGACGGAAAGCGCCGCAGCCCAAAGCGGAGGCTGTGAGTTCACCTCCGCACCAAACTCCTTTGCTGGAAAGGGAGCCACAGCACAGGCGGGAGCCCCCGGAGGCAGCTCGTCATCTTTGTCTGCTGGTTTCTGGTTTTATCATGCAGGCGGCTCTTTGGGAACCCTTCCCCACCCTCCCACGGGCTCCGGGATGTACACGAGTGTGTGCAGATCCACGCCCGTGTGCGTGAGCCTGCAGCGACAGGGTGGACTGTATTTGTGAATCTGCTTGAGACCAGCCAGTACTCACCTGAACTGCATCTTTTACATGCTTTAAAGTTGACTGTCCAAGCCACAAGAATGACCCTTACTGACCTTGTACAATACAATGTTTTTTAACCCTTTAGGTACCATAGACTTTGTATAAGATTTTTTTTTTTTTCACTCCATACACTGTGAGGAAGGGGGAAGGGGAGCAGAGCTAATGGGTAGGGGAAACATCCTTTCTTAGGAAGGAACAGAGGGCTAAGAAATCCTCGTGGTTCCTTTACACCTGCACATGCAGCCTCACAGCACCCACCCTGCCACCCCTGTCCCTTGAGACGTACTTTGCACTCCAAAATTTTTAGTAGGAGAGTCGCCAAGGAGCCCTGGGAAGGTCGTGGCTAGTTAGAAAGGGCAAAACATCTTCCTCCAACCATCTGTTACCTTTACAATCTACGTCTCTGGTACTTGAAGAGTTAAAACCCAGCTACTTCAAGAAGAAAAATATACTTTACCTTTAGTTTAATGGATTTTACTTTGGTTATGATGCTCGGGAGGAGCCACCCTGACAGGGAGGTGGTGGGTGTTGTGCAGAAAGGTGGGCAGTGCAGGGAGGGCTGCGGCATGCAGGCACATGCTTGCCAGCTGAGCGAGGAGGGGAAGAGCACCGAATGCACCAGCAGGCTGCCGGAGGATGAGGGAGGCTTTGCTGTTGCAGAGACAAGATGCCATCGTGGTGTGAAACCGCCCAGCGAGAGACAGACAGACAGAGAGCAGGGAGCGGGTTTCATCGGGCTGTGAGGGCATGCAGGCGGGCAGGCAGACAGAAGAGAGAAGAGAAAGAAGAGCCATGGAGCGGGCCAAGGAAGAGCTGAACGGAAAAGGAGCTGCAGAGGGAAGACACAAAAGCCTGTCTCGAGCCAGAAGGTCTGTGAGCCGAAGGATGTCGCCTGGACCAGGGAGAATTGACTCGTTCCTCCAACAGCCAGCCAGGAAAAAATGTTTCACCATGTTACAGGACACTGACAGCTCCCAGCTGATGTTCTTAAGAGCATTAAATTAATGAAACTATCCCTATGAAAGCTGAGCTACAGAGAAATAAAGCAGGCCTCATTCTGGGCAGGTGCCAAGTTAGAAAAAGACCCAAAGCTTTCCCCTTTCCCGGACCCCCTTCTCTTCATCCTTGAGGGAAAAATATTCGATGTCACTAAGCCCTGCTGTCATCAGCGCCCACAGCCATCCTTCCAGCCTGTTTTTATCAAACCAGAAAGCACAAATCCGAGCCCCTCTGTTCCCCCCTTCCCCACAGATCGCAAGGAGGGAAACCCCTCGCAGAACAGAAGCAGAGTGTGGGTAAGGTTGACAATTGTTGTTCAGGTCCTTTCAGTCCATTTTCCCCCACCCCACAGTGATGGTCCGTGTGACAGCACCAGACTGGGATCAGAACCAGTGGATTTGCAGCAAAGTCAGGAAAGGATTTTCTTTCGATACATATAGAGAGCATGAGAAAAAGGAAAAAAAAAAAAAAAGGAAAAAAAGGGGAAAAACATTTGAAAGAAAGAAGAAAACAAAATATCTTTGAATGGACTGGAGGCCCGAGAAAGCCCCTGTAAGGAATTCTGCCTATGCAGGAGGAGATTCCCCTTTCCTCCCACTCCCAGGGGGGAGGGAGAAAGAGAAGGAGAGAGATGGGGAAAAGAAGAGAGAGAGAGAGAGAGAGAGAGAGACAGCAGAAGTGAGAACTGAACGGCAAGATGGGGCAGGTGCCCAGCTGGGAGCCCGCTGCTCCCCCTTGGTAAGGGCTCTGAGAGCTGGGAGCAGGCACTCTCTCTCCTCACACTGGTGACCAGAGCCATTTCTGAGTTAGTTCTGCTCCCGGCTACTCCAAACTGCAGCGGAGTGATTTAGTAGAGATGAGAGGAGACAGAAAACACAAAGAACAGCTGCCACAGCCACTCATGCAGTGAAAAAACACCTCATTTAAAAGCAAAGATCTGTGAAAAGCCCAGGTTGAAATATTGCCATCCAGGGTTATTGTCCCCAGGGCAACAGCGAAGGGAGACAATCCATTAAACTAAAACCAGCACATTTTGGTTGCATACGCTCCATCCTGGTGTCATTAGTATCCCCCCACAGCCTCCGCATGACTCCTCTCTCCCACTCTGCTGCAGCCCAAGCGGGCCCGTTCCCAGCACTTGCTGGGACAGCAGGCCCTCTTCCCAGTGGCTACCAAGTCACTCATGGAAAACCAGCACGAGGACTGCTTTCCCCAAGGCTGGCGAAAGAACTGAACGTTCGATTCATCCCCTCCCCTTCTCCTCTTCCTCCCAAGTCCCCCACCGTCTCCCTGCTCCATTGCTTGTGCCCCCCTTCCAGGCAGCTGCTGCTCAGGGTCTGCTGGTGGACGGCCACGCTGCCGCACGCCGCTGGGCTGCTGTCCTCCCTGAGCATGCTCAGCACCAAGGGCCAGCTCAGCCCACCCGTAACACCTTTGTTGCCCGCCACCCCACACCAAGTGGTCACTGCTAACCTACGTAACCCCACAAAGCATGCAGCGGCCCCACTCTTCCACCACATCTCAACTATCTGGGTGTAAAGGGGGAAGGCGCCAGGTCCCAGAGACGCCCCGCACTGCCCACCTCCCCGCAGAGCAACCCCAGATGTGTGAACCCCCGTGGCACCGCGACCATCTGCCCCACAGCTCCGTACCCCTGTGCCCACCATCTCTGGCTCCCTGACTGTCTTCCCCTCAGAGAAGGGTGCGAAAAGGAGAGACACCTACTAGACTGCAAGGTGCGCTCTCTGACCTCCGGGGTGAAGGCCCCCAGGCCCAGAGCCGAGCGGGCGGCCAGGCGGAAGACATACTCAGTGTTGGGCTTCAGGCCTTCCACAGTGAAGGAGGTCGTTGGCTCGAAGTTCCTCAGCACCTGAGATGGGCGAGGGGGAAGAAAAAAAATAAAAACAAACAAAAAGGAGCAGAGGCGAGCCCTGCCCTGAGACACCTGCCCTACACTCCCCTCTCTCAGCCAGCTCAAGAAACAGAGGGCTGGGATGGGATGGTCCTCAGGGCCCCAACCCTTTGCGCTGCTCCTCTCCAGACTCACCTCCCTACTGTGGTCTCCTTCCTTATAGAGGAGCTCATACTTCACTATGATCTCCTGGCGGGGAGGGCTCCACGACAACACGATGCTCGTCTCCGTCTTGGCTTCAGCTCGGAAGTTCATCGGCTGCCCAGGAACTGATGCAGAGAAGGAGCCCACAGGGCAGGACAGGGCAGAGGAGGTGAGGCGAGAGACAGGAGGAACCACGTTAACTTGGCTTATTAGAAGAACCCTACCCAGTTTTCCTCAAAGCCTGTGTGTGAAGAGCATGTCATCAGCAAAATGCCACACTGCAGAGTGGGGAAGCCCTTCCTTTAAGGCAGTGCTGGGTTAGATACCACTGCAGGGCTAGGGAAGGTCCAGTGCTGCTGAAGGGAGAAGAATCCTACTAGACCATTTGCCTCTTTCTCGGCAGTGTAGGACATGTCCCTTCCCCAGCGTTAGGGGGATTCAGGAAGCAAAAGGCTCCCGAGGAAGGCAGGGCTTCCTCACCAGCACCCCGCTCCTGTGAGCAGAGCACCCAAAAGCAATGCTGGGAGACAACATGATATAACACCTTTTGTTCTCAGCTAGACATATCAGCTGTGACAACAGTAGCTTTGTTTTATTCTGCTTTTAGAAAAAGACAAAATTAAGCCCATTGCCATTCAGCTCTGAGAAGGCAGCTCCTGGGTGCTTTAAGAGTTCAGCTTCACCATTCCCTGGTCAGTGAGCGTTTTCAGGTCTATTTCAAAGACATTTAGAAACTGGAAACATGAAGATATCTCGCTCTGAAGCATGGAACAGCAAAAAAGGGTTCTCCTTGCACAATTTCTTGCCCTACCCATTTAAGCAACAACCTTTGTGAGCAAAGACAGAATGAAAATCATGTGCCAAGCCTTTGGGCTCCAGCTGCTGGACCAAACTTCCTCCTAGAAAGTTACTTCTATTTTAACCGAATTGAACCAATAAAGAAAAAATTGTTCTGGTGACACAGAGGCCCCAGCTGGATAACGGACTAAGCCACCACCTCTCCCTCCTGCAGCCCAGTGCCTCCAAGGTTAGCGACACAGCTGCTCACCTCCTTGTTGCGTCTTAACCTGGATGGGGTCCGAAAGAGGCCCATCTCCCACCGAGGTGAAGGCCAGGACCCGAACCGTGTAGGTTTCGTCCTCCAGGAGGCTGCCCACCGTGGTCAGGAGGCTGTCATCCACGTTATGCTTCTGCCAGTTGCTGACAGGCTGATCAGGCTCCATGGTGTAATACACACGATAGCCACGGATCTGCCCGTTGGGCTCCACTGGTTCCTCCCACTGGATGATCATGGTGGTGCTGCTCAGCATTCGTCCCTGCACGTTACGGGGGGCACTGGCAGGAGCTTGTTCCCCTGTGCGAGTGACCACGGACTCGCTGGGAGGCCCCTGCCCAATGCTGTTGACTGCAGAGACCCAGATCTCGTACTCAGAGTTGGGGCTGAGCCCCCCAATGCTGTAGCGCGTGGTGGTGATGTCCTCTTTGATCTGATAGGGTCCATCCTGGCTTTTAGACTTGTATTCAATGACATAGTAGGACACGGGGTCTGGATTTCCAGAGTCCCAGGTGATGGTGATACTTGTTGCCGTCGTCTCTGTCACCACTGGTGTCCCAGGAGCCTTGGGGAGTGCTGAGAATTAGGAAGAACAGACGTTAAAAAAGAAAAAAAAAGGAAAAAATAAAAAAAAAAAGGTATGTTGAAGTGGTGCCTAATTGAGCTAGTTAGGGCTGCAGGAGCCAGAGGCACAGTACCAATCACAGAGCGGCAGTTCAGTAAAGTGCCGCTGAAATATTATGAACCTAGTTATACACTCTATTATCCTCCTTAAACTGCTCCATCAAAAGGGAAGTGCTCAGCTAAACATCTGGAATCATTAGCACAGACTTCAGCTGAACATCCGCTGGCTCACAGGGCAGCAAGGAAAGGCGGTTTTGCAAGAGCTCTTTCAGAGCACATCATCAGATCTTCTGAAGCAGCGGCTGCCCGGCTCTGGCACTGCTGAATTTCTCCACGTCTAGCGTGCAGGTAGCAGTACAGCATGGACTGTACTCTCCAGAACTAGAAAGCCATAAATACATGCAGTACTTCACCTCAATCCACAAATGTGTTAACGTCCATCTCCTGTCACTCATCCAAAAGACAAACTTGCTGGAGACTGCATGCTGAATGCTGGAAACCTTTAACCTTTTCCTCACTACGTGTTTTAGACCCTTTCCAATCTCATCTTCTCCAGGCTTGAGCAGCCTTAGAGCTCTAACTTCTCATTTCATCTTCTGACTGGGGAATATTGCAGATGCTTACAGACAGGAACAAAAGGGGAAATAGCAGTGAAATAAAATGACAAAAGGCAGAAGGTACCGGCAGGGCAAGGTTCCACACCTGAGGACAATTGGAAGCAGAAGCAATGTATCTATCAGCCTTTTAAATGAATAGTGTAAGATGGAAAAAAGGGAAGGAAGAAAACAGGAGAATAAACAGCACTTCAGCCCAGCCGTGGGCATCCTTTCACTAGCATGTAAGCCCAATTCCTGTGAAAAGCACAGGCTCGGTGTCACGTCAAGATCCACCAGTGCCTACCTACTCACTTCTACGGTGAAATCTCCCTTAGTCAGATGCACTGACACAGATCGGATGGTTTCTCTTCATCACTCCCCTTCTCCAAGGTGTTTCTCCTCCTCTCCCCCTCCCCTCCGAGTCCTCTCCCACCCCAGCTCCCCCAGATCCCTCGTGGGCAATGCCATCACTCAGAGCAGACACCAGCTCATACACCGAGCTCTACACTCACCCAACCACAGGGGCATCCCGCTTGGGTTTTAATACTCCCCTGCTGAGGACAGAATAGATTGAAGATTGCACCCGTGCTCCTCCTGGAAATTGCTAGCTGGAAGCTGGGGATATTCCCCCTCTTGCTGAGGCAACAACGGCCACTAAGATGCTGGATCTAGGTTCTACTGCAAGGGCACACACGTCAGAGATCCTCAGGGCCTTGGCTGAATCTCTAACCTCGGAACAGGATGGCATGCAGGCTTCAAGCCATCCAAGGCTCCTTGCAAACTGCCCAGCCAGCCCCATATCCCAGGACAGAAACAAGCATGCAGGGCTTTAAACCAGTTTTCTTCATGACAGCCAGCCCAGTTGTCCTGAAGCAAAGGAAAGACCTCAAGCCACCAGCATCCCATTCTCTGGGGATTCCTTTGGGCACAGGATCCCCACAGACGCATGCACAGATCCCAGCACGTGGCACGCACGGTGCACAGGTTTGTCTTCCTGCTCATGCTCACATACGCATATACATACGGGCTTGTACCACCACGGACGTACGTACATGCAGTCAGGCACCCTCATGCCCATACAGCCACGTTGCCGACTCACGTGCACCCACACCCATGCACGACAAGCGTGCTTCATGCCTAACCACGTCCCCACATTCACCACGTGCAGCTCAGTCACGGGCTCGCCCCATGCAGGCACACAAAGCCACGAGCAGGACACAGCTCAGACACACGCAGCCACGCACTCATGCACTGGCGAAGGCTTACAGGCACCACCACGGATCCACAAATGCTCACATGCACGAACACGACACGTGCCCACAGCTCTTTGCACACGTGCTCAGACGCTCCGTGAAGACCATGCGCCCAACACGTGCCTTGCACGTCTGTGCACCCGTGCAGCAGCTCACGCACTTGTGCATGCACGCTCCTACAAGCATGCATCGTCGGGGAACCCACGCACTCGCTCACGCAGCTGTGCTCACACTCCCTTACATTTCACCGTGATCTGAGCAACGGCTTCTATGACTCCCAGACTGGACATGGCCACACACGTGTAGTTGGCTGAGTCCTTGACATCCGTGAGCTCCAAGACATTACGGCCCACGGGCATGTCATCTTCGGGCGTCAGGTCCTCCGCTCCCTGCATCCACTTGACGTATGGCATGGGCGAACCCACGGCCACGCAGGTGATGTTGACGTTGCCGCCGGGCATGATTTCGTGGCTGACGGGCAAGATGGAGAAGCGAGGGGCCACGCGGCGAACTGTGGACGAGACGCACAGAGGTAACAAAAAAACAAAACAGAACAAAAAAACGAAACAAAGAAATAAAACAAAACAAAACAAAAAAAAGAAAGAAAGAAAAGAAAAGAAAAAGAAGAAAAGGGAGAAAAAGAAAAAAGAGTAAAAGATAATTTAAATACAGATGGGGTTTGTCATCATTTATTTTCTTCCTTCATTAAAAACAAAACAAAAAATCAAAGAAACTAAAAAATCAAAAACCAAAAACCAAAAAAATTAAACTTCAAATAAATTTGTACTTCACAAACAATATATAGAATATAGACATAAAAGCGATATTTCATAGCAACAGGGTTCCATTGATCAAGATTAGACCCATCACAGCACAGATAAAGACACAAAAATTTATTAGCAATTTCTCATCTTTACTGGCAAGAGCTGGCCTGGCGAGCGTCGAAAATCTCCTCCACAGCCGCTGGGGCCCCCAGCTCCCCGCTCCGCGCCCCGGGAAGCCCGCTCCTCCCCTTTTCCAGTGGGGTCCAGCTCATCCTCCCCTGTCACCTTCTCCCACAGCCGAATAAATCGGCTCCTCCACCACCACGGCTCGGAGACACCCCAGGGGCTGCCCCTGTCCCCAGAGAGGGGCCGGCTCCGTGCCCGACGGGGGGCGAGGGATGCCGCAGCCGCGGGGTGGTGGTGAGGAGAAGGCGGGCACGGAGGTGGAAACTTCTCAAGATTTTGCCTTGTTAGGAAGGCCCAAATCTTGTTGCGACCCAGAGAATCCAACCAAGAGAGAAGTATCACATCCCCAGATGCCGGAGAGACACCACTTGAAAAGCAGCGAGGCAAAAAATAAAAAAAAAGGGGGGAGAGGGAGTCCCCGGAGCGGGACAGAATTTAGTTGGTGTCTGCGTGTGAGAACCGTCCAGGGGGATGCAGTCCCCCTGGAGCGAGACAGAGTGTGGAAAAGATGAGAAACTCTAATGAAATTTTTGTGGTTTTCGGGTATAGAAACCCTAACGAAGCCTCTTTAAGATCTGACACGGTTCCATTGATAGATGCAGCTCTCAGAGTCACAAACATCATGCAAAATAGGTAAAAAAGAGACAGAGAAAAAGATAGAAAGAGAAAGAGAGAGAGAGGAGAATGCAGAGAAATATAATTTATGGGCGGCTAGCAAATGCCCACATGGAAACTGAATAGAGAGAGAGCAACAGAGAAAGAAAGGAAGACGAGGAGAAGGAGAACAAGGAGGGGAAGGGAGAAAGAAGAGAGAGAAAGAGAGGGAGGGGAGGGGGAAACCCACTTTAATGCTGCATACTTTTTCTAGCTGATGTGACCCAATGTGGTGGCTCACATTGTCACATCTCAGCCCTGGCGGAATAATAAATAGAATAGAATTAATAAGAAAAACAAGGTAATGAAACTTTAACGTTGAGAAAACAGTGACATGTTCTGTGCATCTCCTTAGCAGAGAGGTGGATGCAGCTTCCAGACCTTACACGATAAGAACATGGACGCAAAGGGAAGGGGGTGGTTTCCTTGGCTCCATTTTCTGAACTAACTGGGCTGCTTGGATAGTTGAGGTGGGTGCTCTTCCTCAGGGGTGAAAGTAGGAGAATGGATAAAGGAGAAAAGAAGGTGCCTGGGAGAGGCCCTAGGGAGGGAGCTGAAGGCAAGGTCCCATCCTGTAAGCAAGGACAAAAGGACTCAGACCCCAGCAAGCTGCAGGCACAGCAGCAGCCCCAGGAAAAAGGAGGGTGGGAATCCCCCCAGCTTCTGAGGGCCGTGCAACAAACACCCCTCGGGAAGGGTGAACAAGGGGACGGGAGAGTTTGGGGTGATGGGGGCCTGAGAAATATCCTTCCCTGATGTCCTCTTCCAGGTAACCCTCTGAATGACCTCTCTAAACCAGCAGTGGTCACATCTATGCAATAGCAAAGCAAAGGACACCAGAGCTAAGCCTGCAATCTCTTTTCCCAAGTTCTCGTGCCTTCAGATGTCCCTTGGAATTGATGTCCTCGTTTTTTTTGTTTTTTTTTTTCTTTCTGGTATTTATCTTCCAGCCCATTCCCCTGGCTGCCGCTCAACATTATGGATCTTTTCAGATGGGAAGGGCGCTGCCAGGAGAGATAGTGGCTGTTTTCCATTTTGTGGCGTTTTGTTAAACAAAGAGCCAAATATGGCCTCTGCTTCCTCCCACACACTGACAGGGAGATATCTTCACGGAAAGGTGTCCTATTACCAGCATGCTGCAGGATCCTTCTACGCACTGTTACAGGGAAGGAGGAGAGGATTTGGGGCCGTAGGAGCTCAGAGGGGTCAGAGGAGACATCCCACAGGCACAACTTTGTGAGGAGAACGGACAGCACGTCCTCACCTGTGGTGTACTGGGGAAAGGTCTTGGGGTGTGGAGGGCCTGCATACAAACTCATCCTGCACCAATCACTAAAAAATGACTTTCTGCTTAGAGAAAGGTGTGAGGGGAGC
Source organism: Aythya fuligula (assembly GCF_009819795.1). NCBI lineage: Eukaryota > Metazoa > Chordata > Aves > Anseriformes > Anatidae > Aythya > Aythya fuligula. The sequence continues at coordinate 2,748,322 of NC_045584.1, read as the reverse complement.
ACTGTGGTGTCTGCACAACCTCCGGCACCAGCACCGGCTCACGAGGGCAGGCAACGTGCTCCTTGCTCCCTGCTGTCATCCCCCGATGGAGATCGGTAGCCCTGGGCCCGAGGGCATGGCCCTGTGGCCTGCCCCATTCCTTTCACTGTCTGCTACGGGAGGTTTCAGAAAATGGAGCCAGGCGAAGACCACCCCGGTCACAGTCTGAGACAAGATGGAGAGAACTCGAAAAGAAACGAGTGGGGTCACCATGCAGACAGATCGGGGGGGGATGGCTCCTTCTGAGTGTAACCTTCTGGAGAGGAGAGGCAGGGTGGGAAGAGGTGAGGAGGAATGGGGAGACGTAGGCCGGACAAGGTCCGGTCAGCAAACAGCATCGACAGCAACAAACAACGGCAGGTGGGATGCAAACACCGAGTTGTCATGGAAACAGAACAAGACAATTAATTCAAACCGAGGCTAATCGCAAAGAAATGAAACCGAACTGAAAGAGAACGGGGAAAAGAAAAAAAAAAAAAAAAAAAAGAAGAACAAACCAGAATTTAATAACTGAAAAGCATCATTCGATGGATGGCGGAGTGCTGAGAATCGGAGCCTGAAGGGAACAGCCTGCTGCCGTCTGCGTGGCTGGGGCAGGGATGGGGAAGAGCCACTCACAAAACACAAGCTCAGGACCACGAATTCTGGCCAGGAGCCGGCCTCCTCTGCATGCCCATGTCCAGAGGGAAGCAGGGAAGAAGTTCTCCCCCCCCCGACCTCGCTGCACCCAGGGCTTAGGGTTTTAGGTCAGCTCTGTGGGATTTTAGGGCAGCGTAACCGCTCTGCTGGTTTAATGGTGGTTTTCACACTCAACTAAAAGGAAGCAGCCGGCACATCTGGGTGCCAGCTGAAGACACGGCGTGTTTCTGGGAAAAAGGGGAGGATTTAAGGATTTGGGGCAGGGGTAGTGGCGGGCTGATGCGAGGACAAAAGGGGCAGCAGCTTTTCTGTCGTGCATCCTGGTTCAAAAAAAGCTACACACTGCTGTGTGCACAGATACACAGACATCCACACGCTGGTCTAAGGAGGTGAAAATAACTCCAGCGCTAGCTGGGGTTGGAGATCTCAGCGAGTCCCTCGATACATCCCTGCCAGGGCTCAGGGCTGCGACAACAGCAGTTTCTGTACCAGGAAATAGTTGTAGGGCTCGTCTCTGGATACCAGGAACCATGTCGCTGTTTATTTTAATTGCCATACCACTCTGATTTGACTGTTGACATGAGATTGCTCAAGCTGAGAATCTCTGGGTCAGCATTTAGGTCAGAGCCTAGGAAGAGAGCAGTGGTGGGAAGCAAGCTCGAAGAGCAGCTAGAGATTGAATCAAGAACGATTTCAGCTCTGGCTCCAGCTGTGTTTCGAGCACAGCAGCTGAAAAAGTGATTTTTTCCATCGAAAAATGCAGAGAAGTGAATCCTTTTATTTTGCCATCCAGCAAATTGAAGAGCCTGGGGAGGTACGAGGAAGACCTGCCCTCTCTGGAAAGGAGAAGGTGTGGTGGGGCAGCCAGGGCTCCACTTTACAGACCACTTCTCTGATGCTCTTAGCAATTTCTTACATGTCTGATCTCTTTCCCAGCACTGAGCTCTCTCTCAGGCAGGAATATCCCATTTCCAGAGCAGGGCAGATCTTTCCTCTTCCAGAGATTTGGCCTTTTTTTTTTTTTTTTAACTAATATTCCTTTACCACCCTGCAGGAACTGCAAGGCAGATTCCTCGTGTTTCTCAAGGCAGTCTGCCATGGTGCAGAATTCAGGCTGAAAACACCTCCAGTGACAACACAATGCAAAGGCTGCAAGTCACCGACACCTCCATCTGCTTCTCTCCTGTCCCTTCAGGTGCTGAGGGTGCAGCCAGGAAAGGCCTCCAGCTGCCACTGGTTGCAAGGAGCAGCTTAGCCCTGAGCTTCAGGGATGTTTGGTTTCCATGACAGCTTTGTCCCAACTGTTTTCCAAAGCCAACCTTGCATGCATACAGACGTGCATGCTCCATGTGCATGTGCAACATCTCCTGATATACACACACAAGCAGGCACACACAAAGACACATTTTCACTGGCCAAAAAACTCTCAGGAGCTTTTTTCAAACAAGGATACAGCTCATTACTGACAGAAGCAGGCTTTAGGACTGGAGCAGGACATTTGTGATGCAGGTCAAATTACTGCAGCGCAGAGAAGCCATTTCAAAGGCACGGAAAGATTTCTTAAGCCCAGTTAGTTTCTTGTTTTATACTGTTGGGTAAGGATTATTTATATTTATGTCGTTGGGTAAATATTTCACAGAGGCAAAGCTGCACCCCAAATTCTGCTTAACTTACATGAGAAACTGAACAGATCCAGAACTTTTCACTCGCAAAGCCAATTGGTTTTGTTGCTGCTCATGGCTGCAGAGGGTAACCCAGCTTGTGTTCTGTGAGTGGCATTTTTGGTGCATTATTCTTTCCAACGAAAAGGAACAAATGAACATCACTAAGGTTCCCCCCCCACACCACTCGGTTGTAAAGACAGCTGGGGTCCACAAGGTGAGACACATTTGGCAAGGGACAGATTTACAGACCTGATCGGAAGAGACACTGGGAGATCCAGGGTTGACTTTTGCAACACCAGAATCCATCCTTAAAATGTGTTCCCAGGATGCTGCTAGCGAAAGAAATCTGAGGACCAAGCGACCAGCTTGTGCTGGGGAAACCCACCGGTTCCACTTTTTAAGCCCTTTCCAGATTAGCTCAGGGAGAAAAACGTTGTAGGAGAAGTGGGGAAAGGAGAATGTCCTGGACAAGAACCCATCACTTCAAACCCCGATTCACATCGAAAACCAACCAAAAGAGAAACATACTTCATATCTTAAGGAATAAATCAATTGGAAAAGGAACAAAAAAAAAAAAAAAAAGAAAAAGAAAGTGAAGTGACTGGTTGAAAGCACCAAACAAAACCAAATGGTATTAAACATTTTGACACTCAGCAAGCTGCTGCTCCAAATGAGGTGAGAAGGCGGACATTATTGGCCATTTTGGTGAGACAGGAGTCATTCCGTCTTGCTCCAAAATGAGGAGGGGTAGGGGAAAGGGTGCCAAAATAATGTGCAGCCTCTACGTTATTAGTGAAGCTTAGATTACACCTGTCCTCCCCTCCCAAAAGGTGGTCCGTCCCTGCCCCTGCGCTGTCCGTGCAGCCGCCTCTGCCTTCTCCCTCTCCCATTCCAATTCCAAGTTGATTCCACTGGGGCGAGACGCTGCTCGGCTCTGGATTTCCGACCTCCGTCCCTCCAGAGGACGAGATACTTCCCTCCTCATGCCCATCTCCTTCCTCATTTCCTTCATGGTAAATAAAAATAAGTAAGTAAATAGTTGGATAAATAAAGAATGAGACCAAGGCTTGGTTTTGGTCTAAGGAAATCCATTACCTTCCCAATCATTGTCACTTTTCCTCTTAAAAAAACACATTAGTTGGGTGATAGGCTGGCTGAACATCTCTGGTCTTTTGTAATTCTTTTTTTTGTTTGTTTGTTTGTTTTTTGTTTTCTGTTGCTTTTTACAGGATTGAATATAAAATAATTGGAACCCAATTGTTTCTCAAGAAGATCTGTAAAATTAAACACAGGCTTTGCTCTTTTATTTTTTGTTATTTTAATTTGACAAGGTGTAATCTAATTTTTTCCCCTAAAACAAAGAGAACAGCGATGCAAAAGGTGTAAGAGACACAGGCAGGCAGAGATTTCGAGATCAGTACAGCACAGTGTTCCTGCAAAGTGCCCTCTATAGAGATATACATAGATATACATAGATATAGTTTTGATTTTTTTTTTTTTTGGGGGGTGGCTTTTTGTATCCATTTCCATTTCCTGATACCCTTGAGAAATCCTTCTGCAGAAACACAGCAAATTGCTTTGTTTGCTTTGGTTTTTGAACTAGAATTTCAGAGCTGAGGACACCCCAAACACAGACAGGGCGCTCCCCCACCCATGGAAGTGCTGATGCAACGAGGACTGTCCCAGAGCTCGCCCTCCCCAAACTCCAGCGCCTGGAAGATGGCATCACAGGGGCAGCTGTACGAACTAGCGGCGGCTCTGCCTCCCTCCTCTTCCATTAAAGACTTTATCAACGCAGGTCTAAAAAGGTATTAAAACTCCTACGGTTTAAAATAGCAAGGATTGTTCTGACCTCGTGGCCATTTGTTAAATCTGTAGCGCAATTGGAATTATTTCCTCCTAACCTGTAAAAGGCACTGGAAGTTAAAAGAGCTTATAGCAACCGTTCCCCTCGCCTACAGAGGGACCGGCTGGGGAACCAGCGGCTCTCATTTAATGGTCAAATTACGCAGGAGCCAAACTTAACCCAGCAGCAGGCTAAGGGCTAAATTACTCGTTAAATTAGTCACATTTTAATATATTTTGAAGCTGTATTTCCTGAGGTCCTAGGCATGCTATTTCTGCATTTTCTATGGTTTTTATTTTAATTGATTGGAGCTAGTTTTGCTATTATGTGTTTATCCCTGGCCTGTTTTCATCTTCAGGCTCTCGATGAGTTGAGGTTTTCCAGACAGCCTTGAAAAAATATTTGCAATGTTCTCAGCAGGAAGGGGGCTGCGGAACCTGATTTGGGGTGAATAAGCACTGTACTTGACTCCAGCAGCAGAAGAGGCAAGGCCTAAGCAGGCACAGGGAGTGCACTGTGCTGTTTTAAATGCCTGTCGAACCATTTAAAACCCTCTGTGCTTGAAAAGAGCACGGCAACAAGAATCTTGAGCAGAGGGAAGAAGGATTATCCCTACAGCACCGCAACTGCTGCCTTTTGTAACTCCTGACAGGGCACCGCTGCGTGAAATAGGGTAAAAATTTTAATTCTGGTAAATTCAACCAAGACAATTTGTCCTGTACCAACAGCAGCGGCTCTGCATAGGTTGCTAAAGCACAGCCCACACAGCCCTACAGTGCATTGTTCCTTCTTCCTTTCCATTTGTAATCTGGAAGAGCGTGCGGAGACACTCAGTCTTTGCACAGCGCTCTATCTTGAGCCAAGCAGCTGGCTATTTGGATCGAAATAGAGCAACAGAGGTAAGAGTTTAAGGCTTTCAAAATTAAGAGGAGAGCTACAAATTGCTCCATTTCAAGGGAGCAAAACAGCTGCGGCCACAGATTTTGGCCAGGCAGCCACCCACCCTCTCTGGGGCACAGCCTGGACGCTGCACGTGTTGTCTCACTGATGCCTGTAAAAAAAACAGGCAGGCTATGAATGATCGTACCTGGTTTTATGTGTCAAAGCAGAGGGAGCATCTCAGCCCTTCTGGGCAAGACTCAAAGCCTGTTAAAAGGCCGGGAAGCTTTCCCTTGTGCCCTAGCTGAAGGAAGGCCATGTAGCTCTCTGCATGGATGCTGTACCCAGCCGTTTGCTTTCTGATTAGCCGTGAGAACTGCCAGGCTCTGAAACCAGCCTCCCCTGTATGAAGCTGCTGCCTAGCAGTGTGCACGCAGAGGCATGAAGCTCTCAAACACCATCAGTGAGGAAGATATTGCTTGCTACCCTGGACTTCAAAGCAGCCCTTTCCTGCAATCACTAAAGGGCAAGAACTTTGGCAGTGTTTGTGTCCCTACGGATAGAGAGAAGCATCTATTTTTGCAAGCCAGGTACAGCTCCCACAAAATCAGCATCTCCGTCTTAAGATGTGCTGGTTTGCCCGATTCATCCTTACGCTGACTACAAGTCAAACTCGGACGATTGGCTTAGGTCAGAAACTTTCATACAGCCCGGGCTGGTGGCAGGATTCCTCTCACCTCCTGATCTGTTTTTCGGGTCTCCACGAAGATGCTTTCTGCATTTTGACCTTGGAAATTCCCTGATGGTGGACTCTCTGTTATTTTGGACTGTGGCATGATCTGATCCGTAATAACACGCAATGCAAACCCTGCGCCAATTATTTCAAGGCCATGCCTGTAACTTCCAGCAAACCAGATCACCTCTCCTAGACAGGTTTCAAGTCTGTGTTTCCTTTCCCGGTGCCATTCCAGCCTACGGTGCCTACATCCAATTTAGCTTTAGTTTATTGTTGTTGATATTATTATAGCTTTTATTGGCTCTTAAGGAAGAATTTAATCTTAAGACCTTCTCAGACCACAAGTGATTCTAGCAGCAGCAGCGCAGTTTAGGCATGTTAGAGATATTTTATAAACGATAAAATAAACAAATACAAAAATAAATGGTGTGTAAATCCCTTTTTAATTGCACCTGAATCCTGAAACTCAAACTCCTATTCATGAAGGAAAATCCTGTGATTAGTGGTGATTATCACCTTTTAGTCCTAGGCAGGAGGGAGGTGGGATGGGAACACCTCATTTCAAACACTATTCCTTCTCTCTTGCTCTTTTTAAATAGAACAAGTCTTTATTCTTTTTTCTTTAAATAGCACACTGGGATTGGGGGATGTCTTTTGGCTATTGTTGGCGTTAGTCAAAGTTAGTAGAGCCACAGCTGGCCGCTTTAGAAAGACATTATCAACAGTGCAGCATTTCGGAGTGGTACCCTTGTATCTAAGGGGAGAGGGGGAGAGACTTGAAGGAGGGGGGGGGAATACCAGTACTGAGGGTCCGAGCACTGAAATCTCAGTATTTTAAGAAAAAGAGAAAGACAGACAGAAAGAAAGAGAGAGACAGAGAAAGAGAGAGACAGATACTGTGTCAATACTGCACTGGATTTCTCAAAAATCACACAGCTTTAATACCTGTACACTAGGAAAGCCACTCCTTTGGTAGATTATTGAGTAGTGAGGACTGATGGGCAGGGGGAAATGCATAAACAGGGAAAGGAAGGGCATTCAATTCTGCAAAGGGCAAAAGCACCAAGCACCAATGGTAGAACTAACACACTGCAAAAAACCCACCTGTTTACTATCCCATGTGGCTCGCCCACTCAGGATGCACACATGGGAGGCAACAGAAGCTTAATAGGGATAAACAGGGAGATGAGAAGAGGGAAAAGAGGCATTTTCAGCTAGAATGTAACTTGTCAGATTTCTTATTGCTGTTTACAATAAGGATGCAGCTGCCAGATGTGTCCCAGCAGCCTCTTTCGTGTCTACCACTGCTGCATTTCTTTTTTCAAATTCCTTTCAAAAGGAGGGCTCTACCTTATCTGGAGCTGGTATTTCTGCGATAATCACGCAGGCTGGTTTTCAAGGTGCCTGTAGGCAGGCAATAATGGTGAAATGACAGGGAACAAAGAGGGTAAATGGGGAGAGGCAGAGCCAGGAAATCCAGCTACCCTTCTGCAGGAGGCAGCTGGCCGGCTGCCCTTCGGTTCTGACGCCGCAAGGACGAGGCATCACCTCCTGCAAGGGGCTGTGCCGGGGTCTTGTCGATGAGACAGGGCACAGCCCGACGGCCGGGCTCGTTTCTCTAAAGGAAAGACAACTGCGTGTGCTTCAGGAGCACGGGAGGAAGCTTTCTGTCCTTTCACATCCTGGTCTGAAAGCAGATTAGCTCCCATACACAGTGTCTTGGGGATTAGCGTTGGGAAAGGGGCAGTTACCAGTTCTGGATGGCTTGGGCAGCTCTTCGAAGCAGGGCTCAGGGTTTTTCTCTGTGTGCAGGATGTGGAACAGCAGCCACACCTCCAAGAAATTGGCAAGTAATGAGGTGACCCAGGGTCTGCTCTGATTCTTGAACTGAAACCCTGGCTTCTTACCATCTTTTCCACTTCCCAGATCCCTCCCTCCCCTCAAAACAAAGGCTGGTCCCAAATAGCAGGGCTTCCATGGACAGGCGTTAGAGCTGTGTGACTCCTTTCCTCCTGGAGGGATTGAGGAGTTCAGTTACCACCGGGTGGGCAGGAACACTGGCTTCTCACAATGCGTTTGGAATAAACTACAGCACAGCATAACCAATCGAAACTGAAACAGGAAATCAAGAGAAAGCAAAAAACCCAACGGAACAAAAAAAAATTCAGAAAGTAAGAGTAAATCCACTTCAACTAAACCAGAATTTTCAAAAAAAAAGAAGAAAACCAAACCAAAAAAAACTATACATATTTATATACAGAAAAAATAAGTCGTAATTAATTTAAAAAAGTGGCATGCAAAGAAGATTGTTACATTCTCCTATCATGCATCAGGCCCAATGTCCAAACGGCAAGGTAACCATGACGACAAAAAAGTGCAAGAACTCAGCAACATTACCAAAGGATGCATAGAGAGGCCCACAATGCAACTCAACTCATCTCTGCGAGACCCGGGAACGGGCGGGTCTCGCTCATCTTAAAGATTTCTTGCTTTTTCTCTTTTTTTTTTTTTTTTTTTTTTATTTTTTATTTTTTTATAAATATATATATTTTTTTCTCTTAAGAATGTAAAAATGTGGGTAAAGAAAGTAAAAAAGAAAAAAACCACACCAACCTTCTCGTAGCTCTGAGGGATGTTAAGGGGGTTTGATGCGGAACACAATGACATGAGGAGAAGAGAAAAATAGGGGAAACACAGAGAGAGTAAAAAAAGGCCTTCTCAAGGCTGTCAGCTGCAAATTGATTGTTTTTTTTTTTTTTTTCTCTTAACCAAAATAAAAAGAAAGGAAAAAAAATGAAGATAGTAACGACCCTCCTTCCTGCCTTCCTAGCTTTCCCCCTCCCATCCAGCTAGGTACCTTTTAAGAACAACCAAGCTCTGTAAAGAGGTCAGATCGTGAGCAATCCTAAATCGGAATTAGCACCCGACGGGGATGCCAAGTCCAGCAAGGAGTTCTCACTTCATTACGTGCATCTGCTCTTTAAAGAAGGGGGAGTGGAGGCCATGCCAGGCAGGGACCTGGCACCGAGGTGAGCCCCACGTGGAAATGCGCTCCCCCAGCCCGGCTCCCCCCAGCCCCGCGCCCGGCTCTGCTTGCACTAGCTCCACAACGGGACTGAATAAGGAAAAAGAAATAATTAGAAGAAGAAAAGAAAAAAACAAAAACCAAAAAACAAAACCAAAACATTTCCTTGCAATGTTAAAACTTACAACTCCTATCCCAGGTGCTCTATAGAGACAAGCATGTTATGGGAGAAACAAGTCAATTGGAAACACGGGAGTGTTCACGACTCTTTTAAAACAAAAAACGGGAAGAAAAATGTGCATGAACTTCCCCTCCCACCAAAGCAAATCCATTTCAGACCTTTGTTACCTTTCCACGATATTAACACACAAGAAACAAGGAATTAAACAGCATGAAAAACACCCAAACCACAGGCCGAGCTTGCTTACACGGCGTTTTCTGCACTCTCTGGGCTGGCTACTGCTGGCTTTGCTTGGTAGCCCGGCCTCGGGCACGCAGGGCTAGCTCCGACAGGAGGGCTGGCTATCTATCCACCTGGAGCCGGCCCTTAGCCAGGTGGGGAGACTCGAGGGCTACAACCTTTGTCTCCAGGGTAGTTTCCGAGTGGCCAGAAAGGTAGAGGATTTATAAATCAAAGAATAATGAAAAAATCCCCACGTTTTTTCCTGTTTCTTTTTTTTTTTTTTCTTTTTTTTTTTTTTTTTAAATCTCAAAACGTTCCAGCTAAACTGTCTGCGAAGGATTTAGCCCTGAATTAGCATCAGATCCAGATTTACTTTCCCAGAAGAAGAATTTCAGGGTCCAAGCGACAGGGCAAATTTCAAACGCAATTTTCCAGCTGGCCACAAAAGGCTATTTAAAAATTTAGCTTGGAAACATTAAATTATTAAAAAGCCTTCTCTCCATGTGCATGTGATTTAGTGAGCGTGAGACACGAGAGAGAGAGAAAGAGAGAGAGAGAGGAGTGCACACAGGAGCATGGCTCTGCATCTGACTGCAGAGTTAACGTGAGTGTAGGTGGGAGGCGCTTCCTCTGTCGATGGGATGGAAATGGGAACAGTTCACTGGGATGTGACTTTTCTTTTTTTCCTCCCAATGGTATTTTTCTTTTTTTTTTAACAAAAAAAAAAGCGAGAAGGACCAGCCCTGCTCTCTCATTACCAAAAGGGTTTTGCTGTGGAAAGATATTAAACCAAAGCTACACACAAAATGTTACAGGTCAGAGAGATTAAAATAAGAGAACAAAGAAAGCAGAAAGGCAATTGCCCGCTGGGTGGGAGAACATCAAGGGGGCATTAAGCAGAAGCCAATCCCCCTGTCATCTGTTCCCGGTGCTAAAAGGGCAAAGGAATCTGTCACTGATGGCAGAGATGTCTGCTGGCCATCCCCAGCTTTCTGCGAGTCTCTGCCCATGGCCAGTGTTCATGCCCAAGGAACCAGCGACAAATTACTGCTGGCAAAGGGAAAATCAGCTGGGACACAAGCAAGAAGTGAGAACGCACCCTCCTGTTGTGATCTGGGAAGATCCAGGGGAGAAAGAGTTCCGTGGAGGGGGCTGAGAGGATCCTCCCCTCCTCTCACACCCACACCAGCAGAACTGGGACCTTCCCACTTCCAGAGAGCGGGGATCCTTTGTGAGGAAGGGGACTACGGCCTCTCGGCAGCCAAAGCTGTTCATTCTTCTCTGGGCCCTGCAGACTGATGGTGGCAGATACTCAGGCACACTGTTTTGGGCCACACTTGACTTTCCTGAGGGTGGCACAGCCTCGTGCTGCTGCCCTGCAGCTCTGGCGTGCAATGGTGAGAGGTCAGGGTGCGCCAGGATCCCCCTGCAAGCTCCGTAGTGCACCGTAAGGATCCAACCAAGAACCACCAGTGCTTCCCCTGCGCTCAGGGACGGGCTCGAATCAAACAGCTGGGGACAAAGGAAGGCCACGGGGAGGGAGATATTTGCCAGCGTTGTGAGCCGATGAGCTCCCTACCTCTCACGTAAAGATTAGCGGGTGAGGAGTAGCGCACTCCGGCGCTGTTGCTGGCGACGCATTCGTACTTCCCCTGGTCCGTCTCCTCGCTGCTCTCAATCTGCAGGCCACCTGCGAGGAGAGAAGACCGCAGCAAACACAGTCATCACCACTCTGTTTTGTTTTAGGAGGGAGCAGTAGTGTCAACATCTTGCCTTCTCCTTTCCCTCGGGTGAATACCTACTGGAAGGCTGCCTGGGGGTCTTGTGGATCTGGAATTAAGGAGCCCTCCCAACATCATCTAATGCCTGTGCTCAGTGTTATGGCTGGACACGGAGCCACTAGGAAGAGAAAATCCAGTCCCCGCCTCTATACTAAGTGCCTCTCTCTGTACTGAAATAATCAGCAGAATTAACCAACTTTTGTGACGTCTGCAATGCAGATATCCTGCACCAGAACTCATGAAATCAACTTCAGTAATCCATATCACTGTGATCCCCAGAAATCTATCACAGGGCAGTCAAATTCCCATTACTCCAGCTGAAGCAGTGACCATAAAGGTGAAAGGATTTGTCACCCGCTGCCCAGGAACCCTGAAGAATTCTTATCAGTGCTGGCTTTGTTTTGTACCTAAATACCTGATTCTGAGCAATCCCACAGGAGATAATAGTGTGAAAATCACGTTACTGCTAGTGAATATTTCCAAGAGAAAAAAACTGTAAACACTGCGCTGGATTTCCTGAATTGCATGTGTGGTTTTACACCAACTGGGCCAAAAGGATGAAGTTTTTTCTTAAACCCGTAGGTTACTGGAGTTCACAAGAATGTATTCAGAGCCATACTAAACACCCCTGTACGCAGACATGCAGATATGCTGCATGTAACTACATGGAAGAAAATTGTCTCATTTACCTCAAAAGGCTTCGCTCCTGCAAAACTTCAGTTAAGATACATACTACATAAATAATTCAACAGGCTATCAAATGCTTTATGCATTATGAGTATTATGAGTACATGATTATACTACAGATATGGACAGACCTCACATGTGCTAAGACTTTTAACTGCTATCCGTGGAAAAAAAAAACAACCCTAAATATAAAAACCAAACAATTCCAGCTCAGTGTAATATTATTGATAAAATCTTAAGCGAGAAAAGTGCAAATGATATCATTGTTGGTTACAGATACAGCCTCTTCAGGAAGGAAAACCAACGTGTTCGCATGAGGAGGACAAGGAGCTCGTGTTCCTCTTTGTGTGCATGGGTGAAAAAGGATGTTGCGTGGGAAGACGTGAGGCTGTGAAAGTATTTATGACAGGGATGGGGTGTGAAAGTGCAACTCCCACCAGGATCCACTGTGTCTGGTAGCTCCCAAAGGCAGGACAGATAGAATTAAAACAAAAAACAACCCCCCAAAAAACAAACCACTGAAGCAAACTAAACTATTTTCTAAAGAATCTGCGGGTGTTTCAGTATAACAAAAGGAGTTGGAAACCAAATGGTGTGAGGCTTCACATTGAGACATCAGCTGAGCATATTTCATACTGAATTAAAGCTAAAGTATGCTCTGTCATCTCAAAGCTCCACTTGGGTGGACAGCTGGACAGGGACTTCTATAAATTTCTTTTATTTGGACAAATCTGTGACTTGCTTTGACTGGTTCCAGACAAATCTTCCGCATCACTCATGAGTGTTGCTTGTCTGGGTGTACACAGGGGTAGACTGAGCCACACTCCAGAGCAGGACCAGGACATGAAGTGCAGGCAAGCAGCTACACCAGGGGAATGAGGACTCACCCCTTTCGCCTTGACTACTGCAGCTTTGCTGGTGAATGCAATGGTGGAAATTATACTGTAGAGAGTCCTTAGGGATATGGTTTAGTGGGGACTGCTAGCGTTAGGTCAGAGGTTGGACTCAATGATCTTGAGGTCTCTTCCAACCTAGAAATTCTGTGATTCTGTGATTCTGTGTGAGTTTTCAGCACTTGCCAGGAGCCAATAGAGATGATGAGTGAAAACATAAATACCTCACCTACTGCACCTCCTACTGCTTTTACCAACAGAGAATTAAGGACTTTAAAATTTGACAGTGTAGGTAAAGCCTAAGCAGGGTTCCCCAAGGTGCACGCACCCAATTCTTGCTGAATTTCAATGACACCTTGAGGTCTAACATCTTTTTGGCTCTGTTAAAGAAACAGTGCAGAAGCTACTTACCATGGGTATCCTTCCCAGAAAAACCTACAAGTAAGAGAGCGGAAAGGGGAAGGTGGCTCTGAAGCCAGACACATGAGTACACACAGATAGGGAGTGCTGAAGATCTGCCTGAGCAAAGGACTGGAAAACTTTCACCACAATCAATGGCTCAGGAGCACTTTGCACCAATCAAGAGAAGGCCCTAAGTATTTACCAAGCTTCGATAGCATTTAATGCCCAAGATAAACTTCAGTCCTTTGCAGTCCTGGAGAGATTAGCTCTTAAAACTGCCATAAATCTGAGGCAGCACAGCCTGAGATGTCATTAGAATAACAGTATCAATATTACCAAGTGCACCCAGCAAACAGAAACAGACATTATAACCATATATAAAATAAAGACAGGTATAAAAAAAGAAATAAATATCCAGAGGTGAAGCAGGACAAGAGAACATAACAACAACAAGAATCTGGATTGAGCACAGGTCAATGAAACAGGAACTGAGTGGAGAGAAGTGTTTGGAGAGTGGGTGAGTGAGCGAGCTGGGGGTGTCTTACCTCGGATCGGTGTACCTTCTGCAAAGAAAACAAAGAAAAGAAGTGAAAAGACTGTAAAACCCCAAACACCTGGATTGCCTGTGGGAAAAGGACCTGAGTCAAGGAAGACAGTTCCCAGTAGGAAACTTCCTGTACTGTCTCATCGTGAATTGCAGGGACAGACTGAAGAGGGTTCGGGGTACTTAAGGTGGGGATGCCCTTTAAAAAGCAGTCCAATTCTGCTGGCTCTTTACAGAACCTTCATGGCACTTGGCTTGAAAACTCTTCCGACTGGCTCCATTTTGTTGTTAAGAATGGAAAGAACACCTTCAAGCTCTCAGCTAACATTACTGTTTGCTTTAGGATGAACCTGCACTTGTCTTCATCACCCTGGGGGGCAAGGGTCTGCATTATGATGATGATAGCCAAGACAGGGAAAGGACATCCAGGTACCTTGCATCACATTTAGAGTTGCAGGTCTGATCCCAGCTCTGCCAGTGAATTCCCAGTTCCAAACTTAAGCTTTTGGCACAGATGTGGGAGGAATTCAATGCATGTCCTTAGCAGGACCTTCAGTTATCCTTTAATGGCTCTGCACGGCACAGAGATTGAAGCCAGATGCTCTGCATTAAATAAGGTTGTGGAAGGGGTACCTCGTGCTACTGCTCTAGAAGCCTCCCTAATGCCAGTGCAGGAGAGGGGTGCTTTTTTGAGAGAGAAGAGTCCTGCTATGCTTGCCTGTTGACTGCATCCCTTGGGTTATTTTAATTCAAACCCCCTCCAGTTGTCTTTAGTGCCTGACATGAGTTTTCTGCCCTGGCAGGTCTCACAGATGAGAGGAGGTGACATTGTGGCTGCTGACCCCAGTCAGTGGTAATATCAGTCCCCCCGTTTGACCTCTCGAGGTTGAAACCATCTTCCTTTGAAAACCCGGCAGGTCCTTTTGCTCACAGCGGCATTCACACTTGTCACACAGCTAATTAAAAAAGGGGGGTTGATTGGTTGGTAGATTTTTTTTTTTTTTTTTTTTTTTTTTTTTACCCCAATCCTGAGAACAGGGCAGATTCCGCAATTCCAAACATCGCCTCTGACTAGGGAGAAGTGCAAGGGCTTCTCTGTGACGGCAACAGCGCCGTCATTCTGCAGCACCTCCCAGCCAAGGCTTGTAAGTGCGTTACATGACAAATATCAGCCCACACACTCTCCTCTCCCCTAGTGAGGTACAGCAGTATTATTTCCCTCACTTTGCACATGGGAAAACTGAGGCAGAGGTGAAGCAACTTGCCCACGGTCACAGAGGGAAGCCTGTGGCAGAGGCAGGGACAGGAGCCAAAGCCTCCTGTGTCCACCTTCTGCCTTCACCACAGCCCTTCCCTTCTCCTTCAGCCCTGCTCATCCTTCTTGTGCTGCGGTTCAATCCTCCATTTTCAGGATAGAAGGTAAAAATATATAGGTATTGATTACAGTACACCTCTATTTTTCACAGGAGATGAGGGAAGAGAGGCGTTACAGTGTTAGGATATTAGATTCTAGTTATACTCAGCTTCTAGTTAAGAGGTTAGGTTATTTGATAGAAAAAGTTAGCATCTAGTTAGGGTTAGGAACTAGCTAAGGTTAATAAAGCAGGCTGGTTAGCTATCAGGACAAAGGTTGGAGAGACAGCGTTTGAAAGAGAAAGAGGTGGGGGAGCGTGTACTTGGGCAGATCTCCACACGGGAGACGGCAGGAAGGTTGTGAAAAGCGAGAGAGAGACAAAGCAGCAAAGGGTTATAGATCAACTCAGTGGAAATAAAAACAGCCTCCAATACATCCTTCTGTCTCAAAACTGGAGCGAAAATCTGCCATCTGTGGCACAAATCTCGAACAAAGCTAATGAGGAGAGGGCAGAGGAGGGGAAGGGCCCCAACATCACCCACTGCTAGAAGGCTTCACAGGCCGTGCTAGGCCTGGCAGTTCCTGCAAGGGCTCGCTATAATAGACAGGAGAAACACACCGGAGCTACAGGAGATACAATGGCAGCTGTTGCCTCCTTGTGTTAACGTGATTGTAGGTTACTTAGTCCCTGCTCCCTCTAAGCATCGGCGTTGCCCCTGGAAATTGGCTGTCAGCAGCTCTTGGAGAGCAAGGCAAGCCAAGCAATGCCTCCTCGATGCTTCCAGTACTAACTCTGGCGTACGGGACACAGAGGTGAGGAGCAAAATGTGCTTTACGAGGTGGCCCACACCTGGGACAGAGGGGACAATTTGAACCAAAACGAGATCCAGTGACTCGCAAGGCGAGAACAGCAGTCTGCATGGCGGCAGGGACACAGATGGTAGATTTTCACTGCTGGAGTTTCACATCTAACCAGCTTCATATTCAATTTAGGGGGAGCAGGCTGGTGCTAGAGGAGGATCAGAAACACATTAATATATTCTGAATAATTCTGAGAGCTCCCGGAGGTTTGATTAGGGCTGAGGGAGGCATCTGTGCTCAGGAGCTGGCTTGCCTGCTGTTCTAACGGCTCATGAGCAAATTCAGGAGGCTGACCACTGCTCATGGCACAGAAAACTAAAGGAGGAAGAGTTCATGTGAATGCTGGACCTTCCAAGTGGAAAGCTGGTTTTGCAAACTATTTGTATTGCCTTCCACAACTGCCCACAAACAGGATATCTGCTTGTTTAGGGCAAATGTTCGGGCTGCAGGAGCCCAGATGGCCAGCCCAGTGATAAACAGCAGGGGCAAAAGGCACCCGACCCCATACAGCACTTGCCTCTGGATTATTAAGGGCCAGGATGGTGCCAGGCAGAGTGCCCCATGCAGGTGTCCCCCAGTGCAAGAGAGGACGGGATCTGCTCTTCCACCATCCCTTCCTCTGACTCTTCCCACCCAGCAAGCTGCCTACGGATTCTCCAAGCCTCGAAAACAGGGAGAGGAGGAAAGTCACCATTGCCATGGCAATGACAGAAAACACATCCCCACCTTCTGTCAGGCCACGTGTGCGAACATGTGTGTGCTATGCTCCTCTCCTGAGGGCTGGAGAGAGCTTTCTATTCTAAACAAGCAAGCAATCATCAAGGGTCTTCTGCAATTTTAAAATGCCGGATCCTGGCTGACAGCTGCAATTGCTACAGCTCTAATAACAAAAGGGGACTTGGCACAAGGAGGAAATGTGACGTGAGCTCTGCAGACAGGCTCCTGGCTTCTCGAGGGACAGGGATGATGTGGAGGGGGGGCTTTTCCTTTGCTCAACTCTTTCCAATAGCCAATGACCTGTGATTAACAGCTTCAATTTGACGATGCTGCACCCCCACCTCTCCCTTCTGAAAACGCCAATAACCCCGTTAGATGTGAAACTCCAGGACCTCCTGCAGGTGTGAACACAATTATCACAGTTCCAGGGTACAAGCTATTGTGTATTTGGGGAATTCCAGGACAACTGTTGCTAAGTTACAAAAAAAAATCTATCCAATGTTAGGAGGTTCATATTTAGCTGTTATCTCTTTATACAGATATATTAATTAGGATGATTATTATTCTTTTTGTAGCCTGCAATACCCCTGCAGAAATTCATTAAGAGGGCAGAAGATCCCTACTGAAAGAGTTAGTAGAAGAAATGCACAGCATGCCTCTCAGAAAGCTGTTACAAAGGAATTAGTTTAAAGGTAAGGGTTACAAATCTGGACATTAGCAGGTTTGGGGTTTTTTGTTTAGCTTTTTTTTTTAATTGAACAAACTTACCAAAGGTCTCTGAGTGTAAAAAATAGTGAAAAAAGACAAAAAAGAAAAAATTAAGTTTGTTATAGCCAGTTATTTAGAAAGCAGAAGACAACACACAAGACACAAAAGGTTTTAGTGTTTCTATGATGTAAGAAGTCGGCTTCAGGCTGTCTCCCATTTCCCCCCTAGGTGGCACGGCTGAGCAAAGGACATTGGCTTCTACTCAAAATACCCTGAGATTGCTCGTGTTGGCGTTAAGCAGAAATATCCATTTGTTGTCCACCACCAAGACCACTTCAGCTCTTAGATAACCTGGGTTTCTAAGGTTGAGATGTTCATGTAAGTCTAAGGAAAATGGGAGGCAAGACAGAGGTTTTTTTTTTTTTTTCTCATTCTTCTTTGATTGACAATTAAACTTTTCGTGCAGCCAAAAGCCTCAAATATTAAAAGGCTTCCAGCTGCTTGGAAAGAGTATCTGGAGATAGAGAGAAAAAGGAATGTGGATAGAGAAAAAAGGCGCTATGGTTAATGACATCACCAGTTTCTCAGTTATACTGAAGACCCTTAACACAAATGGGTCCACAGCATGATGTAAATATAATGACCATGCTCTCAGAGGTCCATTTATATTGCCAGCGAAACATTTAGTTGTTTTAATATAAATGAGAACTAAACCTGGACATGGACACCCAATTTTGCAGAGCTCCGTGTATGACATTTCACTTGTACATTTAATGAGCTAATGTGCATGTTTGCCACTAACTCACACATCAATATAAGTTCAGTTATTAACACCCTCCCTGGTTCTTAACAGCTTTTGTAATAAAGCAGCATGGATGCTGTCCTGATGGCTTCCTCTCCAGGGCAGAACCTGGGTGACTCTCCTGTCCTGCTGCTCCGTCGCCTGCCCCTGAAGCGCTCCCCATCTGGGAGCAAGGAGCAGCCAAGCCTTCAGAGCCAACACCGTTGCTGGTTTCTACACTAAATCTGCTAGTGCAAAGTGTCGAGGTTGTGATTTAGTACCAGGGGCACTCCTCCTCCCTGCACTCCTATTCATACAGGGCTCATCAACCACCCGTTAGTTGGCTCTAATTGTTAATCCCCAAGAAGCCGGGCTGGAGTCATCCTGGTGACCTGTGTGTGAAAGACACTGAAGCTCATTAGCAGTGTCCTGAAACATCCAATACCCTAACGTGTGCTAGCGCTACGCTTCTGGAAGCAAAGTTTGCTTTCTGGAAAGGTAAATGCATTCAATTAGGTTCTGACATTAGCAGCATCAGCAGCACTCAAACAGGCACCGCCTTGCACGTCACACCCACGTTACAAACACACACTTCCATCTCCTTTCCCTAAGTCTTAAAAAACTGCTTTCCACTGACAAAAATGCTAATGAAGTATGGATGACCTCAATGTTAATGTTTTCCACTTTCATAGGCCTCTGCATCATAGAACACACAGGTTTTGAAAGGCCATAAAAGTACATGAAATAGGAGGAGAAATCAGAAGTCCTGAATTTCAGCCCTCTGCCGTGATCAGGAGTCTGTGCACTCCCTTTCACAGAAGCCACAGGTATCTGCCCCAAAGGACAACAGGGATGCTTCAGGCTTCCACCAGTTTACTAATTCAGAGATACTGTAAATGAGATTAATTCTCAGCAGGTATATTCAGATTTATCAGAAAGGTCAAGGGTTCACTCTGAGGCTAACCAATTCACTGGAATAAAAATGCAGCACTCAGGTGGCTTTAAGGAAAACATCAGATCAAATCCAGTTAAGGAATATAAAGGCATTCTAGCAAGATGATAAATGTATTAAAAATAATCTGCCTGTGCATTACTCACACTTCAGATCATGGTCATAGAGCATGATATAATTCTAGTTTACCTCTCATTATTTATGCTGAGTGATTTTTTTATTTGCATTTGACTCAGCTGTTACAATAAAACAGGGAGGTCAATCTCATCTGTGTTTGTGGGACTCAACAATCCATTCTAATTCTAACAAAGCAGCTTAAGTATCTGCTTGTAAGTTTGCTTCACTGAATAAAGAAGCAGGTGTATAAAAGCTACACTGAACTGGAAATAAACGGAGCCTTTACCACTGGTGGCCCACAGAACTAAAAATCTTTATATAGATTCTTTGCTAAACAGGTCTAGAGACAGACCGGGTGGTTAAGTCCTCTGATGTTCAGACCCAGCACTACAGTACTCAGAACTCCTGAATTTCTTTGGAGCCAGCAGAGGTCTGGGCAGAACTATTTGGCTACCACTCGACTGGCTGACTTGCAAAATGTCTAACTCGAGCAGAGCAGTACCAGCTGCTTCTCTGAAGCCTCTGTTCTCCCTTTGCCTACAACAGTGACATTCCTTTGCCCCCAAAGAACAACAAAGCAATCAAAAAAACCCTTGCAAGTGCTCTATCTCTCTCGGCCAAAGGAGCGTTCTGAGTAGTTGAAGAGATGCTAGGACTTGCTAGGTCCAACCACACAGGCACGTTTTCTTTAGGCTGGGTTAAAGCAGTCAGTCCAAGAAGTACTTGAAAAGGATTATGTCTTGGGTTCGTTTTTGTCAAAAAGCAAAACTGCCACAGCTTGTTTCATATTTGCATATTTTCAGAGAGATACTCTTTTTTTTTAAGTTGAGAAATGAAAGCGTTTTATCAGTAGCATTCAAAAATAAATACACCTGTGCCCTCCTCGCATGCATACACACATTCACACTGTGAACTAGGATATTTAACAAGTACACAAACAGCTCCTGGAAGATGAATATTAAGAGATGTCACGTTGACACACACAAAAAGCAACAAACATAAAACAAACAAAAGAGACAGATGGACAAGCAGATGGGGAAAGACAGAGAACTGACAAGAGCCACGGAGCTGGGGTACATCTGTTCATGGAGATCCACTCCATGGGCACTGCCACTGAGCACCGAGGGGTCACTCGAGAATGCTCACAACTGCTCTCCAGCAATGGCTGCAGGGACTCGATGCCAGAGAGATCCTGCAAGAGCTGCTCTTCAACACCAGCTTGACAGGCTCAATTTTCACCAACAGGATCCTGCTTCGACAGTAAGAGGCTGCCTTAGCTGTGGACCTTGTACCAGGTACGTGTGGCCTACGGTGCTGTCTGCTGTAGATGTTCTTTTTCTTCCTTACCCAGGTCTTGGGCTGAGGAGGAAACACTCAGCTCCTGCCCAATCCCCAATTCCCCCTGAGCTCGAACAGCATCATTAGGAGGCAAGTGGACTGGTTACAGTGTCTCCTGCCCAGAAACCAGCTTCCCTGCTGTGATTTATGCCAACTACACAGCAGGGAAGGGCAGGAGGATGGGATGGAGGGAAAAAAATGCTCCAACCACTCCCTGGGTAAGAACAGTCCTAAAACTGAAGAAAAACTAATGCCTCAATGCACAGCAGTGGGGCCCACGTCTACAGGTCCCCCCTCTGTTTCAGGACCCTCTGAGCATTCTCTTCACAGCTGTATCTGGGTCTTGATCTTCAAGCCTCGCACGGAGACCTTACCTGATCGCAGCTGTTTTATTCTCCCATTGCTTGCGCTGGGGTCGACGGGCAGGAAATCTTTGAACCAAGTGATCTCGGGGTCTGGGTTCCCGCTGGCCGCACAGAGCATTGTGGCTGTTCGCGTCCGCTCCACCACTTTCAGCTGGGGCCCCATGTCGATGTTGGGGAACCCGGGAGGTAACTGGTCCTCTGGTGGGAGAGAGCAAATGAAGAGTGGTTACACACACAGCAGGGACAAGGCAGCTGAAATTCAATGGAAAACCCTGAGAAAACCACCAGGCAGATGCGCTGCCCAGTACCCTGAGCAACACAACTTAAAAGAAGGCTCCTGCAAATGGTCCATGGACGACTCGTGGAAACACATCATGCAGCAAAACTTCCTCACTTGTCCATTACGTTTGACTATCCGAACGTCCCACAGGAAAATTTTACAGTTAACTATGATGAATTATTCAAAAAAGCTTTGGGGCATGGCTACAGCCACCTCAAAGCTTCTCCAGGTCTCGCACCGAGTCCCTCTGTCAGGCAGGTGAGTGCGTTTATTGGTTTTACAGCAGGAGCTGTGCACACACGTGGCAAAGATCCCCGTACTGCAGGGGACGGCACACGCAGTCACATCAGAAAGGAGCGATTCCTCTTCCCCCTCCAAACCCCATAGTACAAAACAATCTGCACCAGAGGAACAACAAAAGTGACTGCGTGAAAAGGAATGTCAAAGGCGCAGTGGAAACTGGGAGGGAGAGGAGAGGAAAATACCATCCAGCTGCAGGCACCAGGGGGGCACACGACGACAATCAGCCAGGCGCAGGCAGACAGGGTGTGATCTTCAGATTTATTAGCAGCGTGCTGCTGCTCTAGAAGAAGAGGGATGTGGCACCAGCACCTAGAAGACAGGCTCAGGAGAGCTTCCTGCTTCCTCTGCCTTGCCTTTGCCTTCACTAATGAGGGCGAGGAGGGCAACCCGAACTGATGTTGACTAATTTGTGATAACTAATACAAAACCCCAGCGCGTCCCCCATAATCTTTGGCGTGACCTCCTCCATCACGTGGAAGAGCCCTGGCCTACGCTGGCTGCTACGGCTCAGGAACATGACATTTCTTCCTACAGCAAATCTGCCTTTGAGGGAGGATGTGGGCACCAGGCAGAGAGTTTACGGGGATTCTCTGTCATTACAAATGAGGCGCGTTAAGGAATCACAGCCTGGGGATGCCACAGCATCAAATCCAGCCCAAAAGCAGCTGAGACAACAGAAGGGAAATAACACAGAAAGCATTTGGGCTTTAAAAAGGTGGGATTTTATAAAAAGCAGAGGGCACCACCAGCCCCGCACTGAAACCAACAGGAGCTCTCGTGATGGCGGCAGGGATGGGATGGAAACTCCGTCCCGATGCTCAGGCTGGGAATCCTCCCTGCCACCTGCGAACACGAGAGCTCATTTCCTGCTACTGGCACACTGCACATCAGGAGCGATGGAGCCAAACTACCTACGGCTGAGCCCAGAGATGGTGGAACAAAAGAGAAACCCGGTGGCCTCGCTGTGGTGGGTGTCTTTTGCTGTAGCAGCAAAGCAGAATTGCCAGATCCCAGTACTGCTGTACATGAGCTCTGAACACACGTGGTATGGGGTCAGTGTTACACCACTGCTGTGCCTCTCACTCAGCTTCTGGAAAGCTACGAAGAGCATGAAGGCACAGCCAGAGGTTTGTGTGGTGCCCTGATACCCCAGGCCACGAAATTCTTGTCTAATACCATTATTAGCACTGCACAGCTACTGCGGAGGAGAAAAGGCTTCTAAATGCCTCAATTGTGTGTTTAAAATTGGGCATTGTTTCCTTCTTCGGACCATTGTTGGAGAGTTATAAAGCATCTATTATGAGTCACTGGAGAGTGAAATGTACTAACCACACCTCTCCTCATATATCAAAGGAATCTGACCACAAACAGCAACACGTACGGTCTTAGAACTGCTGAAGAAACGCAGATTTCCTAGTATGGCCAAACTTACAGCTGTATAAAGGGGCAGTCATTTCAGTGCATCTGTAAACGCCTCTAAACCCGGGTATTGCATTTGAAATAAAAACACAAACATCTTTAACAAGGGACTGAAGCAAAGCTTTGAGATCTTGGTTCACCAGGCTGTGCTCGGGCATCGCAGGAGTCTCCAGCTCCTGCTCTTGCAGATCCTGCGTGCTGCAAAACCCCAGCCCCCACCAGAGTGAGCTCAGGACAGAAGGGCCCTGGGAATTGCTTTGCCTTTGCACAGCTTTCAGCCAGGCTTTTAACGTCTTCTCTTCCCTTCTCCTATTTAACCAGGCGGTGGTGTGTTGTTAAGGAGCCGGGGAGCTGCTGCCGCATTGGCTGCAGATGACATCATTATTGATTACCGCTTTTATCCTGCTCCCTGGTGATGCTCCTCCACCTGGCTCAGACCCGCGCCCGTTAATTTCACGAGCCAATTAATCCACCGAGAGGACAGCCCTCCCGACTGCCAGGGCGCGTGTGTTCGTGTGTGCGCACGTGTGTGCGTGTATGTGCATGCGTGTTGGGGGGAGGCTCGCTGCAACCGTTATTACCGAGTGTTTCTAATTAAACAAAAATGTTAATCTTGCAGCACATTGTGCAGAATTCCTCTGAGTTTAATTAAAACAACTGCGACTAGAGGCGTGATCAGATTTGAGGATCAGATCAGCAGAGGAAGCATCTCCGAACACCGCATATTGCACTGATTCAAGGGCTCAGATTTCCTTCCTGCCAGGAAAGTGAAGCTGGCTTCATCCCCTAACAATTGGATTCCCTATAATAATGCAATTACAGTCTCAACTCAATCCCCACAAGACATGCACACACATGCCCTGCCACCCTCCCCCTCAATCCCTAAAAGCTAGCCCAAACCTGTTACCAAATAAATAAATAAGGAACGGTTCGGGTTGTGAATTCTCTTTCTGAAAGCAGCCCAGGCAACTGGCTAGAACAAAAGAAGCAAGATGCGAGCTGAAGATGCTTTGAGGGCACATCTGGCCTGCTGCTGCAAATCACGCTGGCTTACGCAGGCAAATGTTTTCACGTGCTGCACTTACCGTATTGCCAGAGCCTCCAAAACACCTCGCTCGTACCTGCTCTTAGCCTGAGAAGCGTGAGGGCCTCCCTTAAGGAAAAGCAGAGAAATTACCTCAAGGCCACTGAACAAAGAGTGAGAAAGAATAGGGGAGGAGAGATGGAGGGAGGCAGGGAGAGAAGAGGAGAGCACTTCAGCTCTCATTTATAATAAATCCTGCTGGAGGACGCATGTGCTGACAAACACACATGTTCGTACGGATAAAGCAAAGGTCGCCAGCTACAGCAGAAGGAGACACCGGTACCTGGCACCTCTTTGTCACTCTGGAAGGTGGCACCTCTGTGTTTAGATAATTAGCTGTGCTGGCAATGAGGATGATGAGGAACGATAAGGCGGGTGTTGCTGCTGCTCTTTTTCCCGCAGGGTGTGCAGAGTTGTTTAATAATTTAGAAGAGAATGAGGGCGTGAGCATGTACAGACGCGCTACGTGCTGAATGCAGAAAGGTACAGTGAGGATGTTGCTGAAGAGAAGAGGAGGAGGAATTTTGTGCTCTTTGGAGATACAAAGTGCAGCTCACGGACACTGGCTGGTCTCTGATCACTCGACTGCTCTCGCTTCAAGCTGGAAGAGCCAAGAACGCAGAGACGAAGCAGCTGGAGCGACATTAATTTTAAGCAGCATTGGGATCAAAATCCAGCACTCCTAAACCTTATTCCTGTTTTCCCCTTAAGTTAATGAGCTCCTTACAGCTACCCCCTCCCCAACAGGTATCCCTGCATTATGCATTTTGTAAAATTATATCAACAAGTTCTAGCCATCAATATGTATGTCCCCGTGTCTTAGATAACTGCTATTATACAGCTAAAGACGAATTTAATACATGCCAGGATATGTAATGCGTGCTTAGTTTGTTGATTCCATGTATTATGATTGAGAGTTCTGCTATGAAAATAGCTAAATAGCCTAACAATGTTATTAAATATTTGCTGGTCTATAGAGACTTCGATATGCATGTTGGCTCCTGTAGCAGTGCAGGTAATTCACTGCCTTCCCTACAGCGTGCCCCCCGTACACTCCTTATAAAGGCATCTGAGTTAAAATTGGTCTGACATTATTCATAAAGTACAGGACTAATCTGCTCGCTACTTGGCCTTATCTTCAGGTCATTACAAGAACAGAAAAACAAGTCAAATTTGAAGCAAGCCTGCCAAGAGCTTTTCAAGTGGCAAGGTAACATTTCAGAGAGGCCAGCTTAGCCTTAAGATGTGCTCCCGTGGGACTCGCTGCTTTCTGCTGAGCCTCTCCAACTGATTTTTGTTTATTTTTGCTGATAAAAAGCCAGCAATTACAAAAAGCAACAAAACAGCAGAGTCTTGCTAGAACGTTACACAAGCCCACACCAGATGTCTTCTCTGAGTAGGAAACGTGTGAGGAACATTTCAGGCCAGGACTGGTAGAGAAATGAACACTTCATAAAAAAGCTACAGGGAATCACTCGAAAAAGTTCTGAATATCCGTCCCCAGCAGCCTGCATCACACACTGGTAATAACCACCACAGCCCTTACATGTCTAATAGCCAGTTTTCCTCAATTTTCCAGAGTG
This sequence comes from Aythya fuligula, assembly GCF_009819795.1. Lineage (NCBI taxonomy): Eukaryota > Metazoa > Chordata > Aves > Anseriformes > Anatidae > Aythya > Aythya fuligula. The sequence continues at coordinate 2,722,922 of NC_045584.1, read as the reverse complement.
CAGTAATCCTCAGGAACAGATAGGATCGGCCAGTGTGCAGCAAGCTATCAGGGCACAGCGAATTTTCTTTCATTACGTTTATCTGGACCAAGCACTGTTTTTTATGGGATCAGTGTACAATTCATGTCGCATTTACTAACAGCTCACAAAGGGTAACCCCCGTGGAACTCTATCAGCTTCGATAAAGCAAAGAGCCAAGCCCTGCCTGGCCCCTGCTCCAAATCCAGCAGCAGAGGCAGCGCAGGCAGAGGGTTGCAGCAAGGCTCCCCTGTGCTCGCAGCACAGGACAGTCCTCTGCAGCACGAGAATCTCTCTCTCAGGCCACCAGAAAGGAGGGAAACTCTCATGTCTACATAGGAAGCAATAATAATAATAATAAAAAAAGTAAATTACGTAAATCTTTCCTGGGAGTGTGGAGCTTAAGAGAAACAATCCCAAGTGGGAGCTGGGGTGCCTGTGCCAACCAGCTTCCTTTCTGCTAAGTTATTACGAAAAACGACAGCAGCTGGGGTCAACAATAACTGGAAAATGCTTCCCCAAACCACGTTCTTTCCTCTTCTTTGGGCTCTGCAGGAACCAGGTCTGCAGGCGCTGTGTCCAGCTGTGGGAAGCGCAGCAAGGCTCCGCAGCCCTATCAAAACTCAGATCCCTTGAGAACCAGAACAGGATGGACAACGAAGCCAGCAGAGCTGCTGCTAAGAGCCTGCGAGTTGAATGGTGTCCATCACAAGCTCAGCTTCCCAGAAGCTCCCAAAGGTTTTCCTCTCCTGCAGCTTCCTGTTTTTAAGTGAATGCACGTGGACTTCTACCAGGGTCCGATCCAGGAGCAGCCCTGTGGATAACCGGAGAGGGGTTTACTCCCAGTCCCTTCAGCAGCTGCATCTAGGAGGGAAGAATGCATTTTTTTCTCTTCTGTTCATCAGACTGCTTGCACTGGCATTGAGGAAATCCCGTAACTGTTCATACAGGCGTACTACATAAAGGTCCACACACTAACTGAGTACAACAGCACAGCCACAGGCTGTAGAATTAGACCAAACCCCAATCTGCAGAGTTTGTAACAGCTGGAGCCCAGGTTTCCACACTCCAAAACATGTCAAGGTGGCAACTTCTGCAAATGACAGCTCACATTCATCTCCAAGCTGTGCAGCAGCCCCCATCTTTATGCTAAGCATTAGCTCTGAAAGTGAGAGAAGACAGAAAAGAGGAGGAGGCATTGCATGGAAAGATGGAGAAAAGACAAACAGGAGAGTGGGTGAATGCAGGAGCAGGGAGGGAAAAGAGAGGAAGAGATGCCAGCGGACTAAATTGTTATTGTGGGGATTAGTGGACTTGTGCTTGACCCTTTTAACTTTCCCAGCACTTAAAAAGGAGCATAAAGAGGAGAAAATATGTGCTACGTGAAAGCCAAGGAAAGATTAAGGATGGAATAATTCCAGCGGAGGAGGGAAGGGGAGGGGATCCTACAAAATCTGCCTCCTTGATGCTCTCCAACAAACTTGCTGGCCCAGCCTGCGGGTACTTACTGCTCCCCCAGGTATCCTGAGCCGTGTGCCCCAGATGCTCGGGCACGGCCAGCTAACAAAGCTGCCCAACGCGGCCCTGTTAGGCAAACGGAGCAGCAGTGCTCCTGAAAGCACCGCAGCCCAGGAGCAAAGCACGCAGTGATCATGTTCTGGTGGGATCAGCAACGAGAGTAATTAGGCAGGCAGCGGGGAGACGCAGCTCCTGTTCTGTCATCTGTCTCTCTCGCTGACACGTGTGTGATGCTGGTAGCGGAAGGAAGAGCTGCAAAAAGACATGTACAGAGGAGCGCTGTCCCCAAGGACAGCCACTGAGCTCAGCTCGGCATTTCCCAGGCGCTGCATCTTTCTTGTGGCAGAGCATGCCTGAAAAACGACGTGAGAATCCAGAGGGGTTGCGAGAGCAGGAGCTGGAGGAGCACTTTCTCTCTTGCCACTGCTCGCAACGGAATTGTAGGGGTAGGGATTTTGCGTGTGATCACGGGGGCACCTCTCCCAACCCATCGCAGCTCCAGAGAACACAGGGGACTAAGTGTGAAGAACAAGGCTCCCAGCTCGGCACGCTCCTGTCGCAGAGCGCTGCTGCAGCCTCCTGACAGCGACAGCCCACCACAGGCAGCGAACAGAAGGTTAAATGCCACGCCAGGCAGAGGAGCAGCACAACGACTGAAGTGCACCTACACAAATCTGGCAGGCGTGACTGGACCACGGGCCCGCGTGCGCAAAGGCAGGCAGCATCCCGACAGCACGGAGCCTGCAGGTGGGCAGCAGAAGGGATATTCCTGCTCCCAAGGGACATGAAGGGTTTTGCCACGTGCCCTTTACGCCTGATCTTTAGTTATTGCTGTGTGCTGGGGATTTGCACACAAATTGAGCTCTGCACTATTCGGGATGTGCTCGCTCTCTTTTCAAACAAAAGGACTCCAGATGCTCTCGAGAACACTGAAACTGCCGAAGAAAAGGCAATTGGCATTCAGCCCCAGCCACCACTTGGTCTTAGGAGGACCACACAATGCCTGGAGCACCTCAAACTGCTATGAGCAGTGCTCACTGCAGAAATGCCTGTTCTTACCACAAGTGTCCCCATCCAAAAGCCTGCAGCTTTTCTACAGCACCTCCTGCTGATGGCTGCATCCACAGCCAACGCTCCCAAGCTAAGGCCCCGTCAGGAGCTCATGGGCACCCCACTGGCCCCCGCCAGGCTTTTCTGCCAGGATCACTCGCATTGCCCTGTGGTTTGAATGGAGATCACCACCCATCTTTCCTCCTAAAGTGGGTCAGTTTGAGCAAGCAGCCTCGTTTGGTGTTTCACAAGGCAATTTTACAGATCTCCAGGGTAATAACGGAAAACATCCAGAGGCATCCACAGCAACAGCATATTGTTCCCTCCCCCACGTCAAGTTCAGAGAGCATATTTCCAACAGATGACACGAAGGAGGCATCCATGTAAACATCCTCTAGAGTGGGGACAAGTGGAAAAAAAAAAGAACAAAATGGAGAGGGGAACTGTGCTCTCAGAGAGTGCACAGAGCAAAGGATCTCTGGTGCTGCTTGTAAACCCAGGGAGGAAATTTTTATTGGAGGCAAGGGAAAATCATAGCACCATGGGGTAATTCAGGTTGGAAGGAACCTCAGCTCATCTTCCAGTCAAACCTCCCGAGTGGTCTGGTTTTAGCAAGCAGTCCAGCTTTGTTTCTTACATGGCAATTTTATAAAGAGCAAACGGATCTGACAAGTCCGACAAACCAAAAATGAAGGACTTTGTCCTTGGGCCATGTGTTTTGTGACATTTCCCACTCATCTGAAGAAAGGGAGAAGCTCAAGGGGCCCTTTCCCCCACGATGCTGACACATGGCAGACAGGCACGATCCTTACCTCGGAGGACGGTGAGCTTGGCATGGACGGTAACCTCCCCATGAGGGTTCTGAGCAACACACTCGTAAATGTTCTCATCCCGGGGAGTCCGGAGTGGCTGGATCCTCAAAACAGCACCTGCGCTTTCATCAAATTCGATTGTCTGGAGGATAAAGGGAAAGAGAGACAGTAAGCATCCTTGGGTTGGAAGCAGGAGGCTCATTCCCGCTTCTAAAGGATGTACCAGCCCTTGTCCAAACACAGACACTCGAAACCACACTTCAGCTGTCCCGCAATTCCCTGCACATGGCCAGCATAGGCAGTTTCTCTCTCCACTGACCTCAAGTTGGCAGAGAACTGCTCCACACCAAGCCCCATCCCTGACCACTGACCCAAAAAACCTGATATACACACCCCAAATACTCCGAAATAATGAGCCATGGTGAGTGTGTGCTTGGGGTGGGTGTTCAGAGCCCAACTGTGATTAAGCACAGGGAAACTGACCAAGGGAAAACAAAATAAAAACGAATCCCCACCTCCTTCCTCCATCTGCATGGGCAACTGACACCACAGAGCAATTCTCAGCTCACAGCTGCCTGGCAGGACAGAGTCCCACAGCAAATTCCACAGGCTGACCTCCTAGTTCTTGTTCCTCCACTCTCATTTCTATCTAAACAATACCAATTGCTTGGGTCTGGCTGCCAGCAACTGTAATGTTTACTCCAGGCTGTCCCAGGGTTAAAATAATGAGCCGTGGATGGGTACGAAAGGTACATGTACAGAGATGCAGTACCACCAGCTTAGCCGGAGTTTCTTACAGAGGGAAGGAGGCAGCTTTATATTGTATCTGAGGACGGGGAAGGAAAAAAACAACAAACAAAACAACAGAAAAAACTTCAATAACGTAAGTAACCCAAGCTCTCTCTTGCTCTGGAACAATCCCAGCTGTTGACATGGCCAAAAACTTGCATTTCACTCTTTCTGTTGTTAAAACTCCTCCCATTCCAAACCTCCCTCTATTACTGGCTCTTAGAATGGCCACGAGAGCACGAGCTGCTTTGTGCTGGTCTCTCTTTACACATGCACAGACAGTGATTTGATGGACGTCTCTTACCTCAAACCTCTGAGAGTTCACTTTCTTCCCTTTCTTGTTCCAGGTGACCCGTGGCTTTGGGTCTCCAGTTGCTTGGCATACAAAGGAGGCCACCCCTCCTGACACACCAATTTGGTCCACGGGTTTTTTAATGAACACAGGGGGACCTTTAAGGAAAAAACAAAACAAAAAGGAAACATAATCATTGTCACGAGGCCAGACAAACTCAATAAACACTGTTTGCAATTAATAGTAGCATTATCACTGCTGTTCTCTAATGGTCACGGATGAAATTAAACCTCTTCACCTTTTGGGAACAAGTAGTCTTTGCCTCTATTTGACATCACAAAATGATTAAGGGCCTGATCCTAGAGAGAGATTCCAGTGGGATGATTTTGCAAAGCCTCTTATTTCTGAAGAGTGGACTTTTAAACTGTTTTGCACAGGGAAAACTGACGGTGTAAAGGCTAAGATTCATCACCAAAAGCTGGTAGAGCTGAACACAGTACCTAGAAACACTGAACTGCACTCCCCAGCTCCCAGCAGATGAACAAGTCATCACAGAGTGGGGCAGACTTACAGGAACATACGCAAGGCAGGGGTAAAGCGTGAGAAAAGGACCATAAAATAAATGGAACGGGAAATGTGGTGCAACGAGATCTCGAGGATGATGGTGTGAAAGAGTCTGATGGCAGTGGTTCTGGGATGTGAAACACCCTTGGCTTGTAGCACCTCTGTTTTCATCTCTGAATGTTCTCCCTCACCAGTACATTTACACGGTAACAGGCACAGCAGCCTCTCGAACAGGCAAGCTGATAGGATACAGCACAAGAAATGAAAGTTAAAATCACTTCCAAATAATCCAATTGTCAAGACAAGAGCATGGCAGCCAAATCCGCAGTCTGCTCCTGCAGTTCCCCCTTCCCCTCTTCTCCCCTTACTCATCACGAGACATCTGAGAAAAGATGAAGAATTCACAATGCTAAAGGAGGAATCCAAAAGCTCCGCAAAGCCTCTTTACACCCAGCTGCTCCAAGGTGCAGGCCTGAACAAACACACACAGCCTGGGGCTGCATTTCAGCTAGCCTGGACCCAAGGGAACAGCACTTGAGCTTGCAGCACCCCTCCCATTCATTTCCAACAGTCAAGAGCATCTCTGCAGGGAGGGGAAGGATGCTGGGAGAGGCTTTCTGACCAGGAAAGGTGTCACAGGCCTTCTGATGGGACGACAATGGGGCCAGGAGCGTCCATGCAGAGCCCACATTGCCTCCGTCCTTGGAGAACCTTCCTTCCACGCTCCAACCCGTTTCCCTGCACAGTTTCCTCTCGTCTAGTTAGTTTAAAATTTATTGAAATATTTAAATCACAAGGCCACAGCTGTGTTCAAATAAAATCACTCAGATCATAAAGTTGCCGTCTGTTATTCTTGAGAAAAGGAGACCACATGACTGCGAAATCTGTATGTTTATACGTACACACTCCGAGACTATAAAGCAAGATGTAAACAGTCTACCGAAGAGCAGAAGAGGGCAAATGGTAGCTAAAGAGAAGTCTCCAGGGTCTTCTAGGGGTCAAAAAACAAAAGGCAGCATTCCCCCCTTCCCTGCCTGGTGTGGCCAGGAGTATATAAATAAAAGGCACCGAGCACGCTCATGTGATGCAATCAAGCCTTTGTTTCCATGCTGGAGGTAAATACAATTTGCTGGAGCTGTTTATGTCCCACCGAACGCTGTGTGTACAAAGCATCAGATATATAAATATCCAAATCTATATTTAGAGGTCAGAATCTTCTTCGCAATGTTACTGCTAAAGGTTATCAAGCAAGTCCCGCTGGAGGCACTGGCACCTGGGAATTTGTCTTCCAGCCAAGAAAGGCAAACCCAAAACTTTGCTTCGGGCGAAAATATAAATGCTCCTTCTGCCTGCAACCCGACTTCCTTCCTCTGTTCTCCTATATTCAAAATCCGAAGAGTTTGCAGAGGTCAATTCTGAAGGGACAGCCAAAATCAGCCAGGGCTTTTAAGAGCACTTTATTGATGCGAGTTCATTTCCCAAAACGCAAGCCCCTAACAATCCTTAATGTCACATATAGATTTAAACGGGTGCAAGCAGTACAATTAGAGCACAAATAAGGACAAATAAGGTTCTATTTTGGGCTTGCCGAAAAGTGAAGGTGCTCCAAATAGGGAAAGAACCGGAGCCATAGCTCAGCGTTCCTTTTTAGGCACTCTGTGGACTCACTGTGTGCTAACAGGTAAGCCAACCTGCTCTGTGAACACGGCTTTTCCGAGGTCACTGCAATGCTGAGCTGCCTGGGATAAACTAGCTCGTAGAGAACGAGAGACAAAAGGGAAGAAACCAAGCAAAAATCCCAAACAAGTAGTCCCTTAGATTTCGCTACTCACTCGGAAAATCAGTGAAAATCAAAGCTAAATTATTGTTTTTGAAATCCAGGCTTTGATTCTCCCCCTCCCCCTGCCAAAGCACCCATTACGCTCTCCACCTATGCACCCCTCGTCACTCCAGCCCACACCAACTGCAGAGCAGCCCTCTCTCCTCTGGAAAAGAGAAAGCCAGCACTGTCGCAGGCAAGGTGGTGATGATACAAAGCTGAAACAAATTCCTACGTGCTGCGTAGGATTGCTCCAGCTCTGCCGTGCCAAGTCCAGCTTGCAGTGAAACATGCAGTTAGAATTCCTGCTCCAGCTCTGCAAATCACTTCGGAAGGCTCCAAAAGCAGCAACAAGGTGCCGTGTGAAAGTGAAACACTATCAGCACACTCAGAATGGCTGATGTGTCTCACCTCATTTGCCAAGATTGCAGGGCCTCAGTTTTAAATAAATAAATGAAAATCGGAGACGGGCGTTTTCCAGACAACATACTTGCAATCCAGGAGCTTTTTTTATCACTGCCCTTAGGGAGAGCTGAGAAAAGTCAGTCTTGGAAAACCCTGCGTGAATTCTACCTAGGTCTGGGGGTCACAAGACATTTTTATTTTCCCCCTTTCTCAGCTTGCAAAGCACAACTTGGATTTTAGAGTATCAAAACAGGAGTGGAAAAGCCTTGAACTTAAAAGAATTTTCCTACTTATGAGAGGTTTCCTGGGGTCTGGGTCTCAGGAGAGGAGGCTGCAAAGACTAGCTGGCTGCTGTGTACCTGTGATTCTTCTCTACAGCTTAATGGAAAGCCATCAAGTTAAACCGAACCTTTTATTCCTGCTGACTGCCCACGCACTTCCCAAAAGCAACAGCCAGGGCAAGAGACACGCTGGCTAGTTGCCATGGATTGTAAGGAAGAGACATATAGCCACCTTCCATCCCATGCTATGTGACTGCATCCCCGAAGACGATCAGCACCCACATTTACTATCCCTGACCCACCTCTGTCACACCTTGCAGAGAGCTCTGCTCCTGCCCCTCTGTTCCTAAATCCTGCCAAGGCCAACACCACAAGGGCAGACACCGTGAGGGTGAGCTCATGGCCTCATCAGCTGCCATGAGCATCACCCCATGCAGACAACCTCCAGTCGGCTTCACTTGCTGAAGCACAGGCTTAGAGAAACACGGGCGGTCCCGGCATCTGTTCAGAAGGGACATGACGCACATTTACTGCTGGGATTTTGTGAAGCCTTACGCAGTCTTTGAGGAGAAGCTGTGAGGTGCTAAGGGTGGGGTCTCCGACTCATCCCTGCGGCACAAACACTAGGGGAACACGGTAAGGCATCAGCCCACGTACCCTGCACACCAAGGCAGCTTTCCTCACAGAAGAGGAATCTGTTGCTGCTTCGACTCTCCTTCCTTCATACTTTCATGTGACACCACAGCAGAAAAAGTTCTTCAAATGCAGTCATGTAAAAAGAAACCACCTCCTGTTAATAATACACAGACACCAAACCAGTCGGAGGAACTTTCCAGTAAGGAAGTTTGTAAGATGTAGGAGTGGGGAAAATGAGGGGACATCTCACCCTTTAAACCTAAATGTCCCTCAGGAGCTGCTGCCATGGTGAGGAGCGGGCGGTGGGTGAGGAGTGAGGGAGACAGGCCAGCCACCATATGCTTGCTTGAAACATCAGATGCCAAAATCAGAGAAAGGGATGAAAAACCCAGAGGTGGTTTGAGTGCTGGTAGAGAGGCACAAATGGGCCTAACGTAACTGAGCCAACAGCTGAAGGGGAGGAAAAAAAAGGCAGTTGTGAACTTGCACCATTGATCCTTCTTCCTTGCCTCCCATAAGACTGGTCTCCAGACAGACCTGTCTGCCTCTCCTGCAGGTGGGCTCATGTGGGCAAGGTGGACAGAGAAGGGGACAAGGAGCTTGGGAATGTGTTTAGCCCCAAAGACCATGAAATAGGGTAGGAGCAGCTTTCTCTACACTATCCCAGTTTGTGGCTGAAGACACAGTCTGAAGGGGAAAGTCACACCAGCTTGGCTAAAGGAATGAAGCAGTGGTAGCAGAGAGGGCTGTGTAAAAGCAGCATGGCAAGCACTAGCCCGCTTCCCAGCAATCTGGGAAGGTCAACCAGAGTCAGCTCAAATGGGGGGACAGAGAGAGGCAGGTCACACTGGGGAAATATTGACTTCCCTGGGCTTTTCTGAGACAAAAATTGATTCTCAAAGCATTTTTGCCAGCCTTCCAGATCGATGCACCAACATCCTCCCAGCCTCCTGAGCTGAAGTGCTCCTGGTGCTGGCTCAGGAATACACAGCAATTTGGGAAATTATGGGGTGGACCAACAAGACCTGAGTGAAAACAGCCCCCTGCTCCTCCAGCCTGAGCTGTGCAAGCACACACACACATCCCTGCCCTACACCATGAAGATCCTGGGGCAAAATCCTCAGTCCTGTTATGCACAGCACCAGTTGGTGGCATGCAGGCCCCCACCTCTCTGCCTCAGAGGAAGAGGAGACCCCCTACACTTCACTGACAAAATGGATGGGGAACCCAGCTGAGACCTAAATTGTTCCTCTCCTGAGCTACTCCCACCAGCTGTGGGGCAAGCCTGAGGCAGAAAGCTGCTCCCGCAGGGAGAAGGACAACGCGTCTAACATGTCTGCCACCTCCTTCCACCACAGCTCCCGCAGGGGAGGCCTGGAGGCGCCACACCATGGCAGCGGGCCTGCCTCTGTGCCTTGGTGCACGCCTAACTCCCTTCCCTCAGCCCCGTGGCGGATAAGAACAAGGCAAAGAAGGGCCTGAAGATGGTCCCTGACCACTTCATTGTGTCACTGGCCCCAGCGCTGGGAGGGGAACGGGCAGTGTGTGTAAACCTACACCCTGCAGCCCTCCCTGAGGAGGGGGCTGCACACAGGCACCTCCACACCTCAGCTTCCTTCTGACCCCCCGGCTCTCCCCTCTTCTCCAGCCCCCCAGCAGGGGCCTGGGGCTGGTTTGAGATGGCAAAATTCACCTCAGTGATCATCAGGCCTCCTTTCACAACCCCCCCACGCTGCCCCCAGGAAAGCACCTCGACAATGGACCGCAAATAAAGACAAACCACTTATTCTTTCCTCTGGCCCCAGCACAGAGCAGCATGAGTCTGGCTGAAAGGGCCCCTCGCCCACAGCAGCAGCAATCCATGGAAACAAAAGAAAGCCAGTTACAAAACACACACTTTAAAAGGTTTTGCTTCCATTTTTGGTGACCCCGATCCCCGCCACCAGCATTCTGGTAGAGGCCCACGCACCGGTCCCGCTGACCCATGGTGCCAGCAGACGAGGCCCCAGGTTTCAGCTTTTTCTTCTCTGGTGAATAAACAGCCATTATCCCTGCTGCAGGGAACGGAGGGGGCCCTCAGCTATACCTGAGACTGCTAAAGAGACTAAGGCAAAAGGAAGAAGGCCATTTTATTGCAGCCTTTCTGAACCACAGGGCAGTGTCTTTTTGCCCACCCTTCCTGGTCAACCTTCAACAAATAGCCCCACGGTTCTGAGACTGCCTTTTCCCTGTGGAGGTGCTTCCCACTGTGAGAGCTTGCCCACAGGACGGATTCAGGGCATGTTAGGCAGTGTCAGCCTTTACCGTAGCTCAAAAATACAGAACTGATCAAAATGCATCCCTTTTTCGTGCATATACAATATAATCTATACACACAAACATCCGCACCTTTGCCTTTCGAGAACAAAGGCAAAAGAGGAGGCCATTAAGCCATTTACAGTCAATGTCATTTTGCTGTTAGCGTTAACAAACCCCAATCTGCTCTTCAAGGCTCCAGATGATTCCCACAATCGGGATTCAGATCTCTTGCTCTGACGCAAATTCGGCTGACCTTGGGCGCTCACCCTTCCCGGCACCTCAGTCTGCCACCCGTAGTGTGGAGGTGACAATCCTCATTCCTCACACCTGCCTGCCTGCCTGCTTTTGTCTAGACACTACGAGCAATTTGGAGTAAAGGAGGGTCTCAGCACGGATCTGCTCAGCACTCAACACCATAGGTGGTCTTGCACACAACTACAGCCTCTAAACACTGCAACACAAACAAAACAAAAGAACGGGGAAAAATCAGCAGAGACAGAGCTCAGAGACCTTCTCCCACATGCATTTATGGTTGGGAGAAGAAGATAAAATGTAAAAGCCAGACAAAAGCTTTGCAATCTCCAAACAACCGGGTCGTGTTAGCTTGAATGAGGACATCTCTCTTGACAGGCTATTTCTCACCCTTCTAGCTTCACAAGCAGCCAACCCATTCTGTGAGTCTATGCAAGAATCCCATGGTGTTCTCTCTGACACGCAATGGGTTAAGCTCCCTCTCTCCTCCTGCCCCCCTCTTTGGTTTTTGGGCTGAAACTTTCTGCTGATCTAGTGAAACTCCATCTTCATTTTCCACAGCTGCTGACAGGCTCACAATTGGAGAAGGAGGACAAGGTACTCCCCCAACTCCAGCGCTGAGCGGTAGTGCTTTCATCTCCCCTTTTAAAAACCTCTCAGGCAATGTACAACCTGGGTAGGGCTCAGCACTGGATGGCTGTTTGCTGGTTTAGATAAGGGTTTGACACACGTACGCTGCTGCGGTCTGCTTGCAGGCAGCAGATGTGCCCCCTGTGCTTGAGGGATCAAGGTGGGAGTGGTGAGAAGCTGGGGGTGGCCTGGGGGACATGGCTGGAGGGGCAGAAAACAGCTTTGGGACACCACTGAACTGGGGAGCTAAGGAGGGAGAGGAAGGGAGAAATGATGGCGAAGTCACAGATGCATTAGCGGGGGAAAAGAGAGGAGAGATCGACGGGGAGAATGCAAGAGGAATGGAGCAAGATGGAGAGGAGGGAGCTGCTCAGAGCCAGAGCAAGGAAGTGAAGATTAGATAGAGGAGGCAAGCCACAGAGCAGATGAAAACAGGAGAGAGCAGCCAAATTTAAGACAGATGGAGAGTGGGGAGCAAGAATGCGATGTTTGGAACAGGAACGCATTGCAAAGCAGCGGCATTAGAGAGCGGGGGAGCTTGCAAGAGGGGTAAAAGAAGGATGGCTTCATAATTTACATTTTTCTTCATGAGAGGAGTGAGAGCTGCAAACTGGGAGCAGGACTGATGCAGGCAGTGGCGAGGGTCTCTATGGAGACACACAAGGAGATTGAAAACACCCCTTGGAGAGGTCCTGCAGAGACTCTGGTCCCCTTGAAATCCAAGGTTTTACTGACAGATTCTGCATTTTTTTTCTTGGGGCTGTTTCTCAGTGCCTCACAAATAAAATTAAAATGAGGGTTTTCTGACAGAACAAACAAACAGGGAGTGAATTATATTCCATTTCCCCATCAATAACTTCTTCCCAACCCAGTCGTCTTATCATCATAAAAAGTCCATTAAGCAGTAATTGGGGAGGCAGCAGAACGCAGGGCTGGTCCATGAAACAGAAGCACACTCGCTCCCCAACTGGCCTTTTCTGGGAAGGCAGACAGGATAATTATAGGCTTCAGACAGAGACTTCCTCTTACTGTCACAGCTCTTGGCTCCCTTCAGGGAGATGGGACTGGCAAGGTTGGGGAAAGGAGGGTAAAAAAAGACTGAGGATGTTTTTTCAGAAGTGAAATACTTCCACCTTGCTATTCCCCTGGTGCTGATCTATCAAAGCCCTCACCTGACTCGGAACGGCTGGGCTGCACACAAGTGTACACAGGCTTTTCCCCTGTCAGAAATACGGGAATGTCATTTGAAAGATTTCCCCCTCCCCTTTCTTGCAAGCCCACAGAGAAGGAAGGACACGGCGAAGGATGTGACTCGGCATGGGATTTAAGACAAGCTGAAAATGGGTGAGAAAGATCAAGGACTCGTTTCCACACCATGACTCTGCTGCCTGTCCAACAAGCCCAGCGCCTGCTCCTCTGCGAGGCCTGCCCGTGCTGCCAGCTCTCACCTTTCCCCTCAGCCAGGACGAGGCAGCAGCTAGCACCTTCGTAGCTAGCACCACGCCAAGCTGTTCTTGCCTTGAGACTTGCCGTTTTGGGGACCTGGCACATCCGTACAGCCTGCAGGCACCTATCTGCAATGCGTTCAGATACAGACCCTTTGGAAGAGGAGGTACAAGCCTGCAGCAGAGGAGGCAGGATGAGACTGAGGCTACCCAAATCTATTCCTAGTTCTGACACCCAAGGTGAGAAAAAAACACGTTATCCTGCCTGCTGGAGGAAAAGCATAATCCTTCCTTCTGGTCTATTTAAACTGCTGGTTTTAAGGGATGGGACCGTGCCTTATCGCTGGGGAACAGCAGCTAGCATGAAGTCACCCAGTTCCAGCAGGACTTCTTCAGGCTACTCTCACGCATCCGTATGTAGGGAAAAGATCCACCTTCGTCCCGAGCACAAAGGGAATCTGCCGCAGCCACAGATCAGTCCCAGCCCTAGTGACTGGCACCCAGACACAGCCAAGGAAAACAGTCTTCCAACTGTGGTTTATGCAAACGCACAGGGCACAGTGTAATGATACCTAACACATACGCAGGGTGCAAACTGCTCGACAGGACAGCACAGAAGGCTGTCCCTGTTCCACAAGGAGTGGGCTGCTATTCTGGGCCATGCAGCCTCTGCTTTTTCCCTCTGTCCCTAACTCAGAAAAACTGATGCCTCACAACACGTGGTGTGTGCGCACCAGAAACTACCCATCCTGTCAGAGCTGTGACATGGTGGAAGCCACAAATACTACACATGCTTCAGTTTAATGAAGGAGAAATAGGGTGGAGAGTGCTTCAGGTGCAAACTGCTTCTCTGCCTGCTTACTGCCTGCACCCAGCACGGGGTGGTTCCAGGGCAAAGCAGCAGGTAGGTGGCGTTGCGGATGGATCTCTGTAGCATCTCTACCCAGACTCTTATTCACCTTCTGGCACTACGCTGCAATGCCAGGAAGAAAGAAAGAAGCTCCTTGAGACCAGCAAAAGCTGAAGCAGACGAGCAATGCTGTCATGTAAGATGGCAGCCCTGGGATCAGCTGCTGCAGGGCCGGGAAGCACAGGAGCACGTGCAGCCTCAGCAACGCGGCAGGCCAGGACCCTGGGGACATGCGAGTGCTTTCCATCAACTGTAACAACATCACATCCCATATTTGTCCACAAGCCCTATAACAAGGCATAACAACCGCGAGCAGAGCACGAAACCCAAGGAGCTATCCTGGCAACATAATGAGTGCCCCTTGTCCATCAACATCATGACAGCCATCCCAGGCTGTTTGCAATCTGAAGCTTGAGGCAGGGAGCTCTCCCTTCCCCTGCCATGTTGCTAAGACAGCTTCTTCTCCAGCCGTGTCATTGGCATCGGCATCTCGGAGAAGCTCGACTCGTCCCCTTCCTAGAGAAGACGCAGCTAGAAAGGGCCTGGCCTTTACTCAGCTTCTGCTGCTCTGCTTGAGTCACTAACAGAACCAGAGTCTATGGGGGATGCCAGAACATGAAAAACCACCACCTGTGGGACAAGCCTGAACGAAAAGAAAGCCTAACGAGCAAGGATCCCAACTCCCGGGGGGCATGCCATCTTAATATAGCCCAGCAGAGGTCCTGAGCTGCTGGGAAGTGACAGCAGAATTGGCGGCGAGGGGAAAAACAAACTGCTACAAGCTTCAGCCTCTCACGGTCTTTCGGAGAAAGTGCAGTGCAAGAAGCCCCAGGGCTGTGATCAGAGAGGTCAGTTCTGATCCTGGGTTTAGAGATATGACAAAGACTTCTGCAAAATGTAAACACGCGGCTCAGTCCCCAGCCTTGCATCGCCTGCTTAGAAGGGGCTGCAGTGCTGCAGCAGATGAACGATCCCAATCAGGATTTGCTAGCTAATACAATCATTTGGGGATGAAAGGCACACCAGATAAACACCCTATTGTCTGATAAACCTCTTTTGCTCCTGTAAATTAAAGCTATCTTACTTCCATTTCCTTCCCACAAACACTTCTACTGTTCCAAAGTATCAGCCTGATATTTTGATATATTTTCAAGCACACGCTGCCCAAAAAATTAAGAAATATTTCTTTCTTTTATGCAAGAGAAGAAGACTCCTTGCCTACAGGAAAAGGGCAAGATACAATTCCTAGAGCACAAAATTTGGGGTACTTTCAAAAGCTTGTTACATCATTCTTATCCGATCACTGGTAGGAGACTTTAGCCCACAATTTTGTCCATTGAACAAAAGGAAATTCTGGGTATACAAGCTTGAAACATCTTATCCAGAGTCTTAACAGCGTATTTTGAGCTTGTATTGCTCATCAGTATTGAGACTGGGATGTCAAGGGAGCTCACGAACGGGAGATCTTGAAAACAAGAAATAAAAATCTAATAAAGCCTGACTAATGGGTGAACACAACCTTTAACAATCACGAACTTTGACTCCTACCACATGAGTCATTACAATTTCTGCCGCTGAACCACAACATTCATCAGTCAGATTTGTAGTGAGCACATCAACACAAGAGAAGAAAAAAGGGCAAATGCAGCAACAGCACCGAGATCTGACAAATTCAGGTTTGGGACAACTAGAGAGTCACCGAGCCAGAAAAAAATGTCCAACGCATGAGAGAGAGATGGAAACATGGAAAAGCTGCAGCAAGAAATCTCTTAAATCTTCCATCAAAGACAATGAGCAAGAAAGGGGACCTCATTTTGAGTTGGACACTTTTCTCTTCATGCTTGACACTTGCCAAGAGATGCAATGGATGGCTTCCTATGAGAAGACCGTTCGTAATGCAGCCCCTCCAGGCACCATAGCAGAAAATGCCTCTTCCGTTCAGGTGAAGGCAGTCCCTCAAGTGGCAGCTACTGGAATTAACCATGATCAGCAGATATGTAAGGAAAGGGGGGTATCGAAGCCCTCATAAAGAAAAACACACATAGAAAGCCCTGGAAACCAAACGGCTCCTACCCATGCAGAAAGACAACAGAAAAACGAGAGCTGAGGGAATCTTCCTGGCTCGCTGGCTGATGACACGAGACGTGCTCTTTAATAGCTGAACTGAAAAAAAAACACAACGCCTTTTAGCAACTCATTCAAACAAATCAAAGTCAAGGCTGAAGATTAGTAAGTGTTGCTACTCTTAACAGCACGCTCAGACTAATTTATGAATAAATCCACAAATTCTAACGGAGGTGAGGGAGGAAGAGGACACAGCCAAATTAATTTGACTTTATTAATTAAAAAAACCACCAAGTTTCATCACCCCAACACTCTTTAAAGGTTGCGCGAGTGTGGAGGGGAGTTATGCTCATTAATTATGCAGAAAATGCAAAACTATCATCCTCTGAATGAGTTTAAAATAAGGAGAAACCCTTTCAGAATGGGGAGAAATTACTCCCCAAGGCAGCTGAAATTTCTCTTGCAACTTCAAAGGACAATAAATTATTCAAATTGCTCGCGCCACTCCGCACGCTCTCTCACTCTCTCCCCTTCTCAATTTTATGCTCCTGAGTCAATTAAGGGTTTGGAGGACTTGGGAGAAACTTTGTAGAATGCTAAACCAGTCGCAGCTCCCTCTATTTATTTTGTTTCTCTCCTAAAGCTTTACTTTTCCTCTCAGCCTCAAAAGGAAACAGAAATGATTGTGCATTACAGATGAAACGAACGGGGCATTGGTTTTAACCAAGCTCACGTGAAACTGCAATGTTTCATGCCTGCAACAAGCACGAAAACATGCTAAAAACGCCCTGCACGATGATACAAAGAAAACAAGGGGGTCAGTCCGCACTCCTTCGTGTCAACTGCTCGAATCATTCACTGCGATATCCCCTTTCAAAGTCTTAGCAGTCTGCGTTCCAAAATGTATTTATAATGCTCTTTCCTGGCAACCTTCAGGTCTAGGTTAGCTGCGATCGCTTCCACAGTCCTGCTGCTATCTGCTGTGCCCTTGGACGGCACCGGCGGCTCCTCTGCCAAACCGTAACGCGCCTGTTTAGCGTCAGCAGCACGAGAACCCCAAACCAAGACTGAGACGAATGACACCAGACAACAACACGGCACGAGAAGCCCTGCCTTATAAAAGAGAACCTAGACACGCACGAAGAGGGAAGGGGGTGGAGAAGGAGCAGTCACAGACCGAGGATGCTCCTGACTCCTCGTCCAGCACCCTGCTGCAGCCCATGCAATGGTTATCTCCACCATGAGCAGCAGATGGCACAGAACGTGACTGTCCTCATGAACTTTAACAATTCCCCCAAATTGAAGGCAGCTGCACTGCAGGAACGTGATTGATGCCTAAAATGGGCACTGGGACCAATTATGCTGCAAGAGGACACCCTTGGCCGGAGGAGAGGAGAGGCACAGAGTGAATAAAACCGTTCTTGGGAGACTCTGGCTCTCCCAGGCCAATTCGAGCCCAGATTCCATCCCACGCACACCAAATAACGACATTCCTCTGGTTGGGTGTCCTTGAAAAACACTCTGTTTTGCCTTCTAAGAATAATATCGGGCTTGCCAGGCCACAAAAAAAGCTGGGAATACCCTCTCAGGCTCCCTTCAGTGACCCAGGAGATTCATCTCTGGTTGGTTTTGAAACGACGTGACCACGCAGACCTTTCCAGAGAGATGAAAAGCTGCCGCGACCCAGGGTCCTGGTGAGCTAACACAAAGTTCCCATCCTTCCTGGCAGCACGTGCGAGAGCTATCTGGGTGAAAAGCACACCCAAAGGGGGAAAAGTCACAAAGAAATAAATACTAGCTCCCTGGTAAAGGCTGCAATGGATTAAATATCCTACTCTTGGCACACAGGTATGGTGAAGACATACATTTTCTCTTCCACAAGCCCCACATAGATGGCATTTTTACACGAGCTGCTTGTTTACACAACACACAGCTGCTCGTTTCTCCTAACTTAGCCATCTAATGAAGCTGAGCGGCAAGAACCTCTGGGTGGGAAAGGATCCTTTACCAGGAGACACCCATGGCTGGGTCCCAAACACCCGTAGCTGCTGCTGTCCCCAGGTGCACCTCAGCAGAGCTTAATCGAATAAACGCCTGCGGTGTGGGGCACAGCTGAGACCTGCGAGGTGACAGCCCCCTAGCCCCTTAGGAAGCTCATGCAAAGCATGATTTATTTCCTCTCCTGCTCCTCCAGAAACAAAACCTTTCCAATTTATCTAAAAATAAATAATAAAAAGATGACATCACTCAATCCAGGCAGGCAAGGTTTAATTTAATCAGGCACTTAAACAAGGTGACACAGAAGCTTAATTCAGCGTCCTTGAGCGGGACAACAACTAGTCCAGAGCCCTCAGCGACTGCCGGCTGGATCCCAGCTGGCAGACGGAGGAGGCAGCAAAGGAAAGGGCGATTCGGGAGCAAGGCCAGCAAGGGGTCCCCTTGCCTGCAAAGGCAATGGGTGCACGGGGAGCACGAGCAGCAGGTGGGGAGGGAAGCAGGGGGCTCTGCCTTCTGGGAGGACATTTGGCTTCACCACGTTTTGACATCTTCCTTCTCTTTGGACAGCGCTGCTGCTTTGTCATGAACTGGGTTGAAGCGCTTACAGATGGAGCAGATTTCTCACGAAGCAGAGGAAGATTCCCTTCCCTCTGCTGTCATCTTAACGCGTCTATCAAGTCCTAAGATGGAGCCTCCTTGATTTTCACGACCGCCTTATCTGACAACTGCTGTCTTGGCCAGCAACTGATCAAAGCTGGGACCTCCAGAGCTACAAGCTCTACTGTAGAGACGAATCCTGTGGCTAGGAGCATGCGAGGGACCGTGCAGAGGCAAGGGGTCCCATCTACCTGTGAGAATTGGGCTCTCAGCAGGAGGAACCAGCTCCCAGCTCCCCCATTTCACAGCACGGAGCACACACCTCTCCTTGTTGTGCCAGCTCCCAAAATGTGGCGTTGCTTTGTCAGCCCAACCACGGACCTGCACAGGCTCCTCTCCCAACCCTCCGCACGTGGTCGCCATCCTCACTGCAAGCCCCACGTGCGTGGAGCAACCTCGCTGCCATCTGCTGCTGGCCTCCCCCGAGGCATTGCAGCTCGTGGAGCATGAGAGATCCCCCCGCACATGCGCCTGGCACGAACCTGTGTGTTCTCCAAATTAACGATGGAGCAAGGGCAATTAAAAGGGAAGAAAGTCAGGGTAATGCATCATAAAAGGGGCTTTATTCTTTTATTTTGTCAATTGCAATTTGGCTTTAATTATTTATGGTAATACTTTGGAGTGTGCTAGTAAGTGTTCTATGAAGTAATTTATAAAAGGAAGGAAACCTAAGTAATAAGTAATGTTCACTACTGCATCTGCTATTAAATCTTTGCTGGGGCGGAGAGCGCCACACACCAGCCCTGTGTGTATGCAAAGTACCAATTAGCAAAGCACTATTGTAAAACGCAAAGGTTTAATCAATGGGAAAAATCCACTCGAAAACAGCGAGCGTGCTGATTTCAGTTATAAAAATTACCACATTTCTATACAGCAAGTGGCTTTTTATCTGCAACTGAGGAGCACTTGAAGGGAGCACGTCGCTCCTGCAGGTAGCATGGGAGGTCAGGGGACCCGAGCACCGCGCTCCAGCCAAATGCAGCTGAGCCCTGGGCAGAGCGGGCAGGGGAAGGACCCAGCCAGGCACAGCAAAGCGAGGCTGCCTTCACAGGAGGCGTTTTAAGGTGCTCACTGCAGAGATTTTATGACTTGGGCTGGGTGCATAACCACGAGGCAGCAGCTCTTGGTTCTACGCCCCAGCGTGTGACAAATTTGGGAACTGGATCTGTGTCCAGACCTCACCTGTCCGTGCTGCCTGGTTTTCCCTGAGCTCGAAGGCAAGCAAGAGCTGCCTCTGGGGCCGTGCAGCACTTGAGGGAGCAGATCTTGGGAAGGCCTTCCCTTCCGAGCTCACTGCAGGGCTGCCCATTAATGCACAGCCAGCTGAAGCCTTAACAAAATGATAATACCTTCCAGCTAATGAGAGGCCACTGCAAATAACCACGGAGCCAGCAATTTCCAGTTCCATGGCTACCCTCGACTGGATAGAAGAAACAATGGAAGTGACCATATGCAATCGAAGAAAAAGAGGAGAAACGGGTCTGCTTTATACTTTTCAATTATTATCCCCTTCAGCTTCTCAAGGAAGAACAGCAGGCAAAGAGCAGTGTGGTGCTTTGGTTTTTTAATTTAAATAGCAGTTTCCTTTAAATAGAATGTTCCAGCCATAGAAAGATTTAAATCACTGACTGAGATCAATTAGCCTAGGAAACAAGGGAAGTATTTTAATGGGCCTTTGATTGCAGAGGCCGCAGCTCCTCCAGCACTGCGCTGGAAGAGGAGGCGAGCTCAAGCTTCCAGCTTTGCTGCAAGGTGAGCCAGTCCCTGTCACAAACCGGTGTCCTGGGGGTTTCCTTCCCTCCATGGGGGCTTCCCACTGCAATGGGGCCACCACCCCGGCCCCATCTGGCATCGCCCGGGGGGCTGTGTGGCCGTGGCAGCCCCTCTGGATGAATTAGGGCAGGAAATGGGGTCAGCGTTGTGGCGAGCGCCGGCCAAATGGATGCCGGCCAAGGGATTACGCGAGAGGCAGCGTGACAGAGCCCAGGGCCATCTGATGGGAGAGGACATTGTCAGAACAGAGTGACAGCTCCTCACGCAGTCTCTGCAGTTGTGACAGACAAAGCTGTTTGCTGTTTCTATGCCTCAGTGGGGAGCATCGCAGACGAGCTGGGATGCTACTGACGCGCCTGGCATAGGCAGAATTCAGCAGTCCCTCCAAAATCAGGGGGTCTCAGCTCACCATCACCAGGCAGCCACTAACAGCTGCAGCCTCAGAGCGGTTCAAGGAGCTGGCACAGATGGGAGAGCATCCCCAAGGCTACCCAGGTGAAGGAGATGCTGCCCTGTTCTACAGGTTAGGAGAAAAACTCCTGGGCCAACTCCATCTGCAGCTCAAGCAGGTAACAGCAGCTCTGCCGTGGACGCCGAGTCCTGCAGCCTGTAAAGCTCCCCTCCGTGAATCTGTGAGCAGTAGGAGGAAAAAAAAAGCACAAAGCTTCCCTGTTCAGAACCCAAGGACACTGCAGAACTAGAGGAGAGAGAAGGCGAGCTGCTGGCAGCAAGGTGCCTGCCGAGCACTGACAGATTTCAGCAGGGCTGGGGCCATGCAACTGGTGCTGGCTGTGCCCGACCAGCACCAGCCCTTCCCGAGGGCACACTGCCACCGGAGACCCTTCCCAGCGCTCAGGTGTGGGATCTCCAGCTCTGCTGAGCAAATCTCACCCCACAGAAGACAGGGTTGGACGAGACACTCGTTCCTTCCTGGGAAAACTGAGACCACAGAGAAACTGGAGTCACCCAGAAGTTGGGAGAAGCCCTGAGCCTGCAGAGTGCCCGCTCGCTCCCAGCAGCTCGGTGAGCTCGGTGCACGTTTACAAAGGAAAAGGACTCCGGTTTTCACAGGCACTCAGACATCACAACAGATGAATCAGGGCTGTACGCACACAAAGATGCACTTGCAGGCACACAAACTCTCCATCTGTGCCTGCGAAGCTGCACTGCTTGCTTTGAAAACCCAGGACAAAGTGATTGCCCAGCAGTGCCACAGCACAGCAGCAGCACGAATGCGACTCTGCAGCCCTACCATGGGGTTTTCTACTGTCAGTGCCCTCTTCCCTCCTGCACAAAGAGCCAGGGGTGGACATTTCTGCCTTCAGTCTCCTGTTTTGGCAGGAGCCAGTGCAGGTAGAAGCCTGCTTAGCCCCAACACCCACTTTCAGATGCCAACAAGGCCGCTCTGAGCACGGCTGGAGCTCACCAGGCAGTTCAACCATCCACCCGAGGTGCTTGTAAGAACCTACAAGAGCAGTGGCTGCAATATCCAAATAGGACCCTGGATAAATACTTGGGCAAATCGTTCACAATGGATTCTCAAACTGAAGCTTGGGGACAAATTTATGAAAAGTGGCAGCACCATTTGAGTTACAGGCTGGCCCAAAGCTACACACCAGAAAAGCGGCCCTATAACAAACTTACCTGGACCCAGCTCACTTCCCAAGCTTATTAAATGAAGAAAACAAAAGCAAACATTATTGTTCTGCATACGGACATTTCTCCCTGCAAAGAGGGGCTAACTGAACAAAACTGAGGAGCAAGGCAAGGCAAACACATCCCCATTTGCCTACTACAGGGAAGAGAGAAAGCGCTGTGCAAAAAAATTTCTCAGCAACAAAAGGTCGAGCATCCCATTCAATCCCCAATGACTGCGTCATCTTAATAAACCCCGATAACGAAGCGATTATGTTAAAAGCTGTCAAGGGCTACACTGACCAGAGCAGCCCTCTCACCAGCTTCAAGCAGCTTTGCTGGGGAGGAAAAAAAAAATTTATAATTCAATCAGCTTGGAAGAGTCTATTCCCCACTGATCCCAAGCGCTCAGCCTTCATGTCGAAGGAACATTACATTTGAGTCGCCAAAGATTTTCACTTTTTTTTTTTTTCCCTTCCCCTTTTCATTTTTTAAAGCAAGAATTGAAAGGCAGCAAAGATAAAAAGTGTGTTAAACTGGACCCGGTTCATTCAGGGGAAGGAGAAATGTAATACTCTTTCTTTGGATGCTGTTGTGAATCCAGCCCCAGCGAGTAACGTGACAGCGGTCACTGGTGTCTGACAGGCGCCTGGAAGGACGGAGCAGGAGGGGACAATAGGGGCCAGCTGGGTGGAGATGGGGCCAGGAGCAGGGGTGGAGGTCCCAGCAGAGCTGCCAGGCACCTCCCTCCCCTTCTACCCAGCTCTTTGGCAGCCTGAGGGGCAACCCCAAATTCAAAGCAGGCTGGGACCTAGCTGCCCTACAACATCCCTGCAAGGCAGGACTGGGAACAACAGCAAGGCGCTAGCAGAGAGCTAAAGATGCTGAAAAATTAAGAAACATCATCAAGTCCTGAGCACTTCCCTAACGTGAAAAATTTGGGCATCCATTTGCTGGCTCTCTGCACTGAAGCCTGCCCTGCTGTTGTTCTCCAGGGAAACTGAGGCACGGGTGAAAGAAGAGGGCAGGGGCCCGGCCCAGACTTACTTTCAGCTATGCAACCGATCAGCAGCACGGAGAGGAGGTTCACGAGGGAGACCAGCGCAGACATCCCAGGGCTGGGAAGGATCCTCATCCTCTGCAG
The DNA here is from genome assembly GCF_009819795.1 of Aythya fuligula. Lineage (NCBI taxonomy): Eukaryota > Metazoa > Chordata > Aves > Anseriformes > Anatidae > Aythya > Aythya fuligula. Next base: position 2,699,932 of record NC_045584.1, on the reverse strand, counting down.
CGGCCTTCAGCGCCAGCCGGGAAGGCTCCAGCTCAGCAGGCCTCACAGCGCGTCCCCAGCGTCGTCAGCACCTGCAGAGGGAAAGGGGAGAGCACTCAGAGAGGGGAACGAGGGTAATGGATGGTGTCGAGGTACGGGGCGGCCGGACAGAGCCCAAAAAAGCAGCAGGAGCTCAGGAAAGCTGTGGCCACACACGGTCTCTGCGAGGAGAGAGGGCCTTGATGCCACCAAGGGATCAGGGCCATAGCAGCTAACAGTGAATTCCTGCCCAGCACCCACACAGAGGGAGAAAAAGGAAGGGTAATCAGGAGGCAGCCACTGCACAGGGCCCGTGTTTAAAGTTTGGTACCCGTCGGCTTCCCCCAGCCCCACGCCCTGTCCCTAACATGGGAGAGGAGCAGCGCTGGCGAGCAGCGAGGTGTGAAGGGATCCGAGCTGACAGGGCCCGGAGCCCCTCTCAAAGGGGGATTTTTCCACAACACGCTGGGCTGGGAGGGGAAAAAGGGAAACCCCACACGCAAAAAAGACAGAAAGGAAGAAAAATATTGCCCACAAAAGGGAAGCTGAAGCAGGAGATGCCTCCCCTGTGTCCCCTTTTGGTTGCTGAGGCTGATCCCTTCGCAAAGCTGCAGTGGCATTAAGGGAGCTGTGTTCACAGCAAGTCCCCCCACCCCATATGTCAGCGACAGAGTTGTGCCCCCAAAGGGCTGAAAATAGAGGCGAGAGACGGCGAAAACTGCAACAAAACCTCCTGGTAGGGCCACGGCCGCACGGCTCCTCCGTCAGGCAGGCTGAGTGCCGCCGTGACGGGCCGGCGTTGTGGGAAGGATGCTCTCAGATCTGTGCAGATTCCTTCCTGCCATCACTTACCCCAATTAAAAATCAAACCCAGGGTTTGTCACCTCTTGGAGAAGAGCCAGGTAGGAGATGTTGTACAGCGATCAAAGGCTTTAGGACTAAGGGGATAGCGCGGCTGCTGAAGCTTTCTGATACACATCAGGGCATGAAACCATCGGGACAGGCAGTGTGAAGGGGCATTTTCATCTTTTTCGGTCCCATTAACTCTCCAAGGCTGAACCGTACAGAATTAAAAGAAAATCTAGGATAAACAAGAAGTCCCCACATGTACTCGGCCCTGAGGAGCAACTTTTCAGAGAGAAGCTTTGGACTCGCACTTTGAGGATTACAAAGCCTCTGCTGTGCGCTCTGTGCTACTCTAGATCCTGCCTGCTTCAGCGCTGGCTTGTGAAAATGCAGCAGAAATACTGATACTCGTACAAGAGAAAAAAAAATCTGGATTATACCACCGGGAATCTCTTCAAATGTTTGTTCCAGACGCGATTAGAGCAGCACGCAGAGGCTCCAGCCAGACTTAACGGGGGGCTCGCGGGGTTGCAGGGCGCTGGGCTTTCTTTTGGTGTTGTCAGAGGTGAGCAGAGACCAGGACCATTAAGACTAGCTGCGACAGTAACTGTTAATTAAATTGGGGATGTGGCACCGCTGCCAGCACAACAAACAGAACTAGTTGCTGTTTGCTGGCTCTCCCTTCTCCCTGCTTCGGAGTCACCCAGCTCCTAGGTCCCATCAGGGGGGCTGGAGGGGCAGGAATCAGAGTGCAGGCGTCCTCCCAACCCTTTAAGGTCTCTGTATTTCAAAACCTGATAAAACTTTCACAAACTGTTTGTTCTTATCACAGACAAGTCCGTCCCTCCCTGCCCAGTCCCAGTAAATGCCACCCAACATCTCCATGCTCCTCATCCACTCTTGACACGTGCCATCAGAGCAGACAAGGCTGCCCCACACAACCTGACCCCCCAAAAATGGAGCTGAACGCAGGCATGTAGGGGAAACGTTCCCCCTTCTCTCCTGCATCTAGCGTGGCTTTTCATGCCATGTAATGGGCTCCGATGGAGAAGGTCTGGTTAAGGGGACACGGCAACAGCTCCAAGATTAGAGAAGGAGATGCCAGAGGGTGACACTTCTGCTCCACTGCTAATGTGCTTCCCGAGCCCTTGATGGAGACAGAAAGTGCTGGCAGAGATATTAGGACACGTCAACTTCAATCCAGCAGCTCATCCTTCAGAGCAGGTACGGCACCGGCTGTCTCCCCCCAGACACGGGATTTCAGGACACCAAGACGTGCACCCAGCCGGCACCCCGTGGGTGTCAAGGGGGGACTGGGGCAGGAGTCAGCTCTGGGAACAGAGAGACTGGGAACAAACTCTCATTCACTGCACGATTCCTGCCCACAACGCCGAACACGCAACATTTGGAAACCCAGGCACCGTGGAACAAGCCTCTCCCGCCCTCCAGGCGGTGCTGAATTCGAGTGGGAATCGCTTTGGTGAACGCTCAGATCGCAAGGGTTTCATCAGCCATCCTCTCCCTTCCTCTGCGTGTGCGCGGCTTACCTTGTCTGTGTTCTCTGCAGCAGGCTCACATCACTCCCCCCGCCTGGCTCTGCTCCTGCACTGCTCCACGGACCCCCAAACTCTCACTAAATTCCCTGGCACAGAATCTCCTGCAACAGGAGCAAGCCACCCAATAGACCTCAATCCTGGCTAAAGAATGCAATTAAGTGAAGCCGCGGCCCCCCAGTGGGGTCAGATTTGTGCTAGATACGGTCACATTTCAGGAATAAGATTAATTCTTACAGTAAAAGAACTCCTGTAAGACATTTTTTCTTGCACGCTGCCTGATCTCCAGCTTTAAGCATGCAAATGCGCATCTTGTAGGCGCTGTGCACAAGATCTTTCAGAATATTACTAAAACTAATGAAATGGAGAGGTGTTTGCAGGAAGCAGCTTCCAGCTGGGGCTCCTCCAGCCCCTACAGAGCAAGGGGCTTGCGGGGACCCACGGGTGCTGGGAACAAAGGGTGAAACGCCCCAAAGCACCAACATTTCTTAAGAGCTTAAGTTCCATTGAGAGTCAAAGGGACTTAAGCTAAGCCGCTAAGATGCTTTTGAAGATTTTCCTCCCAGCAACTCCCATTTCAGAGGGTGCTGGACACCTAGCTCCTGTAAGCTCCTTTGGGTATCCAAGGGGATAGAGGAGGGCTTTGCCTGCAGACCACTTTGGCCAGCTTGGTTCCTGCTGCTTAAGGAGGGAGCTTGTGGGAAGCAGTGCTTGAAATAAAAGTGTCTGCACAGCTACGGGCATCGGAGGGGGCAGAGCCACGCAGGCATTTTGCCATTTATTAGCTTCGCTTAGCCCGCATCAAACCTGCGGCTGAAATGTTTGCTCTGCAGTTAAAAGAAATCCAGCAGGGAGCACGGCTTCGTTTCGGACTCCCTAGAATGAAACAACTGGAAAACAGCTCCCCAAAACGCGTTCGGGGCTTCTCTTGCTTCTGTTTCACCCGCACGCAAAAGGGAGAAGGGCCATTTTAAATAAATTCCCTGCTGAAACTTCCACACAGATCTAGCAGATGATTAAACATCTTCATTTCCAGTAGCTGCGGCGGGAGAACGACTCCCATTAGACGCAGCAATCGAAGCAAACACCTTAGAGGCACGGGGCTGCGCCGAGGTCTCTCCTCCTTCCAGCAGCACCGGCTTCGTTTGCGCTCTGAATTAACAAAGGTCAGTGGGGCGCTTCATTTCCTCCCAGCAACCTCTTTAAAGGAAGAAAGAAGAGCTTTTAGCCCAGCCAATATCTCATTTGGCACCTCCCTTGGGGAGGGGAGAGCCGAGATTTTAATCTCCCCCCCCAGCAATCCCAACCCTGCTGGGGCTGGGACGGTGACGCCAGTGCTGGTGGCACCGGTGGCAACTGGGACGTGGCCTGGGACCATCGTGGGCCCGGTGCTGGGACAAGGGGATGCCAACGTGCAGCTTCCTCCTGGCAGCCGGGCTGCTCTGCTGGCCACAATTTGCCTGGTTTCCTGGGGAAATAGAGCATGAAGACGTGATTCCAAGTACATGCTGCTGCCGCTCACTTCCCCTCCCCACCCGGTATCGTGCTGACCAGCTAAACCCTATTAAATGGGGGGGGGGAGATGGCAGCCACCCTAATTCCCTCGCTGTCACGTGCAAGGTAGTGCTGGTGGGGAGGGAGGTGGCCGTGGTGCCCCTGCTCCAGAAGCGAGCGCTCAGCCTCGCGAGCTCCCAGGGAGGCTGCCCCAGAGGCTGAGCTGCCCAACAGCCCCCTGCTGCTACTGACACGGAGGAAAAAACACCCCCCAGGCATGAAAGCCAAACGCACGGGTCTTGCTGGGACCTGCACCACGCACCCCCTTCATTTGCATCCTTCCCCTCGCAACAAGGAAGGTCCCGATGCTCTGCAGCCCCCCCGTGCCTGCTCCATCACACTCCTCGGGCCAACCAAGCCCCCCCCAAACCACCTTTCCCTCTGGGTTTTCGGCTCAGCAGCTGCCCCACAGACCCTGGTGCTGCTCAGAGCCTTGGTTTCTGCTGGTGCATATGGGACCGCCGTGCTCCCGTCACCTTCCCCACGGCAGCAAAAAACAAGCCCCGTCCGCCAGCGAAGCTCCCTGCAAGGCCAGCTGGTGGCTGGAGGTGCCCAGCTCCAGGGGCTGAGCTCCACACGCACCTCCCTGCCTGAAAAACGAGGTCTTGGGGCATTTCCAAGTCAGCCCCCAAAATCTCTGGACGCAGCCCCTCCTTGACACTCCCCAGCCCACCTCAAGACGCAGGCCCTGGTCTGGCAGCCGCAGCTCCAGCAGCCAGCAGAGCCCCTCCAGAGCCAAGCACGCCTGTTTATCCATCGCGGAGCGACTCAGATCTTAACGAAAATATTTACAAGAAAGAGGCAGAGTATTATCTTCCATGGGGAAACAAACACAGATGGAGGAAAAAGAGCTTTGATCAGGACTGCCGCGCTCCTATCCGCTGCTTTTCATCCGCAGATCTCCAAGTGCTTTAATATGACAGCGTTATCCCTCTTCACGGAGCGGGAACCCAGACGAAACTGCACACTCAGAGAGCTCTGAGCATGAAGTCGTGCTGCCTCTCGCTGTGTTTGCACACAGCCACACTCCTCCTTGCTTCTCACAGCGTCTCTGGTCCTTTCGTGCACGCCACGTGCCCAGCACCGTCCCCGAGGAGCTCTGGGGGCAGCAATGCGGGTGCTGCTGCCCGTGGGCACGATGGCACGGCGAGGGTTAAGCCGTGGTCAGGGCAGGAGGAGCGAGAGGAGCTCTGAGCTGGGCTCCAGCATCGGGAGAAATTAATTTCGGCCCAGCGTGTCCCCGCAGTGACAGCTCTGACAGGCGGAGATGTGTCTGAGGCGGCCGGGATGCGGCCGGCAGGTGCAGCGCAGCACGAACGGGTCCATGGGGATGATGATGATGAGGAGGAGGAGGAAGCAGAGCACCTCGGCTAAGCCCAAGCCCACCACGCCACGTGCTGCTGCAGCCCTGGGAGGGCTCTGAGGGCCCGGTCGTGTGAAGGCAGAGCAAAAAGCAGCGAGGGAGGTGGTGCTGGGGCGAGCAGTGTGCCTGGGCTGCATCCAGCCAGCCCAGTGCAGAGCCCTGAGGCTGTGCCTTCCCCTTGGGGCTTCGGGAACACACGAAGGGGCAAGGTGGGGAAAAATCAGACCCAGGGCCACGTTCTCCCTGCTCTTCTCCTCCTCCCTTTGCTGGCACGTGCCAGCCTCCAGCCTTCACCGATGAACCCCGCAGATCTCCACTGAGCACCTCCCAGCATCAGTGACCACTGGCAGCCCTGTTCCCTCATGGTTCAGGGTATCAGTTTGCTTTTCTTTCTTTCTGCCAGGCCTCCGAGCTTTCTTCCTCTCTTTAGGAAGCCGCTCATCATGAGCCCCGGCTCAGCTGCCTGACAGGCTGGGAGCTCCTGGGGGCGCAGCCAGCACCGCTGGGTAAATCATCACCTCATGGCCTCACCTCAGCACAGCGCGCCCAACAGACTCCGTGAGGGGAATAAACACCATCCTCTGCGAGAAAACAATGCTACGGAGAAAATCATCATGAGGGAAGTACTGAGCCATGGAACCAGTGCTTTTCTGACATCCAGACAGCATCAGTGTCTCCCAACAGGCGAACCCCTCCAGCCTTGGCTTCCTGCTCCCTCCACGCAGCAGCCTGGCACCGCATCTCACCACCTCGCCGCCCTCCGAGCCGCTCTCCCTGCCTGCCAGCTCAGAGCACCGTAAGATGCCCTTAGGGTGCTCTTTGAGAGCACCCTAAGGTGCTTTCTCAGCAATATTAGCAAAGGGTCTCGTGCAAACCTCCCCGGAGGGCTGTCGGTGGGTTCCTGGCTGCAGCACCTTGGCCAGGCGCGCGGAGTGGTTGCTCCCCGGCAAAGCACCGGTGTTTTGGGGGGACGCACCCTGCCCTCCTCCTGCTGGCACAAGTTTGCACCCAAGCAGTGCGTCTTCTACCAGCCCTCAGCCCAAGCAGGAGACAGAAAAAAGCGATGAAAAAGCAAAAGGGAAGAGAAAAGGAGACTTAATTAGGAACGCGGGGTGCTTTATCAGTTCCAGCTCAGGGCGCTGGACCGGTGCAGGATGTCAGCAGCCCTCTCGCAAGAGCGACCTTCTCATTACAGGCGATTGCTGATCGATTGCCTCCGTTTGTCATCTTCATCTGCTCTCCAGCTCCTCGTGGATCTTCTCTGCTGAAGCAGGTGCCCAGGCAGCTTGCGGGGCCCCGTGGGATGGTGGTGACCAGTCCCTCCCTGTGCTGCTGTGGGGCCTCGTGCCCCGGCGCTGGCACCCCCTGGCTGCAGGCATCACAGTCATCATCTCCAGGAGCGCTGCAGAGCCCAGCCCTTGCTTTGCTCCTTTATTTTTCTGCCTAGACACAGCCCCCGATACCATGAGCTACGACAGAAATAGAGCAAAAAATCCCCAAACTACACCAGGCCAAAACCAAACACCAAAACTCACTGAAAACTCAGCGCCCTGGAGAAGCCCATTGAAACCCCACAGACCCAGGCAGGAGCCCCCCTCCCTCACACCCCACTGACCCCAGAGAGGCTCCTACTGACTACCACGGAGTTGGGCTGGATTTAACCTCATGCTCACCATTTTCTGGGTCTCCCATGGCCAGGAGATGCCGAGGGACTGCCCTCGCTTTTCAAATCAGGAAAAAGCAACTCCTGAGGCTGGAACAGCTCAAGCCCACGTACTGGAAAGCCAAAAGTCTCAGGAAACAAAAAAAAAAAAAGGGGGAAGAAATACATTTCCTTCTATGGCTCGTGCACAACACAGCTGCTCTGGCCTGCAAGCCTCTGGGTAGGCAGCCTGGGAGGAGACCCGGGAGCGCTGTGGTCCCTGCACGAGGCCGGTGCCCCCTGCGCACCCGTGGCAGAGACCAAAGGAGAGGAAATCAAAGTAACGAAGCAAGCAAGCCAAGTTTAGCCTCAGTGCTGTTTGGTGGTACAGGAAAACCACTGTGGCAGCAGAGCAGCTGACGATCTGGTTTGTTTCTTACCCCAAGAAAAAGGTACGGCTGGGACAGGTCAAGGAGCATCGGTGGGAGTGGGGCGCGTGCGGCTGCTTGGCAGCAAATCCCCCAGCACGGCGAGGACGGGGCCTGAGCTGCAGCACGAAGGACGGCGAGCTGATCTGGTCCTTACCATGGGAACAGCTTTGCCACGACAGCTCTCATCTTGCTGATTAGCTATCGGCAAGTAAAGCTCCTCAGGGCTATCAGCAGGGGCTGGCTGTCTCCCCGGGCTCTGCAGCAGCCAGCTCGGGAGCCAGGCACTGGAGCACTTTCACCCACCCGCCAGCACCGGGGCTGCTTCACCCACCCCGGGGACCTGCTGCAGGTCAGCTCCTAGAGCAATGCCACTACCCCTCCACGGCCCCACGGATGCCTCTGGATGGGCCCTTCCCAGCCCAGGAACCAGGGAGCTGCAGGCAAGACCACCACGAGGCTACGCTGCACCCCTGGGCCACCGAGGGCTCGGGATGCCGCTCCCCATCCTCCCCTCTGGTGTTTAAGGCCAGCCCTTTTCCTGCAGAGTCTCTCCCCCACCATCTCCTTGCCAAGCGTCCCAGCCCTGCCAGCATGCACAGGGGGGTTAAAGTCCGTAAAGAGGATTTGCTTTTCAGCTTGCAAGACAGAAGATGAGCAAATCCCTTCCCGTGCGCTAGCAGGAATCCTGTGTCTCAGACCCACCAGCCAGGGGAGATTAAGGGAGAAGGAGAGAAAGAAAAAAATCCCATCCATCACTCACTGCCATGATCTCATCTGAGTTTAGGAGCTGAGCTGGGATGATGCTGGGTCCCAGCCTGGGCTGGTGGAGGACCAGCAGCCACCGAGCACACCGGGCAGAGTCAGCGGCTGCGCTGCTCAAGGTCAGCAGAGCCGGGGAGCCGCTTCCACGCTCCGTGCTCGCTGATTTTATTCTGCCTCGTCTGCCTAGGGAAGCCTCTGGCTCTTGTCACATCCTCGCAGAGGGCCCCGGCTCCAGCGGGTGCCTGCAGGAGTCACCTTAACCCCACAGAGCCCCACAAAGCACCCGCACGGTGCCAGGCAGGAGCAGCGCTGAGCCGAGCGGCTCGGCCAGGCAGGGCTCGCCTGCAATTTCCATCCTCCGCGTGAGATGAGGAATTAAGAGGCTGCTAAACAAGCAGAAATCGGGAGTAACGTCCTCCTCGCCATCCTCCAGCTCTCGCCCTGCTGGGGTCTTTCTATTAAAGCTGATTTTCCCCCCTCTCTGCTCCGAGCGGCTGTAGGAGCGCGGTCCTGCAGGCTAGCGGCTGTCCCACCCGGAGGTGGCTGCGATAACGCAACCCAAACGCAGCCAGCCCACACCGGGGAGGCATCAGAGGCTGCTTAAAACATTAATAAGCACTCAGAGGCTGCTAACAGCCCTCCTGCAGCAGGAAAGGAGCTTGTGAGAGGGCCCTGGCAGATCCTACCCATCACCCCAAATTCCAGCAGACCCCACCTGGCACGTTAAGACCATCAACACGCGATGGAGTGAGCCTGGCGAGGCAGCAGGATGCTTTTTGTCCTCTGTTTGCTGCAGGGCAGGATGAGAGCTGCCCCCAAGAAGCAGCCGAGGGCGGCGCAGGGAGCTCGCCAGCACCCAGACCCCCTCTGCCTGGCCGGGCAGCGCCTCGGCCATCCTCGGCGGCGCCGAGCCAAATGGGAATGGGGCCAGCAGCAAATCTCCCCTTCGGACGCGTGGAAGCCACCATATTGCAGAAAACGCTTGGATTCTCGCCGTGCCATCTGGAGCCGCTGGGAAACGCGGCCCTGCCGTCCCCGCCAGTTACCAAAGGGAGAGAGCTGCGGGCCCCGAAAGGCAGAGCCTCCCTGTGAGGGCTCAGCCCCCTCTGCAACACTCCTGGCTTTTCCTGACCCTCCTGACTCCACAGCTCTCTGCCTTTGGGAGCTGCCCCACAGCCTCCCCCATCCCAGCTCCGGGCGCTGCCACGTCCCAAAGCAGGAGGCGCTGGGGACCCCCCTCCTGTTCCCCTCCCCAGCTCAGGGCCAGAGGCAGGGGACAGCACGGCGGGGCCCAGCAAAGCGTCTCCAGCATCTCCAGTTCCACGGGGCTGAGCGGGCAGCCGGGAGCACGGCCAGGTGCTGCCCATGGCCCCGGAAGGCCAGGAACATCGACACGCCAGGACCAACATCCCTCCTACCAAAACGGCCTTGTTCCAGGACCACCACCACTGCTCCTTCCAGAATATCAGCATGCCAGGACCACCACTGCTCCTTCCAGGACACCATCTCACCAGGACCACCACCATTCCTCCCTCAACACCATCACTCCAGGACCACCACCTTCCTTCCAGACCCCCGTTGTTCCAAATTTCCCAAATGGTTCCTTTATGCTGAGCACATCCCCTGGTGCCACATCCGTCCATCAGACAGCGGTGGCACACAGACGGCCCCAGCACAGGGACAAAACCGAGGGGTGGAGGGGCCCCAAACTCGCTGTAAAAGCCCCAAGAATCGTCTCAAATCTCAGCCTGAGGCCCGCTCCCCGCTGAATTAAAGCCCAGAGCCCGCAGCGAGGCGATCCCAGGGCGGTTCTCGTCTCAGAGGGGTCAGCATGTGCAGCGCCGGGGCCACTAATTAAAGCTTTTAACGAGGCAGCCCCAGCACCTCGCCAAGCCCCCAGCAGCCTTCACCCGACGCTCTCTCCGCTAATAGCTGGGTGCCACGGCTGAGTGCTGGGTCCGGGCTGCCTGAAATATTTATGGCAAGCCAGGACCAGCTCCTTCCCCTCCACGATCCCAGCGCATCCACACATCCCCAAGCAGCAAGGCAGGGTGCCGGGGGGGCTTTATTTTGTTTTTAAAGTTTCCTCCCCACCCCTTTCCCACCACAGCCTCAGTTCAGGCTCTCTCGTTAATCTAATTGTTCTCCTAATGAAGATCTGCAATTCCTCAAACATTAATTACCAACGGCAGCAGCGGCAGCAGCTGTGGAACAAGAGCTCCCTGTTCCTAATAATACGCTTCACACTTTTGCCTGCCACAGCTCAATTTAGCTTTGCGTGATTTGGCTGGGGGGAGATAAATAAAATTCCAGCTCCGGGGCTCTGCAGACAGCCCCGGAGGAGGCGACGCTCTCCCCAAGCCCGTGGGGCTCGGGAACACTTTAGGACCTGCTAAAAAGTCCCTTTTTTTTTTTATGGCACCCCCAGTTCTGGCTCCGTGGACGTCGGGTGCAGCTCTGGGCAGGTGTCAGGAGCTCTGCGAGCAGCTGGAGCCGCGCCAGCTGGAAGCAGCAGCGAGGTGCCGCAGCCGCGCAGAGCCTCGGTCCCTGTCCGCAGGCGAAGAACGATGGTGGCAGGGGGGAAGGAAAGGCAGAAAAGGAGAGGAATGGACGGAAAACGAGAGCCCGGGCAGGGAGGGAGATGAGCAGCGCCCTGACGGGCTCCGGGAAGGAGCCGGTGGGAGCAGGGGAGGGAGGAGCACAGCCGGAGGGAGGGCGATGCTCCAGCTGCTCCTTGTTTTGCTCCTGGTGAAACGGAACGAGGAATAACGGGAAGGTTCAGGGCGATGGGAATAAAAGCTGAGGGCAACAACAGGGCTGGGATCGTGCAGAATGCTGGGGGGCACCATGGGGCTGGAGGGCGGCGCCTGCAGGAGGGGCTGGTGTGGACACACCGGGGTCCTGCAGCCCCCAGGGGGGAACAGGGGTTGTGCACATCCCTCCCCTGCCTACAAACCAGCAATAGGGGCCGAAGGGAACCCAGAGGCTCAGGGGAGAAAGCTGTGGGCAGCCGAAGGGCTGCTGCCAGCCCAGCCCCTCCGTACAAAAGAGGCTCCCAAGCACGGGCTGGAGGAAGCAGCTGGAAGGGCTGGAGCCAGCAGAGCTGGAGCTGCCCCTCTCGCCAGTGCCGCGCAGCCAAAAATACACAAGGGGAACAAAACAAAACAAAAAAAACCGCCACGAGAGTTTTCGGCGACAAAAGCAAACAAATAGATTTGTGAATAAATATTGATTTGACAGGAAGTCAGAGAAAACCTTCCAAAAACACACGCTGGCACCAGGCTTCCTCTCCATACACGACGAGCAGCCGCCGGCATTTCAAGCTCCGGGTGCCTTTGCTCAGCTGAAAATCCGAGCTGCTCCGTGGGGTTTGTGCTGCCGGGGGGCAGCGGGCATCGCACGGCAGCGTCGTCTCACGGGGTTTCAAGAAATAAACTCTAGGGTCAGCCGAGGAGCCTGCGCTGGGCAAAGCAAAACCCCGTTATTTGCCCTGAGCTCCCCCCCAGAGGAGCGGTGCCAGCTGCTGGTGTTGGACCCGGTGCGGTTTGGTCCAAAGGAGTAAAATCTTTCCTCCTGCCAAAGTGTGGGGCTGAGTCACAGACCCGGAGTCCCGGGGGCCGAGGGATGCTGCTTCGTGCTTTTTGCTGACCGCAAGCACAGCTGCACGTTCCCTGCTCCGTCCCGGCCTTTCATCCTGGGAACGCCCCGCAGCACTCGGGCTGTGCAAAAAATTGATTGTTATGCCCCACAGGGGGATTTGGAGACTTGTTTTCCATCTCATGGGGTGAGATGGGCCCTGCTGGGGGGACGGCGGGGCTGGGACTGCTGGCAGAGGGCAGGGCCTGGCACACAGACAGTCCTGTCCCTTCCCTGCCTTCGTGTCGGGGCAGCAAACCGCGGGCTGAGCCCCCAAAACCACAGCAAAAAGCAGCCAGCACCAGCAGCGCTCCTCTTTGGAGGTTCCCCGCTCACATCTCAGCCTTGCCCAGACCCACGAGGGATCCACGCGGCAGATTTCGCCTCCTTCACCCCCAGAACCATCACGCTTGGGGGAAAAACAGACAAATGCTTGAGCTCTTGAGGACTTTAAGGTCATTGTGAACTGGAAGGCTGGAGGTCAGCAGAAATATCCTGGATGAGGTCTTGGTGCTCCATCACCATCACCGCAGCCGGTGCTTGAAGACCCGTGAGTTCAGGGCGAGTGGCTGCACCTCGCTGCGCACCCCACGCTCCTCCAAAAAAAAGGTTTCCTTTGTTCGCCTTCCTCCCTGCACGGCGAAGAAATCCCGGCCCCGTGAGCGCCATGAGGGGCCGGTGACGCCGATCACAGCTTTCCTGCTCATTTCTTTTTCAATGAGTGAATTAGCAGGCAGCCAGCCGACTTGAACATCCCCTTATCTCTGCACCAAGCTCGCTGCCGAGGATTTGCATAATTTTAATCTTTCCCACCAATGAGCATGAAAAAATTAGTTTTCCACTATTTTATCTTCTATTTGTGTTCAATAAACAGAGCTGGCGGCTTTGCTCCATGGATTTATACTGGGAAACGGGAGAGAGGAGGAGGGAAAAAAAATCCCCCACGTCCAGCGTTCGGCCAGAGGAGAGTTAAAGCCGAGGAGGGCGGCAGGGTGAAGGCTCTGCAAAACCCCGTCCGGATGGCAGCTGCGGGCAGGTTTGAGGTTGGAGCCTGGATTTCCTCGTCCAGCCCCAGCTGTTTGCCCTGGAGTCCCTTTCCTATCTCCCAGAGCAATTACCCCGGCTTCCTCCCCGATTAAGACCGGCGCTTTTCATCTCGGGCAGAACATGCTGGGCTCCCCACGTCGGGGCTCCGGGGCCCGAGAACATCCCGAGAACATCCCAACTTCTGGGACAGGCTTGGAGGTGCCTGGAGAGCAAAGTCCCACCTGGAGAAAACTCATCTTGTGCACAGAGCCGAGCATCTGCAGGGACCGGGTCACCCCAGGTCCCTTCTCGTGCTCCTGCACCTACCCAAGGTTTTGGCTCCTCGTCGCTGCAGGTCCTGAGCCCTGCAAGGTCCTGAGCCCTGCACACAGCACCCGCTGGATTCGGAGCGCACGGCGGCAGCCCAAGCGTGGTGCCCTTGCCTTTGTTTGCAGCGTCCTCGAGCCGCTTCGCTTCGTGGAAGGCGGGGAAGGAGAAGGGCAACACGCAGCGAATCGCAGAGCTTGGGGGGGGCTGAATTTAATGCGTTCTTTAGAAGGGGATGCACCAAAAATTACACTTGTCTGGATTAAAAAATCAAAAGAAAAGGTACTTAGAAGAAAAAGCTTCTGCGCTTGCCCCCTCTCCTGCAGAACAGGAACGTCTTTTTGGGCAGCACGCAGCAAAGGATGCCAGCGGCTCAGCCAGGGATGCTCAGGAGCTGCTGCAGCGAGTCCCCCAACCCCACACCCCTGCCAGCTCCGGGTTTCACACCCAAAATCGGGGCAGCTCCGAAGAAAAAGAAATTGTGGAGAACATCTGAGGCTCTCTCCTCCCATGTGCCCCACTCTTGAGCAGGGTGGAAGACACAACCACAAACCCAAGCCCTAGATTTCCTTCCTCCCTGCGGAGCAACCTCAGCTCTCCGTCTGGGGCTGTACGAGGCTGGGGGAGGATTTCCACCATCCCCAGACACCCTGGCTCGTCCTCTGTGCCCTGGTGGTGACCCAGGGGGCAGCTTTGTAAGGAACTGCTCCAAAATACTGGCACCGATGGCAGCGGGATGGTTCAAGGGCCAAGTCTCCATGGGACCACTGTGCCTTTGCTCTGAGGTCCCCGTCCGTGCCCCCAAGGGACGGGATGGGCACAGGGAGGTGCCCCGGCTTCTCCCTCGCCTCCCATCCCGGTCTCTGCACGGCCGTGGCCTCTCCCTGCTCCAGCTGCTCTGCACCCGGAGGTGCAATTACCTTCCATACGTTCTCTATTTACGCTCCGGGAACCGTATCATTTTCTAGACCAAAAACATAATTAAAGAGTCGGAGCTGCCTGGAACGCAGCCCTCTCTCCTGCCGTCCTCTCTTATCTTCTCTAAAAATACCCTGGTGTGGCAGCCCCGTGCCAAGGGGCAGCTTGCGGCGGGGCCGAGCCACACAGAGGAGCAGCCCCAATGGGACGGGTGTCCCGCGAGGGGAACGGACCCAAACTCGCCCGTTTTAGCCCCAAGAAGGGGCTGCCCCGCTGGGAGCCCCGTGCCCTGCATCCAGCCCCGTTCTGCTGCAGCTGGGGCTGCGAGGGGTCATTTATGCGAGGAAAGGTTAATTCCGATTTAACTTTTAATGCAGTTTATCTAAGCAATTCTCAAAGCCTCGGGCAGAGGGACTAATTGCGAATTAAAGGGGCTTTGATGATCTTTGCTCTCCCAGCAGAACCGTGCTGGGGTTGGCTCCACTTTATTCCAGAGCAAAATCCACCCAGCCAGAAGATGCAAAGACGTTATCTGCCCAGAGGAAAACAACACCCCTAAACCTCCAGCTTTGCCCCAGGGAACAAAAAACGTCGTCAGGGTGCAAACCTCAGCTCCTGGGGCAAAAGCAACCAGGGAAGAGAGAGGCGGCTGGGGAGCAGGAGCCACAGCTCCACGCACACACCTCCTACCCCCACGTGCACCTGGCTGGCAACGAAACCCAAACCGCTTTGCTGTTTGGCTGGAGAGGCCTCGGTGAGGCTGGGAATTAAATCAAGTGGGCAAAAGGCAGCGAGCACAGCAGGGCTCTCAGCCACCCGTTTCAGGCCGCTCCCGGGAGCAGAGCTCTCCCCAGCTCTCTGGGATTTTTTTCCGCTCGCAGCCACGGCGCTGCTCCTGCCAGGGCTGGACGCCCTCGGCCATCTCGCGCTCATCCTCACCTCTTTGAACGTGCTGATAATTTCCTGCTCCTTCCGCGAGCATCACGAGCTCAGTCCGCGTTTAGAAAGCCCAGGACAGGCTTCAGAAGCACTGCCAGCCCTGACGTGCTCCTGCTCACACACCCGTTTGGGTTGGAGACATGCTCACGTGTGCTAATGGCAGTCAAACCCAAGAAAATCCCAAAGAAACCCCTTTGGAGAGAGGATGTGCACCCACACGGTGCTTGCATGCCCCTAGGAAGCGCCGTACAGAGGCAGCCCCAGGGCAGGAGCCAAACCCAGGGGGTGGTGGGTGCCGGGGGGCTGCAGGCAGCACAGCGCACACCAGGATCCCCCTGCCCCAGGTTGTGGTCGTGGTTTCAGGTTGTGGTTGCCTTCTCGGCACCCCACAGCCCGGTGAGCACGACCGAGGCCATGCAGGGGGCAGCAGCAGAGCCCTGCACACGCTGCCCGACCTCCTCGGCCCCCTTGGAGCCCGTGGGCAGGAGCAGCAAAGGAGCTGACGGCTCTCACCCATGTCTCTCGCCCACGGGAACACTCGGTGCTTCTTCCCATCCCAGAAAAGCGAGCAGCGGGGCGCCCAGTGTGGATCTGGGGACACGAAAACACCTCCCCAGGCCTCCCCCTGCACCCACGCTGGAGGGGAGAGCCCGAGGCACGCGGGGCCTCGCGGGCCGAAAGACGCCGGGGCAGCAGCACCCGCGTAGGGGTCAGGCATTTTCCAGGAGGTGAGAGGCAGCCCAAAAATAAAACCCTGCCCGGCTCACGAAGCACAGAGCCCACGAGCAAAACACGAGTTTGTGGTGCTCCCCCTCTCCTGCGTGGACCTGTGGGCCCAACGCTGTCCCCATGTCCCCAGCGCGGCCGCTCCCTGCAGCGGGGGGTCCCGCGGCCGCACCGCACGCGCGTGGGGAGCGGAGGAGCGAGAGCAATCAGTGGGGTGGGGGAAGGAGAAAAAAAAAATAAAAAGGAGAGTGAAAACCAGCTATGAAACAGCCCCCGGGGACATCCACTCGCCTGGACTTGCTGTAATTGCGCTGCCTCCCAACACAAAGCTGTTGGCGTGGCCCTCTCGTAAAACTGGGAGAAGGAAGGTTAAAAAAAAAATAAATGATTTTTAAATATCCCGAAGGGTCAAAACAACCTTTTAACTCGTCAGCTTGCAGGTTCGAACAGGACTGCGAGTGCTGCTTTCCATAGCTCCCAGGGCCAGACACAGAGCAGCCATCTGAACTGGGCTCCTGCAGGCGTTGCGGGTTTTCCACAGCCAGAAAAAAAAAAAAAACAAGGTAAAGGGACTGGCACCGCACCCCAAAGCCACTTCCCAGCCCTGGCCCGGACACAGCTCTGCAGAACCCATGGGCTGACCCTGAAATAATCCTCGGCAGACAAGGGATGGATCCACCCTGAGAGCCCCTGAGCTCCGAGCCCAGCTCCATCGCCCCGTGTCCGCGGGGAAATCCCTTCTCCCCGCAGCTGTAACTGGCCGGGGGGAAGGAGCTCTGCTGTCTCCTCTCCCCCTTCACCAGCACCTCTGCAAACGGTTCAGCCAAGTGCAACCCCCCTAAAATCACCGACTCTCAAAGCTGCTCCTCGTGAGCCGGGGGCTGGCACGGTTTTAGCACGAGCTTGTCAGAGCCGTGCCCAGGAGCCGGTGGGGAGTGCAGCCAAGGGACCCCCCAGGTTTTGCCTTCGCTTGTTAATTCACACAGAAGTTTAAGGCTGCTTGGGTGTAACCTCCTCTTAGCCCTTACCCGTCCTCCAGGTAACCAGCAGGCCCCGTGAAGGTGCAAAACGCAGCACCCGCGGAGCCTTTGGTGGTAATTTTTGGTAAAAACACCGTTTTTTCAGTAAATTTCAGCAAATACACCGCTCCCTTGGTTACGCGAGCTGGGTCTGTACATCACTCAGCGCCCTGGCGCTGTTGCTGCTGAAAGCAGCAGCAGGAAAAACTTCTCAAAACTGACTTCCATGGCTTGAGGTGCTGCAGCCCTCTCCCTGCAGGAGAGATCCTCGTTGACGATTTTTTCGGGTGCCCTGATGGAGTCGGACACGGGGAGGGGAGATCCAAAAGCTGCTCCAGCGCAGGAAAGGCTGAAGGGTGCTCCTCCTCCTTCACCCTGGGGATTGTTTCAGATGGCCCCGAATACTCCGAAATAATCCTTCCTACTCAGAGACCGGACGGACCCACCTCGAGAGCCCCTGTGGAGCTGAGCATCCTTGTCCTGGAGGCCCAGACCCTTAGAGGAGCCCCTGATGGGGCCGAATATAGGGCTGCCCACGGGTTTTTACTGCTCTGTCCTTGGTGCAGCTGTGAAGCTGAGCAGCTACCTTGAGGCCACATCCAGCAGCAAGCTGACTCTCAGGTTGTGAAGCGAGCAGAGGAGGGGTCTGCTGAGGACTTTTCCGTGTTTGTATTTTCCAGCTGGGCCTCAAACGGTGTTTACAAGGGAAAAAAGGTGTCTGAAGAAGCAGCTTAAAAAACGCACGCATTTCTGTAAATCCTCCCACTTCCAAGATTGTATCAACAAATGAAAGAGGGAGGAGGACTAAAAAACATAAATAGGAGCCTCACATTGACAAGGTCCCTTTGAACAATTTTCAAAGAGCTCCACTGCCAGCTCTCCTATTTGATTTTGTTTTTTTAGACTGTGTTCCTCCACGTACCCGGTGACTCCACCAGTTCAGGTCCCTTCTCTGACTGTTCCTAGAAGAACACAGCCTTGGGTCGGCAGCTACCGAGCGTTTCAGACATCTGCCCAGGACCTGGGCTGTGCTGGGATCTATTTCAGGGTTTGCTCGAGGGGGATGGCACGGCTGAAGGGCTGCACATCGATGCTGAGGATCCCGGAGCTGCTCCCAGCTCGGGCACAGATGCGCAGCGGCCGTTTCCCCCAGCTGTCTTCCACCAAGGGCATCCATTGGGAAGAAGAGTCAAGCCTTTATTTTAGGTGGGATCATTAGAAGCGAAGGCAAACAGAAATCTTGAGCAAACACCGAATGCTGGCAGCCAGGAGAAATTTCAGACGTGGGAGGCCTTTGCTGGATGCCCTGACCTTGTTTGTAAGCGAGCGCCTTCAGGTAGCGACCTGCTACCCCCGGTGCTAAGCAGAGGTAAAACAAAAGCCCCAGACCCCACGGCCAACAGACTGCCCACAGACCAGGCAGAAAACGCTCCTTCAAATCAGAACCAAACAATTTGTGCGTCCTCGAAGCCAGGAAATTCTTCCTTTATTATCCCAAATCCAACGCCAGGAATTTAGCACCTCATCTGCTCCCTCCCTCCCAGCCTGGCTGCACCAGAAGCTGCAGCCTCTCCTCCATCCCGAAGCAAACTGCAAGCCCCGAGCTCGATGCACTGACTACAGATCCTCTCCATCTTCAGAAAAAAAAAAAGTAAAAATAAAAATAATAAAAAAAAAAGCTGTATGAGGCAGCCCTGGGACCCGCACAGCTGATGCTGCGAGTGGTGACAGCAAAGTCCAAGGGACAATTGAGTTTGAGATTATGAGGGGAAAGAAGAAGCGCTTATACATGCGCATAAACCGTAAATAAATGAAAAATAAATCCCATGGAAATGGTGACAGCAGCCCCCAGACAGATCTTTACAAATTGCCTTTTACAAGTAAATAACATTACGGCAGGGTTTATGGGCTGCCCTGGGAGGGGTACGGGCAGCGCTGCAAACGCTGCGGCGGCCGTCAGGAGAAGCCGGGAGGACGTTGGTGGTGCCCACAGCCCAGATCTGCTCCCCAGCAGCACGATGAGCTGGGGGAGAGGAAAAAAATGCAATCCGGCACCCCCAGGCAGCGGGGACGCTGCTGGACGTGGGGATTTTCTAGCATTCATCACGCCAAAGGTTGGTGGAAACCCCACGGGAAGCACACCCCGCTCACCCTTCCCGCGGTGGCCGCAGTGCCCAAACGGCTCTGCCTCAGTTTCCCCAAGATGAAACGGAAAGAAAATGCTCCAGAGCCGTCTCCCAGCACCCAGGGTCTCTCTCACTGAGGATGTTTAAGTGCTCTGAGGTTTCTGAAGGAGCTGCTATAGGGAAAGTATTCATTTAAATGTCTCGTGGCACCGCACATAATGCCAGGCAGATTTCCTTCCATTCTTCTCTAATAGCTTAATAATCCTCAAAATAGTTTCATTGTTAATGCTCCTGGTGTGTATTTTATTAGGGCTTTTTAGGTTGCAAAGGCAGGTAAACACTCCACAGCCCTCTAGCACCTACCAAAGCGCCTCTCACAAATCATTCCAGCTCCTCAAGCACCCGCTCGGGGCGGGGGGACCCTTCCTATTCACACCCCTCCCTTCAGCCAAAGCCACCCAAGACATTTTGAGGTTAAAAACCTCCAAAAACGCAAACTCCTCCTTCCTCCCCCCCGACTTTCAGGGGCGCACAGCGAGAGGAAGGAGGCAGCACCTTTTCTCTTTTTTTACCTGTGAAAATCCAGTGGCTGTTGCCCAGCCCCCAAGAGGGTTTTTTATGCATCCCCTTTTCTGTCTGCTCCCCACCACTGATCCTCCCGTTGCCTTCCACCGACACGCCCCAGGCACCCGCCTGCTGCTGCATTTTCTGCTTTGGGATCTCTCGGTCCCACCCGTGATCCCCATCCCAAAGAGGCAGAAGGGAGGCACCAGAAGAGGCAGAGGCTTATCCAACCCCAGAGGATGCCCGTGGTGTAAGGGGAGATGGAGGCTCAGGCACAAACCTCACTTTAACAGACTTTATCCCGCCTGGGAGGGGTTTTAGCTGTTTGTACGTGTCATTTAGGAGGCCCCGTGTACCACATGCCACGGCTGAGAAGGTGAGAGCTGCCAGGGCTGAGCTAGGAGAGATAAAGGACACGCTGGGAGGAAGGGAGGAACGCGCACACGCCGGCTGCTAGCACGGCAACACCACTGCTGTAGCTGGAGAGGAGTCGGGGGTTGTATCTGTAGGTAAATCCCAGCCTGAGATAGGAGGAAAAGAAAGAAAAAAAAAAAAAAAGAAAAAAGAAAAAAGAAGCAGTTTTGTTTGGCACTCCTGGGGAAAAAGAAAAAAAAAAAAAGAAAATGGAAGAAAGAAAAGAGCCTCCCCCTCCAGAAAATATACAGAAATAAAAATGCAAAATCAGCCCGAGTTCCTGATGGAGAGGCTCCAGGGTACAGCCAGTTATTGAAGTTTTGCAACATAAAGCTTAAATTATTTATTATTATTTTTATTTTTCGAGAAGAAGAGAGGAACAACACGTCTCCTTCCTCAAAAGTTAACAACTGCGCGACACCAGCCCGGCATTGTCTCCCCGTTTTATCGCCGCGGTGCAGCGCTGAGCAGATTCCACCCCAGGGCAGACACAAAACCACAGGGCCACGGTTTCTAATTATACCCTCTATTCGCAGGGAAATGCTTTATTTATTAGCTCTTTGAGCTTCCCTTTCATTCATTCTCAGTCCCGGTCCCGGCAGCGAGGGGCTCTCGACAACAGGGGATTTATTAGGTTTGCTCTGCTCCCCACCTTCCCTGCCTCTCCCTCCTCTCCCCGCTCGGCATTCCAGGCAGCCTCATCACTTTTAATTCAATAACTTGCGGTATAATTACTCCGTAATAACACCATTATCTTAACGTTTACTCAGCAGCTGTGATCCCCTCGCAGCCAGGCGAGGAGGGAGAAGGGGAAGGGATTTCTCCGGGGAGCAGCCGTGGGGACAGCAGCCTTTGTGCGGGATGAAGGTCCCCAAAGGACCCCCAAAAAAAAGCCCAGCTGGAGGTGGGGATGCTCTGAGGGAGGCGCTGAGCCTGCTGCCCTGCTGGAGCCTTTCCTTTTTATCTGCCTTTCCTCGCAAGCTGGCAGGTTTTGTACGCGGAGGAGGGAGACCAAAGGGACAGCCCCGCGCCTGTGATGCTGCAGAAGCCATTTAAGCACACCCAGCGCCTCGTAACCGCCCCAAAAAAGCCCTGCCACTGAGCAAACAGACTGAAAATGAGGGTAGGCAATAGGAAAAGAGCCACCGAAATGCATGGCTGTGCTCTGGGCTGTAGGAAAGGGGCTCACCTGCTGCAGAAATCGTCTCTTCAGACAGAAACGCTGAGCGGGTGCTGTAAGGCGTTTACACATCACCTCAGCTAGCACCTACTACAAAGACTTGCTTTAATTTTTAATCCAGAAACCCATCGGAAAAAGGCTTTCCCCCTTTCACGACGGCACAGTTGGTCAACAGGGTAAGAAATTCTTCTAAACCCGGGCTAAAACTGAAATCCCCCGTGCAGCGAGCGAGGCGGGGAGCAGTGCAGTACGCAGCAGCCACCAGCACCTCCGAGCTTGCCTCGAAAGGCAGAAGATCACCCTACAAGTCCTACCCAGCCTTTACACACAGCCGGGGAGTTGGCACCTTTGGCCTCCTCGCTGCGGTTTGATTTGCTCTGATATCGAACCAAACAAGCCCACTGCTTATTTAGGCAGAAATGTTCCTACACGCACGACGGAAAGAGCAAGTTTCTGCAGCCCCTGCCTGAGCCAGCCGGGTTTCGAAGCCTCCCAGGGGAGGTCAGGTTCACGCAGGTATCGGGTCCTGAAATCACACCCGAAACCCAGCCCGAGCAGCAGCGTGAGGGACGAATTCACGCCGTGCCGCCTCTGTTTCGCACACACACGCCGCAGCGGAGGGGTAAACACAGTTTATTTTGATTGATTATCCATCGTGTAATGCGGAGCTGTAATTCCATCAAGCCATCAAAGCGGCTCAGCAATTATATAAATCACGGGAGGAACGTGAGGAAGGTTTGTCGTTGGAAGCTCCAAATGGAATTTCCTCGCGTTGCGCTGCTGCACCTTGCTTTGTTTTTTAATAACCCGCAGTCAGATTATTTCACTTCCAGCTCTGTTTACACGCCTCTCTCGTGCACCAATTCACGGGATACTGCCGCTGACAGATCGCAGCGGCGTTAATAAGACATTTTATGCTGCCTTCCACTCCCCGGGAAATTTCCTAAGCAAACTGGGGCTGAAACGCAGGCAGGGCGATGAAAAATCACCTGCACCGGGCAGCCCCTTCCACGCAGCTGCAGCTCAGCGGCCCCAGCCCGGCGTAGCTCAGGCAGAACAGGAATCTTCCTGCTTTCAGCTGGGATATAATGAAGGATGCTACAGGGAGCCCTCGGTGCAGCTCAGGTTCCCTTATTTATAAGGTCATATAAAGCCTTTACTACTGAATAGATCTTGCGTGCGGACGTCATTATACGCACACGGATGTACATTATCATAATTAAACCGACAATAAAGCGAATAGGACACTTCGTGATGCATCACCCAGGCTTCGTCATCGCCTTTTTACACCTCTTTAGTTTAAATTTAGTGGAAGGGACAAAGCCAAGCTCGAAGAGCTGCTTCAGGAGCTGGTAACTCCCTGCACCCCCTCCCTGTGCTCTCCCAGCCGGCCGCGACCCCGAGCCCCGGGGCAGGGCAGCGCAGTGCACGCAGAGCCCCGGAGCTCAGCCTCCTGCTGTCCAGAGGGGGAGCAAACCCCCAAATCCTGGCAAAAGGCCCCAAACCAGCAGCCTCGGTGCTGCTGCCAGCGGGCTCTGGTCTGACCACACCTGCTCATCTCAGCCGAAACCAGCTCGGGTTCACACAGCTCCTGCTTCACGGATTTGTAGGGTTCGTGGCCACCTCTCCTCGCCTTCCACCAGGAGCAGGTTCCCCCTCTCCCAGCACAGCAACACTGAAGTGGCTGCGATTCTTTGTTTTGTATTTTTCTCCTTTAAAGATAAAAATAAATCCAACCACTTTGCTTCAATCGCGCGCCCTAAATCAGCATTTGAAATCTTTTAGAGGAGTTTTTTTTGGAGAAGAAAGGGAAGCAGAAGGCACGCGGAGCCGTGCACTGAAAAGCCACCCAAGAGAAAGCACTAAACACGATGCCATTAAGTGGGAAGAGCCCACAACTTTGATGTGACACTTGGCTGTTTGCTGCCACCATAAACTACAGCACACTAAAAAAGTTTGTTAAATGCTCCATAAACTTTAACGCATTACAGAAACACCGCAAAGCGAGGATTTTATTTGGCTCTCCACGAAACCGCGCTTCGTAACAGGCAAAGAACACCAAATGCGTATTTGTCTCCGGAAAAAAACCTGGAGATGTTTTCATCTCTCTAGTCCAGACCGGTGAGTTTGGTTAAGTTGGGTTTTCAGGTGAGAATTACCCAAAAAGAAAGCCCCCGTGCCATGATCCGCATTAGGAAGACAGCCAAAGAGCCAACGGTGATCAAGTTTTGGGGCTCATCCCTGCCCCGGCACCTTTAGATTTTGAGAAACAGCTGAATCCCGGGCATCTGGCAGCACCAGGAGAGCAGTGAAGGGCTAAAAGAGCTCCTCTGGAAAGCAAATTGCAAGGAAAACAGCAGAGCTGGGTCCATGCTTCATCTTTCCAACATATCCGCCTCAGCTCGCATTTCCAAACCTATTCCATGAGGTCTAAACCAGGGCACCAGCCAAGAAGCAAAACTAATCTTTAGGAAAAAAATCCCCCAAAGATTTTAATATTAATGTTCAATCCTCACCGCAGTGGAAACAGGAACCATCCCGTGAGTTTGCCTTTTTGCCCCCAAAGCAGGAGGGGCACGACCCAGCTCCCCGAGGTGCCACCCCGCTGCTCCCAGCGCTTTCACCTGCCCTCCACCGGCATTTCACGCCGGACCCGTGACACTTTCCATCTTTTTGTCCAACGAAACTTGCTGAGAAACCTAAAAATCCACCAGCTGGCTTAAGCATCATTGGCTTTGCATAAAACCTAAAGCCACTTGCAACACGTCACTCATCTGCCCTACGAAGCCTCATGGGAGCTCCGACAGCTGCAGGGCTCCGTGCTTAGGGGTGGGCACAGATTGGGATGAATTTAGGGGTGGGCGAGATGCCCAGCACACCTGGGGATGTAGGAAGAGGAAAAGGACGAGGGCACAGCCCCACAGCCCCGTGTAACCCACCCAGCACGCTGCTGCCATCAGCTCCTGGTTTATAGCAGTTCCTCCAGTGCTGGCACGAGGGAGAAACAAGGGAGAGAACTTCATTTCGAATCCCATCCGCACCAGGGGCTAAATCATTCGGACGGCACGATTTACACATCCCCACCTCTCCGGGCAGTGCATAAAGCACCTCGTGGGCCCATCGCTCAGCTCGGGGTGCTGTCAGGAGGCTGTTTCACAGCGCACGGGCGAGGTTGGCTGCAAGAAACCAGCAAGGCTCCGGCTCCGGGAAGAGGAATGGACTCCCGGTAATGGACTGCGATCCCTTCCCTTCCAGGAAGGCAGCAGCGCAGCCATCAACCACGTCAGGCTGGAGGCAACGCTGATTCATCTCTGTCGCTGGCAGCACCCAGAAGCAGATGCTCCGGAGGAATTACCTGGCTGGGGGAAGCTTCTTCCTAGCCCCGAGCCCCCGCCGTGTGGCGTGGGGCATGGAGCAGGACTGGGTCTGGCAGGGCAGGGAGCGCTTGTACCCTGCAGCATCCGAGGCACCAAATCCATAAATGCTGGAGAAGCAGCAGCCCACAGCCCAGGTCGCTCCTCGACACCTACACAAGGCTCCTGCTGCAACCAGGGATGGCTCAGGAGTGCTCCAAGGAGGCCAGGACCCGCAGGAGCTGGGCAGTCGGAGCCTTCCCGGCCACCAGAGCCCCCCTGCAGCGGGGGCTGACCCCAAGGCCGCTGCTGCCCCTCTGCTGGCTCCCCTCCAGCCCCCTCGAAAAGCCCAGCCCCGGGTTGCTGAGCTCCCATTGAGCCGAGCAGCTCCCAATTCACACACCATGGCTGTGCAGTGCCCTGCGCGCATTTTTACAGCGAGTTCTTCCCTCCTCTCCCCCAAATTTTGCTTCCCTTTCTTCCTTAAGGTTCACATAAAGGCACTGGCAGGACGGCGGGTGTAATTTGTTCCCTCTTTTTTTCCTTTTTCAGGGCAGTGTTTCGAGGCTTTCAGACACCTTGGGGACATTGCCATGTCCCCACAAGCAACGCTTTGTCACCACAGAGAAGAAATCAGAAGTCAGAAGGCTGCTCAGTCCCCTTGACATCAGCAACCCGATGTTCCAGCACTCCCACGTGTGTGTGTGCAGCCCCAAAACATGAACCAAGGACCCCAATGTGCCTCCTGCGAGCTCGCAGCAGCCCTTCCAGCAGGCCAGGCCAGCAGACATTTAATCACCCGGGCCGTTTTTACACACGGATCCGATCCTCAGCCTGGCCAGGGATTGGGTTTCAGCGTGGCTGTTCCTCGAGGTCCCCATTCTGGCCAGGTCCCGGTGCCCTCCCCGCTAACACCAACCCTTGCAGCAGACAAGGGACGGGGTTTTTCTACCCAGGGCTGGGCACTGGCGGGCACAGAGCGCTGGCAAAAGGCACCCCGGCGACAGCACCACGAGGCTGGGCCCTGCCCCAAGAAAACCACCAATTTTCCCCTTTTGGGGTCGTAGTGTGCTGAAATCACCACCGCCGGGAGAGGCTCTGAGAAATGAGGATTTTCCCTCCTTCCCCTCGAGGACACAGGGGCAGGAGGGGTCCCAAACCCCTCTCCAGCAGCTCCAAAGCTGCCGATTCGCAGCTCAGCCCATCTGGTGGCCACGGGGGAAAGACAGACAGCCGGATCTGTAATGCACAAGGAGAGGCTGCCGCTCGCGCCCTTAAGCAAAGGATCAAGTTTGAATTTAAGCCGATCTCTGGGGAGAGGAGGTCACCGAATGCAGAGGAAGCAGCAGGGAATGAACCGACCCACCCCGAGGCCACGCAACCCGGATTCCCCAGGGCTCCGAGGCCGGGGGACAGCCCGGAGCAATTTGCTGTGGGTTTTTTTTTTTTTCATCTCTTGCTCCGAGCGCGCACGCGTGGCCCCGGTGCTCCCTCGCAGAGCACACGAGTGACATTTCTTCGGGGAAACTGGACAGGCTGTTTTCTTCCCAACCCCTCCCCCTCTGCGAATCCTCCCCTCTCTGCAGCTTCCAGCAAAACGCCCCTAATCCCCAAATTCTCTCCCTACCTGCAGCAAGCGCTGAAACCCTACCCGTCCCTTCCCCCAGCCCTCGGAGCGCGCTAATCCATCAAATTCCCTGGCCTCGCAGCCCACCCCCAGCCCCGACGGCAGCAATCCTGGCACCAGATGTCCGCTCACAAAGGCCGGCCATCAAAAAGCGACCGTCCCACGGCTGCGTCCCGAGCACCCTTCCTTCTTCCACCGCCGTGCCGCACAGGGCTCACCCAAACCTCATCCGAGCCCACCGAGGGGCTACGACCCCCCTCCGGGAGCATTTAATCCGGGGGAGCACTGAAAAATAAAAGGGGTTTTATTGAAATAAATAAATAAAGCAGAGCCCCCCCCCCCCCCCCGCAAGACATCTGTGCTGTGTCCACGCGGTGGCTGGAGCAGCGTTAGCGGCGACTTTGGTGGAGCGTGCCCGTGACAAAGCAGTGCCCGGCCTCCTCCTCGCCGCCTGCCAGCGGGATTTAGGGAGCCCGAGCGGGCTGCAGATTAGCCAGCTGGATTATCTGCGTTTGTTAAACCTGACCGCAGGCCCGGCCTCTAACACAACGCACCCAGCTCCAGGGATTTATAGGAAGGGAAGTGGAGGGGGGGGCAATCCCCACCCCGAATCCTCGGTGGCTTCTCCGGCACGCTGATTTTCGTCCCCCTTCCTCCTTCCCCTTTTTCTTCTGTTTGCGGGTGTTTGGTGCTACTCCTTCCACGTCACAAATCCTCGGTAACTTCTCCAAAATGCTGATTTTCTTCCCCTTTTTTTCCCTTTTTCTTCTATTTGTGGGAGTTTGCTACTATTCCTTCCACACTACTCGCATCAGCCTCCTCCTGCAGGTCCCGCTGGGCACTTCACAGCCTCACCCCTCACCCTAATCTCCCCAAAACGATTTTGAGCTTTCCCATATTTCCTGCGGGGAGCTGCGTGAGGCAACGTGCAGCCGGGACCACGCAGCAGGGATGGGTTGAGCCTGCAGAAGCCCCGCCTGAAACCCATCCCAAAAACCAGCCACGTTGAGAGCCAGCCCGAGGAGCAAAACCCTAGAGGACGAGAACAAAACCCCACAGGATGAGAGCAAAACCCCACAGGACGAGAGCAAAACCCCGTTTCTACACCTAGGGCTTTGCAACCATCTCCACAGGGCTTCACCTGGCGGTGCTGAGGCTTGGGGGGGAAATGTTACCTGTCATTTTCTCTGCTACGCCCCGGTTTAGTGCTGCCGTTACAGCATCTCTTTATTTATGGCGTTACTTCTGTCATTATAACGATCCGACAGGAATTCCGCGTGCCAATTCCGTAACGACGCTTGCTGCTATTACCATAATGATCCCGCCTGAATGGCGCAGGTGCCATTATCAGAAAATCTGTTTGTAATAGAGAATCAGCTGCAAGAAGAGGCATTACGCCCAAATGAACTATTTAAGAATTACCACAAACAGGGGGCTGGCCTCAATTCCCCGAGCTGCACCGGGCTGCTGCCTCCCCAGCGTAAATCCATCAGGTGAAAGCAGAAGGCAGCCTGCGAGGAGTGAGCTCAACGCGTGGCGGCCTCGCGTGAACGAAGTGATCTCTGCACAGCCTTTAGGATGGAGGTTTTGTAGGGCACTTTCTAACCCACAACAAGAGCATTGAGTAGCACACAGGGAAAGAAACACCCGTACAAAACCCTAAAGAACTTTTCTGGAAACAGAGAGGCAGGGCAGCTCCTTTGCAACCCCCAACGTGGCCGAGTGCACAAAAGTTTGGGCAAAATTCAGGCAGCAGCCACTTCAGAAGGGATTTAAGGTGCACGGGAAAAATAAAGGTGTTGCACAGTGCAGCCAAGAGATCTCTGTCCCTGCATCATCCCCTGCACGCTCACAGCTGTAATTCCTGCCCGGTGCCTCCTGATCCAGAGGGCTGCACGTGGCACAGGGTATTTATTGCTCCTGCCACGTAGCTCTGGAAGGGCAGCGACTCCTTCAAAACGAGCTCTGCACTGACGCTGCCCCACTGCCAGCATCTGCACGAGCACCACGTCTCACACCTTCCACAGTCCCTAATTTTACCAGTTCCTTCCTCACACCCGCGAGCGCAGCGTGAGATGAAGTCAAACATAACCAGATGACACTCCCCCAGCGCCACGGGATGCGCTGAGATCTCTGCTGGACCAACCAACAAAGCCTTGCATGGGAATAAAAACCCCTGGGGGTCAAAACCTCTTCCAACACGGTGGAGGTGACTGGGTAAAATTCAGGTGAGCGGCACTACGAGGCGCTTACTACACCAGGGCTGTGCAGAAGCCAGCACGAAATGGGCGAGTGGCTTCCCTCCAGCTCGTTGGGGGCCAGTGGCAGACCCCTTGTGGCTCCTCCACCTGGTTCCACGGGGCAGCCTCCCGAAAGGCACCGAGGACGGACTCACACAACCTCGTTTTCCTCCTCGATGCACAGCCAGGTGAACCCAGAGCTGTTTTTTTTTTCTTTTTTCGCCGCCCGCAGCCACACGCGGCAGATGGGGACGCTCGAGCAGGAGTCAGAGGCACTGGCTCTGCTCCTGGCCTCGCCGCCGACCTGCCATGGGAGCCTGGGCTTCTTCTGCCTCGTCTCCTTTTGGCCGGGAGCTTCAAACCTGTGCCACTTGAGTGCTTTCTGCTGGTAGGCCCCGAAACACTTCACAGGAAGGAGTTCTGCATCGCTATCCCCATTTTACAGACAAGGAAGCTACCAGATTGCCATTTCCCCAAGGCTG
Organism: Aythya fuligula; assembly: GCF_009819795.1. NCBI lineage: Eukaryota > Metazoa > Chordata > Aves > Anseriformes > Anatidae > Aythya > Aythya fuligula. The sequence continues at coordinate 2,671,186 of NC_045584.1, read as the reverse complement.
TTTTTCTGGCACGCTCCTTAGAGATTAAATCTCGTGCAAATAGCTGCACTGGAGAAGAATCTGTACCTACAGGCCAGATTCAACAGCGAGGGTAAAGAGGGTGGTTGAAAGCTCTGTGATCAAGGCTAAGAAGCACAATAAAACGCCGTACCCTGCTTTTCCAGCTCTGCAGGGTAAGGAGGGATTTCCTCAGATGCCTGCTGCAGCTGTCACCTTCGCAGGAACTCAGCACCTAACGCTCAACTCGCTGTCTTCACGCCGAGCCCTCAGCGTTTATTTTGGTCCCTCCAGCTCCCGAGGAGCGATAGCGTCTCCACCGTAACTTCTCTGGTTTCCACGCCTTCAGAAATCACCAATTTGTGTTTCGGCAAGAGGGGGAAGTCGCAGAGCAGCCAGAGCACGGGGCTGCAGCCCCAGAGCTCCCCCGCTCCCCCTCCCAGTGGCAGGAAGGTTTGGGACAAGCGCCCGCACTTCTCCTTGAGGTGCTGCACCTCTCTGCACAAGGGGGGATCGCTGGCACGCTCCCAGGATGATAAAGACACCTTCCCTCCATCCTGGCAGGTTCTTGGAGCAATAACACGAGGGGATTGTGACCCTTAGGGTTTTCACTCCAGGGATGGAAAGCAGGAGAGGGGAAGGGACGTCCTCTGCACAGACCCCTCCCAGGTGCAGAACCAACCCCGGGAACACCGTCGGAGCGAGCCTTGCTCCCACGTCCAACACATTCCTCCCCAACGAGCCAGAGGGTGGCTGGAAAGGCACAAATCATCTCCAGACGCTCGTTACGGTGGAGAAAACCCAAGTTGTGAAGAAACTGTTCAAAGAGCCGGATCAACGCAAACACAGATTTTTCACCTCCTCCTTTTTGTGGAAGAAAAACCCACAGCAGCCAAACCCAACGGCACAAGCCTGTAAATAAATGTTAGCCTCCCAAAGCACCGGAGCCGCCGAGCACCTTTGCAGCCAACACACAGACCAGCGGCGGATCACGGACCAAACCCTGCTGAATGCTGAACTGGTTACGAGAGAAGAAACATTTCTCAGTGCAGGTGGCTTGCTATTCTCAGAAAGTCTCCTTTCAGCAGATGTTCCTCTGTGTGTGGCGAGCCCAGTGTGCCTGAACTTATGATTTCTCTTCCTCTAAGTGATGCTTTCAGGGAAAGGGTAATGAAAGAACACGGAGATGTAGCTATACAAAGCACAGGCCAGAGAATTCTTTTCTATTCTTTCTTTTCTTTCTTTTTTTTTTTTTTTTAAGAGAGGAACCATAATATTAATGTTTGAAACTGCTTTTCATATATAGCAATGATCAGCTTCATCTCTACATTTTTTGCCTTAACTGCAGGAGATCTTTCCGCCAACGAATGATATGAATTTAAATTTAATTTTGAGCGTCCCTTTAAGCGCCTCGAGTCAAAGCAGCTGCTGCGAGCTCAGAGTTAGAGCCTCGATGTAAAAGTTACCTGCGACATAAAAGGAGTTTTTGCTACAGCAAGGAAGCATAAAGGGATAAAATATGGCCATGGCTTGGGAAAGCTCCAGCTGCACGGCTCCTGGAACAAAATGGAGCAGTTTCCCCCCATCTCACATTTCTAAGATTACACATCCCCGACTAGCCCGCACCTCGAGCTTCACTTCTCCACAGCAGAACGCTGCTGTAGTGGCCAGCGAGCTGTATAAAGCAGGGAAAGCGAGTTATATTTTAATCCCGGGGCCAAAGCACCGTTGTGCAATGTTTGCAGTGAGTGAATTTGGGGGATTGCTCAAAGCCAAACCTGTGGCCTGACCCGAGCTGCAGGAGCATCGCGCACGCAACTGCTGAGGACCTGGGCTGCCTATTAAGCATGAACAACTAATGAGCAGTCCCGGCGTAGGAAAAATACACAAAGGGGGGATGAGAAAGGGGTTATTTGGGCCAGTTGGGGCCCTTTGTAAGGCAGGCGCGTGAGGGGGGAGCAGGACGCGGTTATCTTTTGCCTCCCGCTTTGTGGAGGCGCTGGATGGGGAAGCAAGGGGACAAACCCCCCTGCCCATCGCTCGGCTGTTCATGGCCACAAGAAAGGCCAAGGGCAGCCGCTCAGAATTAGTCTGGTCTTTGGGTTTTGCCCCGTAACCCCAAGGCAGCCCCGTCGCCCTCCGGCCCCCCGCATCCCCGCTCTCCCCTCAGCTCCAGGCCCCAGCCCTTGGGATGCTGCCCGGAGACCCGCGCTAGCGGGGCTGGGAGGGCGGCTTTGCCCTTTTTTTCAGATTATTTTTTTAAAAAACCGAGAAAACAAATAAAGACTTTTGCAAATCAAACCGCCTCTCCTGAGTCTCGCTTCGATGCTGGAGGGGTCCCGGGGCTCTCCGAGGAGGGTTTGGGGCGGAGGGCAGCGGGGATAACGAAGGGGCCGGGGTCCGGGCTCGGTGCTTACCGGCAGGGCCCCGCCGTCCCTCGGCACCACCGGGGCCATGGGCGCCGCGACCCCGCTGAGGAGCCCGGAGCGGCGGAGGGAGGAGGAGGAGGAGGAGGAGGAGAAGGAGGAGGAGGAGGAGGAGGAGGAGCCGGGGAGGGGCCGGGCCGAGCCGGGCGGGAGGCCCGGGGAAGGGGGAGAGCGGCCGGGGCTCGCCCGGATCCCCCCTTCCTCGCCTCAGGGCGCCCGGCTCCAGGCTTTGGGGTCGACCCCCCCCTTAATCCCGGGCCTGGTTCTGGTGGGTCCCTGCCCTCACACAGCGGCTCTGGCATCCCCCCCCCGTCTGGTTGTGTCGGGGACCCCCGGGCAGACCCTGTGAGGGACCCCCAGAGCCTGCCCCTGGGGTCCCTCACCCCACAGCCTGGCCGTGTAGGGTCCCCACACAGCGACCCACACACGCAGCCCCTTCCCCACAGCTAGCACCGTCCTCCCCGAAATAAAAAGCAACGGATCCCCCCCCAACACACACACACACACCATCTCCCACATACCAGGGGTGCCCCAGCTCCCCGAGTACACCCTGGACACGCCACCACCATAAATTTGTCCCCATGGGGCTGCTGCTCACAGGGAGCAATGGGGAAACCGAGGCACCGCGGCTGGGGCTTGTGGCACCCGAGCTCTTCCCGGGGTCAAAATCCCTTCTGAGGTGAAGCCCCCGAGCCCTCAGGGTCCCAACCAACGCACAAAACCCTGCCCCGAGCAGTCCCACTGCCAGCACATCCCCGAGAGCCGAGAGGGAAGGGGTTGCGGCAGGGATAACTCCCCCCCGCCTTGAGATTTTTGGCACCACAAAAGCAAACAGCACTCATCAGTCCTTGCTACCTTGGGTTTATGCTACGATCAGATAAACTCTCACCTCCCAACACTTAAAAAAAAAAATAATAAAATAAAACCCAGCAACAAAAGCCACAACCTTCTTCATTTATTTTTCATAGAGCTCAGCAGACGTGCAAAGCTCTTGCAGCCATCTGTAAAGAGAGAAGGTAATTCCTAGCCTGAGGACTTTATGGTTTAAATAAGACATTAGACAGCAAGAGAGGACAGCAAAGAGAAAGGAGAGGATTGGTGTGCAACAAAAGGGTTTCTTCAGAAAGAGATTAGGGTATCACGACTGCTACATATACGTCTTTGCATTGACTCCATACAGGATTTCAGAGCAGCTCTGTTATCTCTGCGCAGGAACAAAACACTCTGTACTTGCTCTTTTCCAAATCATACCAAGAAGCTGGAACCAAACAAAACCCCCAAACACAAAATCACAACAACAAAATTCCTTCCCTTCCCTCCTCTCCCTCTCAATTTTTTTTTACACAGAGAGATACTTTGCAGTTTTTTGAATGCTTGGAGTTGAAAAACCCTCGGTCATTTGGGAATTCTCCGAGCCAGCGACCGTAGCAGGGCTGAGCACAGAGAGGCTCTTGGCAGGCCCCAGCGCGGAGAGGGCCGCACTGGAGCATGTGCCTGGGAGAAGGGGGGGCAAAGGAGGCCACATACATTTTTAGAAGAAAAAAAAAAAAGGGGAAAAAAAAAAAAGCAAAAAAAAAAAAAAGCGTCACCGAGGCCTGCCTGGCGTGCACGCCAGCACTGGGGGCTGGGAGCGGGGGAGCGCGGGGAGAAGGAACGCTCGGTGGATGGAAGTGAGGATCCAGATTGAAAACAGATGGGATTTTTCTTGCCAACCTGACATCCGAGACTGCGGGAGGCGGGGTAAAACTTCCCGTTCGGAGAGGCTGGCAGCCAAGCGATATGGCGGGGGGGGGGGGGGGGGGGAGGACGGCGAAAAATCCCAGTTTGGTTGAAAATCCCTTCTCGTTCCCTCTCGCTGGGGCTCCCTTGGACGGCAGAGAGGAGCCCGGCGGAGCTGGGTTGTTTTTAACGCTTTGCGAGGTTTGATTTTACCATTAAGTATCTGATTCATCCGTTCCTGCGTGTTGGAGCCAAGCCCAGCCTGGCAGTTAGTACTTGCCCTAGAAGACATTTTAGGGGCATTTCGCACCCACACAGATCCCTCTGCACATGCAGACGAGGGAAACCTGCGTACGTGCACATGCCTGGAATAACCCCATGTGCCTTCGCCCTCCCGTGCGGCACCAACCTGCGGCTCAGCACCAGCACCAGCCTCCGCCCCGGGATGGGACGAGCTGGGATGGGACGAGCCCTCGCTCAAGGGCAGCTGCAGAGGTCCAGGTGTCTGCACCCAGAAGGGAAAAGAGGCAACGAAACCCTCTGCGAAGCCCAGCACCCCTTGGCAAAGCTCGGGCACCTGAGCTGGTTCGCCTCCAGCAGCCCGAGCCGCCCAGCTTTTGAGCTGCAAACAAATGATGCAAGAGCCCCGCGGTGCCTCGGCGATGATAATTCACCCAGGAGCAAATTTGTGCGGGTTTGGGGCAGGGCTCAGGCAGCTGCGGCTCCAACACCCCCGAGCCTCTCCAGGCTGCACCTCCACCTTGGCTCCTCCAGCTTCAGCACAGATCCCACCCGGGCTGCACAAGCCACAGAGGTGCCAGAGGTGTCCCCAGGGACTTGGGGACGTAGGGCCACGAGTGCCCGGGCTGATGAGTGCCACGTTTTGGGGCCAAGATTGCAGCGGGACAGCAAAAGACTCGGCGAAGCTGAGCGCAGGCATCCCCCCCCCAAGCCTGGCAGGGACAGGGGCTGCGCGCCCCCCCTGCGGACTTCACAGCTACTTTACAAACCAGAAACAAAAAGTTAATGGTGCAGCCTTGACCACATATTTTCCAGGGGCTCTGGGAGACCAGCTCTCCGCAAGCCGGCTAACACACACTCTTTTCATTCAGAGCTTTAAATACCCAATTGTGTCTGTTTTCAGCACACTCATTTTTAGCATTTTAATGATACGGTCTCCAGCTCTCGCCCTCTTTGGATTGGCCTCGGTGAGGGGTTTTTTTTTTTTCCTTTTTTTTTTTTCTCCCCTCCTTTTTAACGTCTCGCAGGGCGAGAGGAGAAGGGGAAGGGGGTTAGCAAGAGGTCACACATTTCTCCTAACCCAAGTGTTTTTCCAGCAGGCAGGGGGTCCTGCTGGGGACAAAGCTGAAGCAGCCCCTCCGGCTGCCTGCGAGCACTGCACCTTCCACTGCTGGTCCTCAGCGCAGGCGCGGGCTGGGCTCACTGCCCTCGCCCGAGGCTTTCGGGAAGGTGCAGGGGCCGGGCACGATGCCCACGGGACGCAGCGGGCAGCAGCGCCCGTCCCCATGCCCCATCATAGCCAAAATCCCGCTCACCACCATCGGAGCAGAGGGAGTCGGGGTTTCCCAGTGCCATCGCTTCTCCTTCCCCTGTAATCGGAGCTTTCTGCTCCATGGAGGACACCATCTGCGAGCAGGGTCTGGCACGGAGCAGGGATTAGAGCAGGGCTGCCGGCTCCACGCGTGCCCTTGTCCCAGCCCGGCTCCCTGGGTCGCCTTCGGGCACCCCGCGTGTCTATGCCCCTGCCGGCGTCACCTCCTCCTGTTTGTGCCCTTGGCAGCTCAGCTTTCCCACTGGAAAGCTCCCAAGAGGTTGCGGCCATGTCAGAGCACAGCTCAAGGACTCCTTTGGGAACCACGGGGAGCCCCCAGACACAAAGGTTTGGGACCCCGAACCCTTGTACCCAGATTTTACCCTGGGCACAGATTTCCAATAGCTGCACAAGTGCCTGCGCAGGGGGCTGGCTCGGTGCTGGGTGCATGAGGGAGGGCACGGCTCTGCAGCCACCATTGTGCCAGCACAGCAAAGCTTCCCTTGGACCAGGAACAGCCTCGGCATCACCCAGCCCTGCTCCTGCACCCGCTGGAGCTCCCTGGGCACCCAGTCATGCAAAGGGGGCAGCAGGAGACTCACGGCTGTGCCAGAGAGGAACCGAAGGTGCCCATCCTACAGCGTTACCTCCATCCCTTAACAAACATCCTCATTTCCCCTTTCCCCAAGCACTCCCAGCCCTGCACACGCTGCTGTGACCCCACTCTGATGACCCCCAGGGAGGTCCTTTCCTCCTGTCCCCCTCCCCATGCCAATACTGAACATTTCCCACATACCAGCTCCCCACCCACGACACGTTCCCATTAACCATCCCTCGCGGGGTGCTCCAGCATCAGCTGCTCGGCGGATTTTTTTTTTTTCCCCTTCCACTGAGTAATATCGAAATGATATTTATTAAATTTGCTCTCTAAGTCTCTCAATCTGCTCCATAATGCAGTGAATCTGCGAGGTGGTTTCCACTGATCCCGCCTCAGTGAGACCAGATTAACGCAGATGATCCCAGCTTTGCGGCTCCCTCGTCGCGGGGCGGGTCAGGGGTTGTGCACAAAGGCAAAACCCGCTGGCAGCCGCGGCCTGGCCGAGCTGGAGGAAATCACGTGGCTGCTGCAAATGATTTCCGAGGTTATTTCCAGGTGGGAAGCAGGGAGCACTCAGTGCAACTTTCAAGTCCTCGGAAACCCCGTTTGGCTGTTTTCACTGCAGCTTCTCGTGCTCTTATCTCCCTCCTTAAGCACATTGATTGCACCTGCCCCCACCCCGCTCCCCAGCAAGAAGCCCATTAAATCTAAAGTTAGCTCCATAAAGGTTCATCAGATCCATTATCTCTGCATTCAGCTAAATTATGAAAATCATTAAGATAAGGAGGCATGGAGCCTATTAGCTTCCTGGAGAGGATGCTTTACAATTTTTTTTTTTCTTTCTGCTTCCACATTTAATTACCTTAAGTTCCACAGTATTTAATTCCATTTATTAAACCTTTAATATGTAAAAAAACAAAAAAACAAAAAACAAAAAAACAAAAAACAAACAACAAAACAACAACAGAACTGCTGCCGGTTGCCTTTAGGAAAGGCACGGAGCCGGGGTCCCCAAGCCCTGTGGTTGTGCACGGGAGCTCGTGGCCGTGCTGGAGCTGTGCAGGATGCACCAGGACGCATCCAGCCACGGGGTCAGCACCCTTCTGCAAGCGAAGCATCTTAAAAATCTGGCTTTATGAAACTTGAGGGTGTGGGCTGGGGTTTGTGGACTGCTCTAAAGTGCCTGCAAAGGGAAAGGGAGGAGAGGGGAGTGTCCTGGAGACCCCCGTGGCTCCCTTGAGCCAGGCTGGGCCCTGGGCTGGCTGCTGGGAGCTTTGCTGCAAGCCAGGGGCACAACACGGAGCTCCTGGGGTTTGGGGTCTCTTTTTGCTTTTTTTCTACCATGGGATGATGCTGGTTTATTCCGCAGTGCCTCCCCGCCCAGCAGGGATGGGACTCGCCCAGGTACGTGCAGAGGGCTCCTCGTTCCCAAGGCGGTGCTTTTGGGATGGATGTTATTTTAGGAAACCGATCGCAAGCCGACGGAAACAGCAAAACCCCCACACGCTCCGAGCAAGGTCAATCCGAAGCATTAGCGTCTCTCTGGCTGCATTTCGCCTTCCCAGAGATGCTATTTAGCAATCTTGGTGACTATTAGAGCAGCATCTAAAACCTCCTTATCCTATAATGCCGACCAAGCTGTAATGCTCACGCCAGGCTGTCTGTTGCCATCCACAGAGGACAGAGACCGAAGAGGCGAAACAGGAGCAGAGACACGGAGTGGGAAGGGCTCGGCGTGGGCGCCGCCAGCATGCCGCCCGCGGAGGGGACGGTCCCCAAAACCTCCTGGCTGAGGCTCCGTGTCCCTGTGAGCACCCTGAGCCCTGCGTTATTCCCTTACCCTGCATTTCCAAACGCCTCCTTGGATGTTTTTGCAATCTGCCGACCACCCTGGGCATCTGCAGATGCGTTACGAGTGCTTTGCAGGCACGGTTTGCAAATGCCGCTGCCTTCAAGGCCCCATCACGCATCCAAACAGGGCCCCACGGCTCTGAGCAGTGCAATTTTTTCCCCTTGACATCTTCTACGGGATCAAACCTAAAACTTGGCCCGCGCTTTGCATTTGGTTTTTAAATCAGGATCCGCTCTGGAAAAGTAGCACCGGGAAGAAAAAAAAAAAAATACAACTTGCTAAAGTGTTCCCCAGCAGCATAGCCACATACTGTAATATAAAAAAGCTGCCGCTAATTTAAAAAACAAATGTTTAAGCAATCGAGCATGTTTATTTAATTTGTCCTTTTGGTGCCAGAGAAGGCCTCGTGGTGGCTGCCACACAGTGCCATTGAGCGCGGCCACGGCGAGGTCCCTGCGTGCTGGGGGGGAGCAGCTGGGAGCCCCAACAACCCCCCCAGCAGGGAGGTCGGCTCCCTTCTGGCCCCTGAAGACCATAGAGGGTCTCTTGGGACTGGCCGGCCATAAACCTGGCACCCTGGAGATGAAAACGGACATCTGGAGCCTGAGGACAGGACTCAGGATTGAGCCCAAGCTGCATCCGGCAGGAAGGAGCTCTCTCTGCTCCTCCAAGAGCTTTCAGTTCATCTGTCATCACCACACACTTGTGGTTTTTTTTTTTCCCCCCACTAAAAACACCGTGCATTGCTCTGTTTGCAAAGCGGGTGCACGATGAGTGGAGACGTGGCTACAGGGAACCTGGACCCCAAAAAACCCAGCCGGGAAGGGGCTGCCGCTGCCTCGCCGCGGTGCCACCTTTGGCCGCCCTTCCCATCAGAGGGATCTCAAGAGCTGAACGCCAGTGGCTTAAAAATACAGCTCCCATTATTTAATTCGAGTGCTCTGAACGCAGATCAATTCCTGTTTCAGTGTTTATTGGCACCACAATGGACCTGTGAATCCGCTGGTAGCAGCAGGGAGCTTCTGCCACCGCCGTGGAGTTCGCTCCCCCTTCGGCCCCAAGGCAGCTTGCACCCTGCCGGCCGTGTTCCCCACTTAGCACGGGCTGCAGAGCTTGTGTCTCTTCTGGAAATGGTGAACTAAAAAGGGACTTTCCCCCTGGTTCTCCCAAAGCCTCACCAGAGCGAGCTCAATGCAGATCTGCTCTTCGCAGCCACCCACGAGCCGGGCACGCAGCGGAGGTGCGTTAGCAGGAGGAGCCCCGCTTTGAACATGAAAGCAGCCCCGAGAGAGGTATTTTGGTGGGGAGGAGAATATTCCTCACCAAAAAAAAAACACAAAACAAAACAAAACACAGAGCGGCCAACACCACCTTCAGCCTCCCTGGTGCTGAACAGGCTCCTGCAGATGGGGTGAAGGATGGGGCATCACCCAAACCGGGGGGCTGGGGAGGGGACACACAACACCGGGTGCTCTGCAGCAACAAAACCCAGAGCTGAGGATGCTCCCCAAGCCTTGCAGCCCCAGGAACACCGCGATCAAGAGATGTGGCACGCTCCTGCGCCACGGCATTTTACTCCAAAATTTCTGGGTTGGCTTTTGGAGGGCACACGTGGAGGAGCCGATAGCCCTGAGGCTCCAGGTAGGGCTGGCTGCTTCGCTGAGCGGGGTCAGAGCAGCCGAGCTTTGGTCCCTGCAGGCTGGCTGCAGTCCTGGAAAAACCTCAGGGGCTCAAAACGAGTTTAGTCCCAAGCTCCTCACGAGGAGAGGCTCTGCACATGCCCGTTTTACAGATGAGAAAGTTCAAGAACGTGCTGGAAATCCAGTGCTGACGTGGTCTGCAGGGACAGAGTGTGCTCCCCAGCGTCCTTCCTCCAGCAGCATCACCACACGAGGCAGCTTCAACGTGCCCACACCAGGAACATACCTGCAAGGCCTTGGAAAGCCTCGAAAGTCCCAAACACGACAAAAAATGAGCTCTAACCAAAGGACAGCGACTCCAAAAAATCCAGATTTTTTTTGGTGGATCCCAAACCATTCAAAAGGACGCAATTCCTGGAGCACAAGGGGGATGCAGAGAGGCTGGAGAGCCCCGTGCAGCCTTTCCCAGCGCTGGAGAGGCTCAGACCCAGAGCTCAGACCCAAACCTTGCCCACCAGGGGACTGTCGGGAAGGGCGATGCCTCGGAGAGGGAGCGCAGGAGCGTGAGCAAAGCCATCATAAACCAGCGCTCAGTTCTACCCATCATTATCGTTGGCTTTAACAAACAGCTTCTGAGGATGGCAGGTACTTTATTAATTTTTCCCCTGTGCGGCGTGCAGGATGATTGAGGAAATCACTGGGCTGTTGATTTGTTTGCCTCCCCGGCCCAAAAGAAGCAGCTATTTATTTTGGAGCAGCGAGATGCGTCGGAGCCTTACATCAGGGGGATGGAGCCAGGAGGAGGTGCAGCATGCCCGGGGCCTGGGCACATCAGGCAGGTTTCAGCCCTTTCTCCATGCTGGTGAAGAGCCATCTCCGAGGATCCTGCTCATGTTTCAGACCCAGAAAACCTGAAAAAAGGGTTTTTTCTTCCTTTCATGTTGGATTTCTTCTGGCAGCCGAGCTTTGCCCTGCTTCACGCCCAGGGAGGGATGGGGCATTGGCCCCAAATCCAGCCCTGGCCTCTGACTTTGCAGCATGTCCCCGGTGATCGTGGTGGTGAGGATCTTCTGGGGGATGTTAGGACAGAAAAACTGCGCTGTGCACATCGGGAACCGAGGGGGCTTGGAAGACCTTTCTCCAACAGAGGTCTCCTGAAGAAGCACGGCCATGGGAGACACCGGGCACCTCTCTGAGCCCTCTAAACCCCTGGAGATCAGAGCCAGAGGTTTGTCACGTCCCCAAGCCCTCTGAGATGAGCAGCAAGGAAGATTTGGGACTTTCAGGTTCTGCCCTCCCATGGGGTCACCGCTCCAGGAGTTCAGGCAAAGCCCAGAGCAGCGGCTGGTGCACGAGGAGGCACACGGCCAACAACCAGGGTTCATCAGCCCTCAGGAGAAACGCTGTGGGGCTTTCAGCTGGGTGCCCACGTTGGGACAATGGTGGTGATGTCCCATGGAGCTGGGCGAGGACATCAGGCCTAGGACCTAAGGGACATCTCCGTCACAGCTCGGTTGCCAAAAGCCATGCTGGGGGCTCAGGGGAAGGAGCTTCTCAAGTCAGATGAGCCCAGCAGAAATCACCCAAGGAAGCTTTGGCGTCCCCATCCTGTACGCCCTACAGGTGACTTTTATTTATTTATTTACTTTAGAGACCACCTCCATTTGTTGCGATTGCTTCAAATGTTTCCCACAGGAGCAGCACCGTGGCCATGGGAGCTCCCCGAGCTCGACCTGCACGGCCCTCACGGAGCCCTCAGGAAGCCAGGGACGGGCTCTCCCCACGCACGCTCAGCTGCCTGCTTCCCAGAGAGCCTTTTTTTCCTTGCTTTCTACCTTTTTTTCCTTAATTTAGGGAAAGAAAAGGGGGTGGAAGCAACTTGATAATTCCCCGGAGACCCTTCGTGCCAATGCCCAGACCAGGGTTAAGCAGCATTAAGCCCGAACAGAGCCCTCCAGCAGCACGCCAGCGGAGGAAATCGCCTCCCCCTGCACACACGCTTCCTCCCGCTCCCTGGGGAGGAGAGGAAGGAGCTGGGGGCGTCTCCTACCTGCCATACACACACTATAAAGAACGCTATCCGTGCCCTATAGCAGCAGGCACAGCGGGCAGCAGCACGCGATGCTGCTCGCATCCCCTCCAGCAAACGGGGCCACTGTACCCCGTGCAAATGCTTGGGCAAATCCTCACATCCCAAAAGAATAACCGGTCAACGGGCACGCTGGCAAACCCACCCCAACAGCCAAGAAGGAGCTGTGCCAGCAGCTGCCTCACACCAAGGTGGAAAACGTGCTGCAAATCCTTCACCAGAGAAGGGGAAGCCTGCATCCCAAAGGGTTCGGCTGTGGGACAAAGCTTGCTCAGGGCCTGCCAGCAAGGACCTGAACCCCGAGCCCCCCCCAGGCTCGCTGCAGACACCGCCCCGACAGCGCCAGGAGCTGAATTGCAGGAGGCCGGGGAGGAGACGCGCTGCCGCCGGCCTCCCTGCGTCAGCCCCAGCCTTATCGCAGCTCCGGAGCCTCCCCGAACGTCGCAAGGCTGACGCCGGCCTTAAAAGCATCTCCGCTCACACGCCACCGAGGGGTTTAATGGCTGAGATCGGCTGCAGCACCTCCCAGGATGGGAGGATGCTGATCCAGGATGCTGAGCTCTCGGTCCGTGTCTTTGGTTTAGCAGCAGCCACGGTCGAGCCCTCGCTCCTGTTTTGGCACGGGGCTGCTCGCAGCAAGCAGGGAGCTGCAGGTGCCCCTGAAACCTTCCTACACTGAGATCTGAACAAGGCAGACCCTCCCCATCACCACTGGGGTCACATTATAGGACTCTCATCCCAGTTCCTCTGCCCCCAAGTACCTCTATGCAATGCCCAAAGCACAGCAACGAATGAGCCCATCCTAGGATTTCGAAGTCCTGTCCCAAAATACTCATCCTCCCCTGCCCCAGAGCCTTCCCAAGAGCAGACAGGGACAGACAGACAGACAGGACTCCTGAGAGCAGACAAAGGGACAGACAGACAGACAGACAGACTGGACTCCATCTGATGCCACCACTTCCAGCACTGCCTCTAGGGATGAGCGCTGAGAAGCACAACAGCCATCCTGCAACTTAAAGCCAAAGCCTATCTAAATATAAAGCCAAAAACTATCTAAATATACAGAATTTCAGGATATTATATATATATTTTTTTTCCAAAAGACTAAGAAGTTTTTTTTTTTTTTTCCAAATAAAGCAACTCCCAAGGAAAAGCCCAAGCTGAGAGCATAGCTTTGTTTTTATTCTGAAGACTGAAGAGCACTGCTAAGCATCCTGGGGGCCTGACGTGAAACTCGGGGTCTGGTGTCCCAAACTCGGCTGCTATTTCCTAGAGAAACTCCTAGAGAAACCTGCCACTGCATCACCTCGAGGTGCTCACCACGATAAGGTTTGGAGGGTTCAGAGGAGAGCAGGGCTCTCCAGGACAAGCACCAGGCACCCTCGGGGCTGTTTGGCATGAATCAGGATGGGGGGGATGAGAAACTGAGGATGGGGACGGGAGGCAACGCGCTCAGAGACAACGGAAAAAGTCAAGGGTAAACCAAGAAGAAAGGGTAAGCCAGCCACAAACACACCTCGGGGGCTGAGAAGTGCCTCCTGCCTCACCTTGCTCCTCCTCTCCCCGTCCCAAACCCACCACGGCAGCTGCCTGAGCCCCCACATCCCACAGGGTGGCCAGGAAGAGAAGCCCAAATTGCCAGGGCTGTTTAATATTTCCTGCTCCTTCCTCTCTTACTTCTAAGAAACATTTCAGTTCCTCTCTCCTCCACCTCCCAGCTTTTCCCAGAGGCTCACTCCTGGTTAGGTGAGCACACAGCGAGGTGCCGGAGGGGTGCTGCAGCCTCCAGGAGGTCCCACAGGCACCCACGGCCGGGGCTGCACCCCGATCCCATCCCCGTCCCCATCAGGAGGAGATGCGAAGGGACAGCTGCTCGCCCCACGGAGCTTTGAGCTGCTTTTGCAAAGTGAGGGAGGGAAAAAGGGATGGAGCTGCAGTCTTGCCTGCAGCTCAGGTGCAGATGCTGAGAGCTCCAGCACGCAGGCAGCTCTTGAAACCCAAACAGCATCACCAGGCTCGCCTTTGGGGGCTGGCAGCAAATTCATCAGGGGCTGCCCGACAGCCGGAGCTTCCTCCTCTTCTTCCCCGAGGAAGCAGGATAACATCCCACAGCAAGGGTGGGTTGTCCTCGCACCTTGCTGCCGCTCACCCGATGTGCACAGCTCTGCTCCGTCCTGCCAGGGAGCACGGAGGTGGCTTCATCTTCATCCGCGGCCTCCGAGGACTCCTGGAAAAAATCAATCATCTCATCAGCACCACACGACCAGCGCTCCCAGCACGCCTGGGGAGGGAGGAGGAAGCCAGGAACTGTCCTCAGAGAGGCTTTGGGCACAGGTCTTCGAGCAGGCAGTGTCCAAACGCAGCCCAGAGCTCCAGTGACTCCAAATTCTGGGTGATTTTCCTCCTGCTGACAAGTTTCGTGGTGGGACAGACACATGCTGCACGTCTGAGGACATGGAAGCCAGAGAGGAGCAGAGGTGACAGGAAATCCCGAAGCAGAGCAAAATTCAGCTTGTTCTGGGTCAAACACAGAGGAGGAAGCGGAGGTGCGGGGAGAGGAAAGCCCTGCTTGCAGAAAAGCAGCCCAATGGGTCATGCTTGTACCAAGAGCTGCCGAGGACTTGCAGGGCTCTGAAGGTCAGGAAGGCGGAGACGATCCGGAGCCGACCCCCAGAGCCACCGGGGGGGCTCAGGGGCTGAACAACCAAAAGTCTTCCCTGGAGGAGTGCAGTGGATGTGTCGGTGTGTGCAGGACCGCCAGCTGCCATCTCCCACTGCTGCACAGATGAAAAAATCCATCCCGGGCACCGCGGACGTCCCCTTCCCTTTGCAGCAGCAGCCAAAAGCCAGCAGCCGAGCCGGGGAGCACCTGGATGGAGGTGGCAGAGCCCTCTGTCCCACAGCAGCCCTTCCTCGGCATAAAAGCAGTCGAGAGGAGCAAGACGAGCAGCGTTTTGTAGGATGCACCAGGAGGAGAGCCCCCGGCACGGCCCCAGCTTCTCCCCACGCCAGGCTGCTCCACCAGGCAGCACGTGGAGGTTTGAGCTCGTTGAAACACCGCACGGCGCTGGGGTTGGCTCCTTCAGGCTCCCTCCTTGGCTCTGGCTCCGCAGGGAGAAGGGGCAGTGGCTGCTCTGAGCCCTCCGTGGTGCAGCACGGGGGAGCCACGTCCCTGCTGCTGGCACCGCGGGTGATGCCGCTGCCAAGGGATCCAGGGGAGGCAGCACCAAACCCCTGCAGGAGGAGGCAGCCCCGCTGGGGCAAAACCCTACTCGTGCCGTGCCCTAAACCCTCAGTGAGCACAAAGTAGGAAAGAAAACGGTTGTTTGAGACCCTTCAGAAGCTCCTGGGTGGAAAACGCTGTCAGATACCCACGGGGACACCGGGTTATGTCCCAGCTGCCACCATCTCACAGCCACACACCGATAGCACAAACGGCCCTGGGAAAACCACGTTTGCTTCTTGCCTTACTTATGAGCCAGGCGAATAATTCTCAGCACACAGACAGGGAGGGGAGAGCAGGGAGACAGCCCCGAGACACCCTCTCCCGGCTCCAAAAACCGTATTCATTATCCCCAGGCGGCTTCTGGCAGGGCGGAGAGATCACTCTCCGATTAGAGATGTTTATCAGGGAGCTATAATGAAGGTGGGCCACTGACACCGTGATGAATATTACATTTCAGTAAAATTTAAATGAAATGATCCATCACACCAAGCAGGAGAGCAGCGGTGCCTTCTGCCAGCACCCACACCAGCTCCTCGGCCGAGGCTGTTTCAGAGCCTCGGTTTCTGCTCCGGAGGAGCAGCAGTGGAATTGGATAAAGACACACTTTGCATCTCCAAGCGTGCGTTTCTCACACCGAGACAACCCCCACGGCCGTTTCCTTGAGCACTTTTGGGTGCCGAGAGCCACGCTCGGTGCACCACGAAACCGAAGCGCCCTCGGAAGCCGGACGGCGCAGGCGCGCGCCGCAGGATGCGGAGGGGAAGGGTTACGGGGCGGCTGCTCCCTTCGGGGCAATATTGCTGCTGGCTCAATGGAAGCAGGAGGTTCCTCTCTCCTGGGAGGAAGCTATCAGAAACCACTCTCCCTCCCTGAGAGCCCTGCCCACGTTCTGCAACCTGTTGCGCTCCGCGATCAGGCAAAACACTGGAGGAGCACGAGAAGGCATTGAGAAGCGAGAGAGGATGCAGCGGCGCGCGGGGCACGGATGCCAGAAACGCTACGAGCTGCTGCAATCCAGACACGAAGGCATTACACATTCATCTGAATTTTAAATACAGAGCATTATGACTGGCATCCTCACAACTGCCACAGCAGCCTCAGCACTACAGCTTTTATGGTAATTCGCAGGGAGCTACCCACAAGGCACTGCAGAGATTTTCTTGGCAGCCATCCTAAACTAATTTTTATAGGTTAGTGTATGGTTATACATAAACGTTTAAGAAAAAAATAAAATGGCGACTTGGAGGGAAGGAGCCACCGGGAGGTTTGTGCACACCACGGGATGGGCACGGGGCGGTGGCAGCGCCGGGCTGGGGACCGGGGGACACAAATGGTGTCTGCTTTGTGAGCTGGGCACGGGGCAGACCCCGTGCCATGGCCACCGTGGTGCCCAGCCCATTGTGTCACTCCTGAGGGTCCCCTTTTATCCTGCACGGGGTGCTCGGCTCAGCCATGCTGCTCCTGGGGGGCAGCAGACTCCGGCACCATCCTGCACGCGGGTTTCGGTGCTGGGCTGCGGCGTTCGGTCCCCGTCTTCCCCCTTCTCCCAAGCTGGAGCACCAACGAGCCGCCCGGAGGGGCCAGGAGCCATCCCAGGGGACGAGGGTTTACCGGTGGAAACCACAGCCCACCCAGTTTGCTGCTGGGAACCGCCTCCCACGTGCTTCCACACCAAACCCTCCCCGGCACCACCCCTGGAAAAATCACCCCCCAGGGCCACCCCTCTGACCCGGGTGTCCCCTCCTGCTGGGGACAAAGGCCACCGCGTCCCCCAACCTGCTTACCCACAGCAGGATGCGGCTCTGCCCAGCACCTTTTCTCCCCTTTTCCACATCCTGAGCCATGCAGGTCAGGGGCGAAATGGGAACTCAGCTCCGGGACGCGCGGCTCCGCTTCCCGCTGCCCCACCGAGGGGGAGGCACCGCGGGCAGGGAACAAAGGAGAGCAGCGGGAGGGAAGCCTCGGTGGGAGCGAGCCGGGAGCAGCACCCGTCTACGTTTCACGGGGAAACGCTTGATGTCATCAGGGCTGAAGATTAATCAGGAGAAAAAAAAAAAAAAAAAAGCACAGTTCCTGCGGGTTCTGCACGGATGCGCGCACACACGCGTGCATTTGCAGCGCTGCGAGCAGGTAGCCGCCGCTCTGCCCGTCTCCGCTCTCTTCACAAAGGCAAAATGGAGGGAAGGACGAGCTCCAGGGAATGATAAATCAGGACTTTTGAGAGCGGAACCTTTCCCGTTCAGAGCAGCCGCCGGGTAGCGGCACCCAGCTGGATACGGGGACGCCACGAAGGAGCAACCGATTCGGCGGCGTCTCCAAAGGCAGGGCCGGTCAGACGCGGCTCGAGCACCACAAAGGGTCGACGGGCTGAATTTTAGACGAAGCTGCTCTTTTCCCGAGATGGGATTATCGCGTTTTGAAAAGTTGGGCACGCAGCAGCACGTCATCCCCTCCCTTCTCCTGCCAGCTCTTTGCAGCCCCGGCTCGGTGGCTGCAGCAAGCGCAACCGTGGGAGCCTCCAGCCTTGTGCCTCCTGCACCCGCAGCACGTGGGAGCCCCGCATCGTGTGTTTACTGCCACAGAAAGCAGCAAAAAGGGAAAGAAAGAAACCGGGAAGCAGTGATATGTGAAGTCAGGGCACTCCTGGGTTTGGGATCCAGCACATTTCCACTGTAAAATAAAAAGCAAACGTCACCTGCCAGGGAAAAGGCTTCGTGCCGCCTCCTGGGAGCCTTCGTGTAAAGCTGCCACGGTCCCACTGCAGCCAAACCGGCCTCGATAGGGGTCCTGAGCCCTCCTGCATGGCCCCATTAGGGCCTTTTTGGGATGGAGGTCACCCAGCCCCTGGGTTTCGTCCTCCTCCGACATCCCCGCTCGGATCGGGGCAGCCTGGGAGCCTGCGAGGCCACAGCCCAACTGCACCCCTGGGGTCTGATGCAAACCAGCAGCACACACAGCAATAACCCAAAAACCGAGGCTGTAAACAAGTGATTCAGCTGTTGCTTTGCAAAACAGCCCTAAAGGAGAGGGAGCCGAGCAGAAACTGCCACAGGCTTCTCAACCCAAAGCAGCCCTGCCTGGCCACAGCCCCAACCTCATCTGATTTAGGCGGCTGCTAAACCCATCTCGGTGCTCACGCTGTGCCGGTCGCCTGGCCCAGTTTTCATTTGCTGGGTTTCTAAACCTGTTTAGACAAACCAAGATCTGCTTTCTAACCGAGATCAGCTCTTAATTGTGCAAGTGCCGTCAGGGAAGGGAGCGGGAGCACGGAGGTTGTTCAGGGCCTTATTTGCACGACGACATTCAGGTTGTGACAGCCCAAGCTGTAACGGTGCACGGAAGAGGGCACTGCTCCCATCTCATCTCCTCCTGGGCTGGGGTGATGGAAGCTTGCAAAGCAGCAGGGCTCCAAGGCCCCAGGAGCCACGTGCAGCCCATCTCCCTTAATCCAAGGGGCAGAAACCCACAACAGCCCCAAAGAGCCCAGGACTGGGACACGACAAAGCCTCACTCCTCCAGTGAGTCCCTGATGGGGGCAAGGCTCGGGGCAGGGAGAAACTCCAGCGTGTCCCACAGGCTGCTGTCACCACCCCTCGATCCCCGGAGATGAGAGCATCCCTGTGTGCCTCAGAAGATGCCTCTAAAACACTGGGGGCTGCACAACCCCCATCCCCTCTCCTCGAGCTCACACGTGCGCCCTGCTTGTGTCTGGGCATCCCAGAGGACACCCATCACCATCCTCTTCCTCACCTCTCCGCTTCCTCCCTCTGCTCCTGGGGCCACGCCATGCCCAGCAGCTCCTTGAGAGAGCCAGGAGGCGGCTTTTTGGATAAAGGGAGCTGAAGGAAACTGCTTACCATGGCACATCACGAGGGCAGCGTGACTTTTTCGGGTGCTGGGGCTGCCCTGGGCACAGCCTCTGCAAAAAAACTCTGCAAGGGGTCATTTATACCAGCAGCAACCACCCCGAGGGGCAGCTACAGCAACGTGAAACACCAAGTTCGATAAATTACCGAGCTCGGCCAGCGACAGCCACGCTAGGACACAAAAAGTCCGAGAGAATTAAGCTGGGACAGACCCAGAAATCCAGAGGGCTTAGGAGGTGGAAGGAGGTAGAAGAGAAAAGTTCCAGTTTGCTAGGCTGTGGTGTCAAAAGAAAAAAACAAGCAAAAAAAAAAACAAAAACAAAACAAACAGTTGAGTTGTAAAGCAAACAAGCAGAGGGGACAGGAGCAGAGAGAGCCTATCGAAGACAGCCCTCAAATTGCTCCGGCTTATTGTGTAATAAACGGTGCAGCAAGGAAGCTGCCCGGAGTTTTACTACTTTGGGGCTCACAGTTTTAAATCACCAACGATGCTGAAAAATAATCCTGTTGTAGCCAGGAGCTTCGCTTCCTACCAGCCCTGGAGGCTTTTTTCAGCTGCCACCAGTGGGTGTGAGCGGCCCGGTGCACCCAAACCCCTGGCACTGAGGGGAGAGCCCCTTGGCTGGAGGGAGTGGGCCGGGGAAAGGATTGATCTGAAGCAGAAAGTTGGGCATATTTTTCCCCTCCGTCGAGGCAAGGATATTTGAGTTAAGTCACTTACAGATTTTCCTTTTTTGGGATGGAGGCAGGAATAATACGCGTGTCCTTATCGACTCGCATAAGAAGAATTCAGAGCTCAAAGTTCAGCAGCTGTGGATTAAAGTCCTTCGCAGCACCCCTAACACAACCCAGCCACCCCCCTCCTTACCATAAGCCCGCGCTGCCGGCACCGATTTGGGGCAGATTTGCTTTTATCTCGGTATCCTACACTTGCAATTTTGTAATCTCTGGGATGAGAGAGAAAAAGCAGCTCATTTGGGAACGGCGAGGGTCCCAACGGAACCCAGACGCAGCAGCGTGCCACACATATCTCACAGCCCCCTCGCGACCTCGGGACCACGTGGAAAAGGGGACGGGGGCTCAGCATGAGCCCGCTACCCCCCCGTTTACCCCACAGCAGGGCGGGGAGCTGCAGGGACTTTGGCTGAGGTCCATGCAGTGTTTTAGGGCCGTCGAACCCGGGGTGCAGCGACGCAGATGGTCTCAGCCCGGCTGAGCATCGCCACCGGGTTCAGCAGCCCGCACGGTGCTCGTTAAGGTTTTCTTCGTTGCTGCCTAACTAATTGGGGACACCGGGCTCTTGATTGCCTCTGCCTGGTGCTTCGTGGCTTTTGGCAGCCCCAGAGCTGGGTTTTGGGGCTGTCCTGCCTGGGGCTGCTTTGAGGTCTCCGAATGTGGCTGAAGCAGGACGGGAACGGGGTGTGCAGGAGTCAGCGCCACGCACACCACAAACGCTTCCCCCTGCCTCAGTTTCCCCACAAACCTCCTGCACGCTCCTCGGCTGTCCCTTCACCCTCCTTCCAACCCCGACCCCAAAGCAGTGACAGCGTCAAGGGTCTGCCAGGAGCCCACCCTCGTGGGGAGGGAGCAAAGGGCCACTTCCCTCTTCTCCCCCAGGAACGCCTCGCTCAGGCTGCTCCAGGTGCGACCCCACAAGAGGACGTTCAACCCCATAGGGTGGGCACTGGGGTCTGACACAAGTACAGGGACTGGGGCACAGGGACCGGGTCCTGGCAGCGATACCGATGCCAGAAGATGAGCACAGGAGGACGCGGGGACCTCCTGCCCCCGACGGAGCCCCCTCATCCCCCTGCGCTCCCGCATCGCCCCGCGGCACCGCTTCAGCTGGAAGCTTCTCTCGCATTACTCCGAGTATTTATGGCTTTTCCCCCCCCATTTGAAATATGGGCCCTCACCACGCACAGGAAGGAGGAGAAAGCGCCAGCAAACTCATTAATTTCGAAGTCAATCTGGCAGGGAACAATTAACGGCTTCCAATCATCAGGTTTGCAGGAGGGGGGGGGGGTGATCCTCAGCCAGCGAGCGCAGGACGGTCCCCGCATGGACACACACACACCCCAAAAACCCAAATGGCTCCGTGCTCAGCCCCAAAACACAACTTCTCTCATCGAGAGCTCTCGCTCCAATACCCCAATACCTGGAGCTGGGGGCACCCGAGCACTCCAGGGGTACCCGAGCACCCCGGGGGTGTCTCCCCAGGACCACGTCCAGGTTACGCCTCCGGCTCCCCCATCCCAGAGGCAGCACAGCCCCCGCGAGGCACAAAACACGCTTTATAGGGTGAAAAAAAAATATAAATCAACCTTTAGGATCGTGCTGCCGGGGACGCGTGCGTCCCCCCGCGTGGAGCTGAGCCGCACAGCAGCGCTCGCAGCCCCGCAGATCCCGGGGAAGTTTCAGCGCTGGGAGGGGACACGGGGACGCCGTGCACCCCGTCATCCCCACGGGTTTCTTTACGGGGACGGACTCTGCCTCCCTCTAGCTGGGGATAAAAATAATAAAAAATAATAATAAAAAAGCTTTTTCCCCCTGAATCTCACCGCACGCTTTTGCAAATCGGACTCGGAAAGGGCAAAGCGCTGCAGGGCTGGGGCCCCCCCCCGGCGCTGGAACCCCTCCAGCACCCACCACCACGCCGCCAGCCCTGTCCCTCGGGTGCCACCTCGTAACCACGGCCCCTTTTTTCTCCCCTCATCCCACAGTCACACCGTTTGCTTCCCCCGGCACGCCGCGAGAGGGACCGAGATGGGATCCTCCCCGTGCAGCACGCACCCGGCTCAGCACCGCTCCTATTTTCCTGGGGTCCCCCCCAGCCGTGGGACGGCTTCGGGTTCGGGGACACCCCACCCGTGCCACCGATGGGTGCTGCTCCCGTGGGTGCAGCATCGCCAGGCTGCGGGGTGGCTCTGCCCACCCCAGAGCTCGGGGTTTTTGTGGTTTTTTTGTGCTTTTTTTTTTTTTTTCCAGCAGAAAGCCAAAAAGGGTGGATGAAAAACGACCCCGAAGCGCAGCGTACGAGCTCCCCGCCGCCCGGAGCGATCGCGTTCGGCGGAACAGGCGGATAGGGGAAAAAGGATAAAAAAATAAATTAAAAAAAAAAAAAGAGAAATAAAAATGAAAATAAATAAATCACAGAGCTGCAGGGGAAGGGACCGCTCCGCGAGCCTTTCTCCAGCAAGGGGGCTTGGGCAGATTTGGGGTCGGGTAGCGTGGGGTCTTGGGTGCCTTTGGGGACGGGTAGAATGGGGTCTTGGGGAGGTTTGGGGATGGGTAGAATGGGGTTGGGTTGTATGGGGTCGGCTACTACGGGGTGTCAGGCAGCTTTGGGGTGCTCCCAGCCGCTGTCACCGCCACCGGGCACCTCTAAACCGGGGGCAGCGGGGCCGAGCCCCCTCCTGGGGGGCCACAGCCGTGTCCTCGAGCTGCAGCATCGCCCCCCGCGATGTCACCCCGCTGGGTGCCGGTACCGGGGGCAGCGGGCGAGGAACGGGCACAGCCCCGGGCCCCACCCCACAGCGCTGCAGCCCCCGGGGCCAGCCCGGTTGCCCCCTTTCGGGCTCCGCTGTGCCCCCCCCCTCCCCATTACATCGCGCCCCGCTCCCGGTGCGCACCCCCCCGTGCCCCCACTCCCCCCCTACACCCCTTAAACCCCCTTCCCCCTTTACACACGGACCCCCCCCCATTCACCTCAACACCGGGGGGGGGGTCCCCACCCTCGGAGCGAGCTCCCCACCCCACCCCACAGCGCCCCCACCCCATTACCCTTAACCCCCACCCCATTACACGGCGCCCCCCACCCCGTTACCCACCCCCCCCATTACCCCTCACCCCCCCTACCCCATTACACGGCGCCCCCACCCCATCACCCACCCCCCTACACCCCCCTCACCCCCCACCCTACCCCCACAAGCCCCCACCCCATTACCCCGACCCCCCCCCCATCACCCCTCGCCCCCCGCCCTACCTGGCGGCGCGGCCGCCCGCTCCCATGCCGGCCGGCGGAGGGGCTGGGAAGGGTCCCCCCCCCCTTCCTCCCCTCCTTCTTCTTCCTCTTCTTCCTCCTCCTCCGCCCTCGGCTGGGGCCGGGCCGCGGGGACACTGCGGCGCCTGCTGCCGCCCGCCGCCGGCCGCTCGCCCGGCTGATGACGTCATGCCCCGAGCCGCCGCCGCCTGACGTCACCGCGGGGCGGGAGCGGGGCTAGTGACGTCACCGCCGAGGCGGGGCTCCCCCCCCCCCCATCCGCCTTTAAAGGGCCCGCCCGCGCGCCCCAGCACGTGGCGGAGCGAGGAGGGGGCGGGGCTTCCCCGTGGGGCTCGGCCGCCATTTTGTGGCGCGTGGGGGCGCCCTCAAGGCGAGGGGTCCCCTCTGGGTTGTCTCCCTGTGCAATGCTTTACGTTTAATGTGTTTTTCACGTTCAACACGCTACTAACGTGACCAATACGCTCCACAGTTCCCTCCGTCAAGGAGTTTCTCAGTCAATTCCACCTTTTCCCTGCATTGGATTTATAGTATTCAATTTATTTCCCACGTTTAGTATGTTTGCCATCCTAGATGACCAATATTCAGTCCTACCCATCCTCAATGTTTCATATATTCACTGCATTCTCACATGTAATCCATTCCTGATGCTCAATATTTTAATATATTCACTGCGTTCTCATGTGTAATCCATTCCTGGTACTCAATATTTTAATATATTCACTGCATTCTTACATGTAACCCATTCCTGATTCTTAATATTTTATATATTCAATACATTCTCACATGTAATCCGTTCCTGATACTCAGTATATTCCCACACTCAACATATTTTCATATTTAATACAGTTCCCAAACTCAGTGCATTTCCCCCATTTCCCCATCACTGCTTCCCACCCCTCAGCAGCTCCTGGGGGATGGCACTGACCCCACTACTGTCGGTTTCTATTCCGAAGACCTAGGTCACAGAGGAAAAAGAAAAAAAAAGGAAAAGAGGGGAAACATTTTTAGCATTTTTCATTTCTGAAGCCCAGGACCCAAAGCTGTCTCGCTGGCGAAGCAGCCAGGCACTCTCGCTTGGAGGGCAAATGCCTGCTCCTGCATCTGCTGCTCCATGAACTTTCCCCGATCCCCTCGTGCACCTCCTAATACTGCCCAAATGTCAGCCGGCGGCGCAAATTTCACTGTTCTGGGGAAATCCGGCAGTGAAACGTTTTGCTTTCACATGCTCCACTGCATAGCCTCAGGGTGCAGGGCACCGCTCCTGGATTTTGCCCATTTTTCTCCATATCTGGAAGGTCAAGGACATTGCTCTGAGCTTGGAAACAAATTGCGAGTCCATAGGAGCCCATGGGAGCCCATAGGGCCCCATAGGGATTCATGTGGGTCCATAGGAGCTCATAGTAACCCATAGGAGCCCATAGGGTCCCATAGAGCTCCATAGAGGTCTGTAGAAGCTCTATGGGATCTGTAGGCATCCAGAGGAGACCTCACAGATGTGTAGGGGTCCATAGGAGCTCGTAGTGACCTCTAGGAGCCCATAGGGGTCCATACAGACCTGCAGGAATCCATAGGGGCATGTAGGGGTCATAGTGACCCATAGGGGCCCACAGGAACCCATAGAGACCCATGGGGTCTGTAGTTGCCCACAGGAGCTCACGGTGATGCTTGGGGTCCCTGGGACATGGCACTAGGGGGCATGATTTGGTGAAGGGACGGGGTAGCTTGACTTGATGATCTTGGAGGTCCTTTTTAACCTCGATGATTCCATGATAGGAACCCATGAAGACTCCTGCATGACCACCGGGGACCACAGGAATCGATAGGGGTCCATAGGAGCCCATAGGGCCCCACTGCACTGCTTGGGGGTCCAGCCTCCCTCTCTCACCCCCATAAGAGTCCCAGGCCTAGCCCCATGACCCCAGTCCCATCCTTGTCACAGTGGTGTCCCCTCTGGGACAAGGCCTGGCCACCGAGCTGCTTCCATAGCGCCCTGCGGCACAAACCCCATCGCCCGGCTCCCGCGTGCTATCTGCTGCATCTGTGTTCTTAATGGATGTACCACATTTTACAGTAATTTCCTCATTTGTCATGCAATCAAATCCTTTGATCAGACATGGGAGAAATGTAAATATCAATTATTAACCAGCCCATCCTGGTCTTGCTTGATAGGGGTTTTTTATTTTGCCTTTTTTTTTTGGGGGGGGGAAGGAATGGATTCATTTGCAATTCAACTCTCAAGCATATTTTTAATTAGGATGCTTACATTTCTGGGTAGGATATATTTTTGAAGGGAGAGATATTTGATCACCAGAGCAATCGATGCATCCATGTATATTTTATGGCTGGGAGATAGTTGTGAAGGAAAGTGTAAAACAAGTGGGGGTTTTAAATCCTGTGCGTAGCGGGCTGCAAAACCACAGCTTAAAATCTCAGTGGCCAAATTTGCTGCTGTACAGTCATTTATAGCCATTTGAGTGTGCGAAGCGTTGGCATGAAATGGAGAGGTGGCCAGGAAATTTCTGACAGAATATTTTTCCATCTGCAAATAGTTCTTAGTTCTTTTTTTTTTTTTCTTTTCTTTCCTTTTTTTTCTTTTTAATTTTTTTTTTTTTTGAGTGAAATGCTCTGTATAAACATGTTGCCTTAGGCAAAAAAAAAGGGGGTTGGAAATGAAATAATAACCAAAAAATATTAGAAGAAGGATGAAACTCAGCTGCTTCCTTTTTGGAATTTGGCTTTCCATTTGGAAATGTTTTTCTCTTCAAAGTTTTAGAAGTTTCTGGTGTATATACAGCTTAAAAAGCCAGGCGCAGGCTGCAGCACACATTTTTCTTTGCATTTCAGCGTCCACACTCTCATGACATTTTCACTGGTGCCAGTTTTGCAGGAGGTAATCCCCTTCCTTCCACCCTAGAATCCCAAATTTGGCTTAAAATTCAGGCAAGCGGGTGCATTATCCTCCCCAGCCACTCCGTTTATTTGCTTCCTGGAGTTTTATTGAAGCCCTGAGAGTTGCATTTTGCAAGCTGTCTTCCTCCTGAAAGCGAGCAAGCTGCGCCTCTTCCTTAATCATCTGCTTTTGTTTGTTTGAAGGAAAATACCAAATATCTCATGACTTGCCACAGAGCCGTGAATGACTTCAAGGATGCGCAATCCCTGGGTGTCCTCATGACTAACGGGGGAGTTTTCAGGTGCACACGGAGCCTGCAGAGATCTGCCCCCGGTCCTGCCTGAGGTTTTTTCAGCTGTATTGGCCAATTTAATAAAGCACACATATTTTTACAGCTACCCTGGTACCCCTGCGATGGAAAATGGTTCCAAATTAATGCTGTCCTGTGCCTGTATTGCCCCACAGCTGTGCCATGGAGCCATGCAGACACAGTTTGGGAGTCCCATGAAGGGAAGCGGCGATGTTTTGAAGGTGGGAGCAAACTTGGTGCTGCAAAACCAACACCCACACCCCAAGGCATCACCTAAGGAAATCAGAGGATTGGGCACAACCTCACTTCAGCTCCTGGGGGTTGTGCTGGAGTCAACTTTGCTCCCAGCTCCTTCTCCAAGCTGTTGCTGTTTCCACTGGGTTTAAATTTGTCTGAGAGCCAGGACAGAAAGCACCTCTGCTCCAGCAGCTGTAGATGCCGTGCCCAGATGTTGTCATGTTTATTTATCAAAAAAGGGTATTGATATCCCCCTCGAAGGCATTTGAACTTGGTTCTTAGACATAAGCTGGTAAAACTGCATGTTAAGGAACAGTCACAGCACAACTGACGCCAGCTGGTGGCCACTTGTAGGGCCGGTGCTGATCCACGAACCCCCTCCATAGAGGCAGCTGCTGGGGGGTTGCTGCTGGTCCCAAATGCTGGTGTCTAGGCTGGGGGGAACCGAGTCTGTGATCCTGTTGGATTTTCTGTTCCTTTTCCAGTGGAGGCCACAAAGATGATCCGGGGCCTGGAGCATCTCCCCTGGGAGGAGAGGCTGAGAGAGCTGGGGCTGGGCAGCCTTGGGAAGAGAAGGCTGAGAGGGGATCTGAGCAGTGTCTGGAAAGAGCTGAGGGGTGGCAGACAGAGGGACATGGCCAACCTCTTCTCAGGGCTCTGTGGGGACAGGACAAGGGGCAGTGGCCACCAAATGGAGCCCAGGCAGTTCCACACCAACACGCCAAAGAACTTCTTCCCGGGGAGGGTGCCGGAGCGCTGGGACAGGCTGCCCAGGGAGGCTGGGGGGTCTCCTTCTCTGCAGATATTCAAGGCCCGTCTGGACGCCTCCCTGGGCAGCCTGCTCTGGGGAACTGCTTTGGCGGGGGGTTGGACCCGGTGAGCTCTGGAGGGCCCTGCCAGCCCCTACAATTCGGTGATCTGGGGGAATCTGCAGCGGAGGCAGCAAGGTGCACCCCGTGCCTTTACCAGCCCTGGCCATGGGATGGAGCAGGGCAGGGACATGCTGGTGCCGTCGGAGGCTGGCTTCTGATGGCATCGCTGGTGCCTGGGGACCTGGTTTTGGGTTAGCCGACGGGCACGCATCAAACACGTAAGGCACGCTTTGGCACCGTCTGCTCCTGCGGAACAATAGTTACTCTTCGTGTTAGTTCAGTTACAGATCAAATAATCTGAAAAATTCACAAGTGGCTGCGGATACAAATTAACTTAACAAAACATTTTGAAAACGTCGCAGTACTGGGGAGAATACAAATGCGGCGCGCATTGGCGGGAGAGGAGAGCCGTGTGCCTGTGCCGGCGTCCTCCACATCAACATTTTCCCCGCGTCAGATAACACAGAAAGAGCTAAAGCTGGATGAAATATCATAACGATGCAGTCCAAAATGGAGCAATGCCATATGGAAGCCCAGGGAAGCTTTCACTGCTCTTTGCTCCTCTGATGTTTTTCAGCTGTGTCATTGGTGCTCCGCTTTATCAAGAACATTATGGGCTGAATTCTGTCTTTGCAGTGAAAAATTACGGGCTGCGTTTGGCTTCCTATTGCACCAAAGTCATTGGTGTTGCAGGAAGGTAAAGGACAGAAGGATTTGGCTTGTGGTCACCGTTTCATATCTGCAGAGCAAAAGCTATAAAATGTTGATGAATCTTGTTAGCTTCCAAGCCTAAAAACGGCTCCGTGTGCTCCAGCACAGCTCTGGCGCACGCACGGGTGCTTGGGATCAGGCGGGGACATCCTTTTGCCCGGTGCTGACAGCAACTTGTTAAGTGCAGGAAGCAATCTGTTGGGGAAAAATGCTGTTTTTTTTTTCCCAGTTTTGTCTCCAGGAGGGACGTTCGCATCTGTGCGGGGAGGGATTTTTCACCCAGCTGCTTGGTGGGGCTGGAGTTCACCCTCTGCCCCATGGAGGGATAAATCCAGGCTTTTTTCAGTGGCCCTCGCTGGGATTTGGCTTTCCCTTTCGGTCCGTGTGAAGCCGTGCTGCTGTAGGTACCTTCCCGGGAGATTTCCCAAACAGTGCTTGGCTGCATGGGGGTGATGGGAATAGAGGGGAGAAACCCCGACTGGAATTTCCCCTCCTTGTACTAAAATTTCCCCTTTTTAAATGAAGAAGGCACGTGAGGGGGCACTTTGCAGCCGGGCTGGACCTCCCATGGACCTTTTTATGCCCAGCCATGAGCTATTCCCACTTCTTCTCCCACCTCCAGCTGCCAACCAAGGCTTTGTCCTCACCTGCGTGCTCTCCTTGGCTTTGATCCCCTAACCGATCTACCTCTCCCACCCCAATGCAGAAGGACCCCTGCAACGAGGGCTGATCACATCACACACAACCCTGCCTTTCCCTGCTGTGCCCCAAAGCCCCGCTCAGCACCGACCACCCCTGCCCCACATCCCCTGTGCTCGGGACCACCACCAAACCCCCCCGGGTGGTGCAGCAGGAGCGGGATCCTCCTGCATTGCTGCTGTCGGAATGGCTCCTCCCCGGCCGGAGCAGGCAGCAGAGGCTTTTTTGGGGATGAAATGAGCTCAGAACGGGTGGCAGTAGCACAAATTAGTCATTAGTCATTGCACCTTCTTCTGGAGCCGCTGCTGATGGAGAGGCTGAAGCACTGCTGGCACCTGGGAGCTGACTCACTCCAGCACTGGTGCTCCGAGCCCCTCGTGCCAACGGGGCTGCGTCAATGGGTGCCATCCAGCCCCCCCGTGCTTTTTGTTCTGTCCTTGTAAAACAAACGGGCTCTCAACGCCCAACAAACCATTCCTGAGCAAGATGCAACCCTTGCAAGGGAGCTGGAAGTGATGGCAATGCTGCAGCCTGAAACCCAGGGGGTGTGTGCGTATCTCCTGGAGGACCTAGCAGGGAAACGGCCCCTCCAGCGTGATCCTACGGGTAAAAAGATCTGGATCTGTCCCAGATACCATGTGCCCATTTGAGCGTGCATCCAGGAATCGCTGTGCTTGGGGCAGGGAGAGAAACTTTTGTTTGGACTGCATTAAATTATCCAGACCATAAAATAGGGCACAGTCTGCTAAGGCTGAATGAAATGTGCCGTGTGGGACTCCGGTGAGCTCGGTGCTGAGCAAATGAGGTCTTAATGCTCTGCCCTTCACAGGGGAGGTGATAAATTATGGCCCTTCCTTCCTTCCTTCCTTCCTTCCTTCCTTCCTTCCTTCCTTCCTTCCTTCCTTCCTTCCTTCCTTCCTTCCTTCCTTCCTTCCTTCCTTCCTTCCTTCCTTCATTTCCTTCATTTCCTTCCTTCTTTTCCCATCCTGCAGGGAGCAGGAGCTCAGCTCCCAGGCCCCAGGGATTTGCAGGGAGGACCACGCTCCTTCCAAACATCTCCTTCCTAGCAGGATTTCTCACTCTCCCCAGCCACGTTTCTCCCCAAAGCTCCACCACACACGGGGGAAGCGGGGTTTAAATGGGAATTTCTGTCTTTTATTTGCCTGCCAGAGCAGGTGGGCGGGAGTGCGAGGCGGTTGGGAAGGATGTTTCCCTTTCGCCTTGCAGTCTCATTGGGCAGCTATATTTAGGCCAGCTTCTAATTTTCTGGGCTTAATTAATGAGCTGAAGTTTTCACTCACAGGCTCTCGAACAGCTTGGGAAGTTCAGTGGGGCACTGGGCAGGCAAAAACGCCCGTCTGCCCTGCGGGTGCCGGCAGCAACCCCCAAATATCCCTATGGGAAGCATCTCTGTGGGGTCACCGGGTTGGTGACGGGGACACGGCAGCCCCAGCCCTCAGCACCCTGTGCCCAGGTGCAGGGACACGCTGCCTGTGCTCAGCACCCTTGGGTGACGTTCCCACAACATGCCGGCGTGGGTGCGTATGAGCCTCTCACTGCACATCAGAGCCTAGAGGGTTTAATTAATTAAATTTTTTATCTCTCCCAAACTCCGTCCTGCTGCATGCACCTTGCGCTGGGTACAGGCAGTCCCAGTTCACCCGGACACGCAGCCCATGGTCATTGCTCTAATCACAGAAAAAGGCTTCCAAGGCTATAAATCCTTCAGGTTCCGTGCCCCTTTCCAGCCTCAGGTTGCCACCTGGCTGTTTTCCACACGGCTTGGCTGGTTTTCCTTCGGATGTGCCAGGTGCTCCTGGAGCAGCTCCCAGCGCACCTCAGCCACTTGTCCCTGTCCCCTGGGGGGCTCCTGGCTGTCTGATGGAGGTGCCACGGTGCCATCCCACCCCCCTGCCAAACTCGGGGGCTCAGGGACATGGGTGCGAGTCCTGGCTCATCCCTGGGGTCACTTGGCTGAATTGGGAGTGGGATGGGGACCGGGAGCAGGAGCAGGATGGGGACTGGTAACAGGAGTGGGACGGGGATGAGGAGCAGGAGTGGGATGGGGATGAGGAGCAGGAGCAGGACGGGGACCTGGAGCAGCTGCTGGAGCTGAAGGCAGAGCCCTCCTTGCTGCCTGCCCTGGGCTTCGCTGCTTTTCTTTCCTTTTCTTTCTCCCAGCTGAGCTTTCCCAAGCTGCCTCCGGTACCCGTGGGCTTGGTGCCGCGGAGCCGCCGCCTGCTCCCCGCCGCGGACCTGCCTGATGAGGTCTGGCAGCTGCACGCGCGGCCGTCCCGATGTGTTAGTGCTGAGCGGGCTCACGCCTGCCAGATGTGCCCCCGCGCCCCCCCAGCACCCCGCTCCTCCTGCCCGCAGCACGGCGGAGGGGAGACGCGGCTGCTGCCCCTCGCGCCCCACATCCCTCACCCACCCCCTGGGACCGTCGTTGCCTCCTGCTGCAGATCTCGGCCCCAAAATTCAGGACAGAGGCAGCTGCGATTCCTCCCAGAGCTGTCTCAGGGCGGGTACTGGTGGTCTGGTCTCTCGCACAGCACATGGAGTGCCTCCAGGGGAAAACTGAGCTAAGAAGGAAGGAAAATCTGGCTTTTTTTTTTTCTTGTTTTTTCTCTATATCCACCTTCCCTGTTGTCAACGAACAATAAACGCTGCACTTTGAGCTTGCCCTCCTCCAAGCCCCAATCAGGCCCTCATTCTTCCCCAGCACCTACGCGTGGTCAGCGGCACCAGCAGAAAATAAGCACAGGAGCTGCTGCCGGGGGGCTGAGGATGGAGGCACCGGCACCCGATGCAGAGTGGCACCTTGCCGGCTGGGCTTGGTGGCCACAGGACCTGGGGAGAGCGTTGTGGGTGGGGGCACGTGGGGATGGAGATGGGAGAGGAGCTGTGGGGCTGTGCACAGCAGGGAAAAAAATACGGGAGGGAATAAAACCAGCACAAAATGGTGTTTGTGGCGTGACGGGGCTCGGCGGCGCACATCTCCCCAGGTCCCCGTGTAAACGCGCTACTCCACTTACGGACTGGCACCACCTTAAAATAGATCTGGCTTAAAATAACACCTTGCTCAAAGCCCGGCAGATGTGTAGGTTTTCTTCAGCGATGAGGAGGGTTTTTTTGGTTTCCAGCGAGAACCTATTCAGCTAGGGACAGGGAGAGGGAGGAGATGGCACCGGAGCTACAAAGCCCCCGGTACAAAGATGCTCCCGGCTCCCCCTGCCCCATTTCTACCCCTGTGCTGGGTTTTGGGGGGGTGGCAGAGGGTGATGCTGCACCCCAAATCCTTCAGTTGGGGGGTTTCTGGTGCCTCGCATGCTGGGTGGGCAGGGGCTGTGGCTGCCTGGCTGTTTTGCACAGAAATCACGCGGGTTTGGTGGGCAAAGAGGGCACTTCTGGCACGCCAGGTGCTATAGCAACCGGGCGATGGAGCTGGGAAGAGGGGGGAATAAATAAAATAAAAGCATCAGCGGCAAGCAGAGCGGTGGTAAAAGGAGGAGAAGCTGTGGCAGGGCTGAAGCTTCCAGGAGGCTTTTTGGTCTCGGATTTTAAATGTAACCCCCCCCCAGCCCAGCGCCTGCCCCCGTGGGATCCTCTCCTCCCTCCCCTCCCACAGCCGTGGGTGCCCACCAGCCCCAGCCCTACCTCAGCCCAGCCAGTCTTGCTCAGGACCCCAATTTTGGGGTACCTGGCCTCGCAGCATCCTCAGGAGGGGAAAAATCCTGCCCCTGGGAGCTGCAGCAGGGATCGAGTATCGGAGCCCTGAAACAGAGCCGGGGCCACGGGACGGAGTTTTGCTGCTCACAGGGAAAGCGACTTTTTTATTAGAGCTCCCTGCACATTGCGTTTGATTTTATTTTTCCCTCCCCTCTCCCCGGCCCTTTCCCCACTGCCACGTTTTGGCAGGATTAATTTGAGATAAAGTTAGCCTGAGTGACGGCCTTTGCTTTTGTGTTCTCCTTGTCTATTTTCCGCCTCGCTAAACCTAGAAAAACTCCAGAGAAATTCTCCGGCTCCCAGCCTTGCCAGGGGGCCCGGCTCAGCCGACACTCATCTGCCGTCTCGGCGTTCAACCGCGGGAGGAAAAACCTTCTGACAAGGGTTATTTTTATTTCTAATGAAAAGCGAAGCCTGCTGTGCACAGGTGGAGTGGGACGGATGACAGGCGCTGAGGTGCGCACGTCAAAATGATTGAGGGCTCACATTTCCCAAGGGGAGCCTTCTTTTTTTTGGGAAGGGGGTGGTGAGACCCCCCCCAAGCCCTGGGCAGGAGGTGGGTCTTGTTCGTTGGCTCTGCAGCCAGACCGTCGAGACAGAAAATATTGCATTTTTGGTTAGATTGGGTCAGGGTGGGGGTGGGGGTGTGTATGGGATTGTGCTGGCTGAAAATATTGCATTTTCATTTACATTGGGTCGGGAGGGGATGGGATTGTGCCAGCCGGCATCGCTCCACGGGTGCAAGCTGAGCTTTGGGGATGTGATTTGGGGAGCCCTGCTCTGCCCCAGCTGCTCCACATTGCACGGGGGTAAAGAGGGGGTCGGTGCTGGGGGGTGGCACCGGCTGAACTGTACCCGGTGCCTGCACTCTCGCTGGGCACCCATCACTCGAGTTCAGCCCGCTGTTGAACTCGTTATTACTCTCTGAACACTCGCTTCTGGACTTGCAGTAATTATTTCTCCAGCAGAGCAGAGGTTATTGGGATAACCGCTCCCGTTGTTCGTCCAGATTAGTTTGGGATTGGGAAAGACAGAGACCAGAGGGTGCTGGGGAGGTGGCGAGGTGCTGGAAGGGCAGGCGGCTGGCAGAAATCCCTTCCCAGCTCCTTCCCAGGCCGGGGGGATGCCGGGGGTACTGTGCCCTTGTGCTGGCGTTGCTGCAGTTTTGGAGGCGTTTGGGTTCTTTGTGTTTTATCGGGCATCCCCAGCACTGCCTGGCTGCAGCTGCAGGTGTAGACACAATTCGCACACCCCAGGGTCCGATCCTCTGGGTGCTGAGAGCCGATGGGTTCATGCAATAACCACGGAGAGCAGAGCCCCTGTTTGGACCCAGCCACCCCAGAGCAGCCCCCGTGAGCCCACGGCCCCGTGCAGCCGAGCTCCTGCCTCCTTCCACGCCCCAGGAAAGGTTTTGCAGCTCCAAATTTCCAGCGTTGCCGCGGGGCAGCCCCGGCGTAGGAGCCAGAGCGTGCTTGTTGACACTCTCCCACCTCCGAGCCGCATTATGCAGCTCCAGTAAATGCCCTTTCCATCTTGCTCTGATCATTAGCCGAGAGTATTCCGCTCCAGAGCTTTGCTATAATGAAAGGCACTGAACTTCGGGATCTCAATTAACTATAGCAAACGCTCTAGATCCTAGGAAAATACTTTGCTCAAATTATATTGCAATAATAATATGTACGTCCATTTACTCCTCTGGAGCGGAGCGGGCATGCGCCATGTATCTCAATTTTGTTCCTCTCTCATGTCATTAGCCCGCTACGTACATCTCTTTCCTGCCCAATGCACAGAGTCATTCCTAATTCCTGGGCTCCTCAGCCAGCTCACAGAACAAAATCAAACCCTAATGCCGCGTGGCACTCCGCCTCTGTCTGATAAATAAATTCCAGCTCTTAATGAATGATACCAAGTCATTATAATTAATAAACAGATGCGGGCGCCTGGTCCTTTGGCTGCTAACTCCGTTATTTGCAAAGCCATCGCTCCAGCAGCTGAGGTCTCCGTACCCAGCAGGTCCCGCTCCAGGTTTGGGAGGTAAATCGGGGGGGGGGGGGTAAGCAGCGAGATCTGCAGCCTCGAAAGGAGCAAATACATCTTGTGGCGTGGCAAGGCAACAACGGGGAGGGATCTGAGCACCCATAGGGTCCCCACCACACCGTCAGCCCCCTCTGAGCTAGGGGTGCGTGGCTCACACCCCCCAGAAGCGATGCTGCTTCGCCCATCCCCACGTTGTGCAGCCTCTCGCCTGGCTGCCGAATGCTGCTGCCTTCCCAATCTCGCCCAGCCTGCAGGAGCCTAATAAAACAAGTCCACACGTTACAAAATCAATTTCCTCTCTATTAATTTTGGTCTCTTAAGATTTATCATCGTCTTTCATCACCAGATCAAAAGCAATTGGCAAAGTCTCAAATAACCTTTTAATTCTGAGCCGGGAGCCAAGATCCAGAACCAAGGAGCCTCGTCCTTTGGGGTGGCACTGGCACTGCCCAGCACCTGAGCAGGATGGGGTCTAGCACCTGAGCCCCCCACATCCCTCCCCGTCCTCCCTGCAGTGAGTTGCAGCCCGGCTCGTGGCTGGAGCAGGACGGCGTATCGTGGCGGAATTAATTACGCTTCTTCCTCTGCCTTCAATCGAAGCCCACACTTTGATATTTATGCTCCCAGTTGTGGGCTGCAGCCTTGATTCATTAAGGTTTGCATAGTAATTGTTTTCTTCTAATGATCTCGGAGGACGGCACCGTGGGGAGGTGGTGTCCTGCACCCCTGCACCAGCAGGATGGAGCCCATCACCGAGCGGCATCGCCACCACTGAGCATTGTGTCTCTGGCTGGGAGCAAAATAGGGCTAAAATAGGGCTGAAATGTGCTGAAGCAGGCTGAAATAGGGCTAAAATGAGCTGAAATGTGCTGAAATGAGGTTGAAAAGGGGCTGAAGTGGGCCAAAATGGGCATAAAAAGGGCTGAAACAAGGCTGAAGGCTTCTGTGTTCCCTTCCCCAGCTCTGTGCCCCATCCAGGACGGATGGAGGAGTCCATCCATGTCTGCAGCAAGGGCTCAGAGCCATGACTTCCAGCTATTTTTTCTTTTGTAGCTGTTTTTCATGTTAAAACCGAATTTTTCCACTGGACAAACCTGGTTGCAACATATTTCTTGAGCTGCACATTTTGTTTTGATGGACAAAACTAGCCTGAAATGATCTAAACTTCCTTTGTGGTGCTTAGAAAGTAAAACTCCCTTGTTCCTATGGCTCGAGTGGAGAAAAAAATTAATGTGCAAAGCGGCATCAAAGACAGGAACCATTTCAAAATCGCGGAAATATCTGATATTACTGAAATCCTCCACCAGCACTGCCCTTTCCCCTCTGCTTGGCTGTGCTGTGCCGGCTCACCCTGGCTCGCAACCTTTTACAGTGCCTCCCTTTCCCCTTGCTTCATGTTTAAGGGGTCCTAGGCCAGGGCTGGGAGAATAAAATTCCCTTGTGTGTGTGTGTGGAGGGAAATAATAAAGAAGAAAATCTCCCTTCCTTGCTCATAAGCAGACCTCGAGCCTTGTGGCACGTGGTGAGAGCCCGGGGAGCTGCTGCTGCCTCCCGGGAGGCTCGGAGCAGTGCGGTGCCTGGCTCCCGTCCCAGATTTGATGGCTTCGCTCCCCGCTCCTCCCGCTCCTCATTAGATTTGTATATTTGATGATCATTTAACATTCATGCGGCGGCTGCGGCTCGGCGGAGAGCAGCAACCCGGCAGTGCTGAGCTCTGCTGCACGCCCGCTGAACGGCCGGTTTCTGCCCCAAAACACGGCCAGGACAGGTTTGCTGAGCACCTCGACTCCTCCCAACCACAGCAAAGGCGATTGGGGCCAGCCTGGCACGTCTCTTAAATTGCCCGTGAAGATCTCATTGCTCACAGCCCTCTAGAGCGAGATTAGATACGTGCTGCTTGCCACTATCTGATCTGGGCTATGTTCTTCTTTCCTCCTATTTATTTATTTATTTATTATTATTGTTATTATTACTGTTTTTTTTGTTTTTGTTTTTACAGGAGGGCCAGCTCTCTCTGGGAGCCTGGCAGAGTGACTCTCAGGCTGCAGTTTATCCCTGACTATTGATCCCAGCTCCAGCCCCACCACAGCACTGGAGCCGCATCTGGTTCCAAGTCAGGAAACGCAGGGAGAAACCCAGCAGAGAGCAAAAGCAGAGCACACCGTACACAACCCTCAGGCTGCTGACAGAGGAGGATGTGATGCACATCCCCACCCGTTCGGTGCAAACATGTGGACCTGGGCGCTCAGTAATTTGCAATTTTTCCTTTTTGCCCTGCTCGGCTCTGAGCAAGGTGCGGTGTGGCTGTGGCTGGCAGCACGGGTGCCTCTCGGCCTCATGAAGCCAGGTTTCTCTGCCTGCGCCCCATGTGCAAAGCATTGGAGAAGCAGATTGCCCTTTTGCATTTGGAAAAGGCACTTATTTTGGTGTTGTTATTTATTTTTCACATGCTGGATCCAGGCAGTCTGCAGCGACATGACCACGGGGAGGGAAGCGGAGACCGTGAATGAAGCAGATCTCCTGGGGGCTGCTTGAGGAGGGAGCTGCTGCTGTAAATGTGCCTGGGGCTTGATGGTTTTGCCCATGATGATGGCTTTGCCCATGAGATGAGATGTCTCATGGTGAAGCCAGGATCCTGCTGCTGATGTCCTGCAGCAGGAGCAGGGCTCGGGGCCAACCCCTTGCAGCGTCATGTCAGCCCTTCCCTCACCACTCTTGGAGCTACACGCACCCGAATATTGCCACTTCTTTGCCCCTAAATCTCCAGAAAATAAGGGTTGGCTTTCAGGCCAGGCAGCTCTGCCATGCTACGGCCAGATCAGACAGTTGTTCTTTGATGTATGGGGACAAGCAGCTGATATCTGTGCCCAACAGTGCTCCCCATTGGAGCCTCCTGTGTAATTAAAACACCGGCTGGAGGGGGGGAGATTGGGGCATCTGGGGGGATCACAGCAAACTGAGGATGGGGAAATTTGTTGCTTCCACAGCTTGGCCTGTGCTCTGGGCTAAGTGAGAAGAAATTCAGATAAAATCAAGGGGAAAAGGGGCATGTGGGGTAGCTTGGTTTGGTGCGTGGCTGCGGGGAGCCAGCTGAGCACTGCCTGGGCCTGGGGGATGGAAGGAGGCTGGGAGTAAATGACTGCACAGCTCCGAAGCGACAGGAGCAGAGTGTTTAAATCCAAAGCAAAGGTTAATGATATCCTGACAGTGCCAGAGGATCCGCAGCTTCTCCTTCTCGCCGATCCAGAGTGGGAAATTGCAGCCGAGTGACAGCCCCGAGAGCTGGAGGCGGCGGGGACAGGGCCGGGCTGGGCCACACTAGGCCGGGGACAGCAGCAGCAGCATTTCAGCTGACAAACCGAGAGGTTACGAGCAGATGACAGATGTTTATTTGTCTACTTTTATGATCGAAGGGAAGTAATTGTGTTGGTTTGGCAGGTTGAGTGGCAATTGTTTGTAAGGTAACGCGCTCCTCCTGGCGGGTAGGGTATGGGGACAGGGGCAGGGCAGGGCTCCGCTTGGCATGTGGCTGCGGAAGAAAGGTGGTGTTGATCATGGTGATAACAGTAATAATAAAGGTGGTTTTCCCTCCTCTCTGCACTTCCAACCTGCTTTGCAGATGATTTTCTCTCTCATGGTCAGTGGTGGAGATCTGACTGCAGGGATTTCCTACTGAGGGGAGATCAAATGTAGTGTAGAGCACCCAGCTCCCCATGGCAGCTGCCAGGTGGTGCTGGTCCCTGTCTCTTCCACACCCCTGAGCATCTTCTGTGACTCCAGCAGCCTCCAGAGCACCACCGGGATGCAGGCAGAAGGCTTTGGAGCTGGCAGTTGCCATAGGAAGGCGGCTCGTGCCGCTGTCCCCTTCCTGCTGCCAGGTGAGCTGTTTGTGTGTCCTTCCTTGCCTACCTGCTTGAGAATAGCAGGCACAGAGTGGGTGCTGGGGCACCGAGAGATGGCACAAATAAAGAAATGTGTCCGGGAGAGCGACCCCTGCTTGGGGGCACTGCAGTGGGTCCCCCTCTGGTGCCTGCCCCTGCCTTCCCCTGAGCGCCATCAGGACTGAACGCTGGGGTTGCACCTATGGTGACCGTCAGAGCTGTCCCAGTCGGGAGGGACCCTAAGGTGTTCCCCTTGCATTCTCCACCAGGACCAGACCCTAAATCCCAAATTAAGGGTGACCGAAGTTTGGTTCAGCGTCACAAGGAGCTGCTCTGGCTCCCTTGGCATGAACCCTTTCCAGACCCCGCTGGTTTTCCCCAGGCAGGCTCCTGCTCTGCTTTCCCCCTCATTAGATCCATGCACTGAGCACTTTGCAACTTCTTAAGCAATTCCCAGCGAGCGTCCTGTGGGACTTGAGCAGAAATGCCTCTGCTTTGAAGGACCCACACCAAAGCTTGTATCCGAGCTTTGAACCTACCGTGTGTTGTCACCCGGAATAATTCATGTTAAACACTTGCTTGGAGCTCCCCTTGCTGCGGTGTTGTGCTGGAGCACAGGGAAAAGCAGCTCCAGGGTGGGTTTGGGGTGCCCATAGGTCCTGCAGAGCCCTGGGGGAGCTTGTGGGGTGGTGGCACGGTGTTAGCAGGGGGCTCCTCAGCTGGGTGGGAATATTGTCCTAGGAAAAGGGATGGAGAGGACACATCCTGCACTTGCCTGGGAGCTGCTGCTCTCTCTGCCATCGATGGCACCATGCACTTTGCTTCACGTGTGCGTGGATTTATCATCAAAAAACTGATGCTTAGAGAAGTTGAGTGCAAATTTAGAGGGAAAACAAAACTATGGCTTTGAGCAAACACCTCATCCATGCTTTATGTTCCCGGGGAGCAAAGGAGCACATTATTTCTCCTCCTCTTGCCTCTTTAGAAATAAAAGCAAACAGGCAGCGAAAGTGATGGGAGTTAGTGTATGATTTAGGGACACGTTGGTCCCACCTCGCAGGGAAGGAGGAGGGAGGTGGGGATGGGGACAGAGCTCAGAGAGCAAAGGTGCAAGGCAGGCGTTTGTTAGTGCAGAAATCCCAACCCATGTTGGATT
The DNA here is from genome assembly GCF_009819795.1 of Aythya fuligula. Classification (NCBI taxonomy): domain Eukaryota; kingdom Metazoa; phylum Chordata; class Aves; order Anseriformes; family Anatidae; genus Aythya; species Aythya fuligula. The sequence goes on along the minus strand of NC_045584.1, from coordinate 2,631,696 downwards.
TAGGAGCTGCCTGGATGAGGGCCCCAGAGCGATGTGGGATGGGGAGAGCTGCCCCCAAAATTCATAGCACAGGGTGCTGCTACCCTTATACTGCCTGGGACTTCCTGGAGGTTTCCAGCTGTTGGAAGGGACTTTTCCAGCAGGGCTTTTCTCCCCCAAACTGTTCCCCAACCAGCCCCTTCCCCTCATACCCCTGTGGCAGCCAGCTCTTTTTTGGCCAATGCAGAAAAAACAAAAGAAAACAAAACAAAACCCTGATAACTGATTACAAAAATAATATATATATATATTAAAAAATAAAAAAATAAAATTGAAGAAGCAGCAGAGGAAACACCTTGATTGTTATTTAATTCTCAATTAACCAACCCAGCAGGATTTGTGCCACCCCAAGGGTGCTGTGCAGCCCAGCCTTGTCCTGCTTGCCACGAGGATGCAAAAGGAGCTCGGAAAGTCCAAAGCGAGGGATGAGGCATCCGTCTGCCTGCTGCATTTCTGAGAAAACAATCATTTTGGCAGATAAAAACACAGTCGCAGAGCTGTACCGAGTGCCTACTGCCAGTCGTGGGGCTGGGGGGAAAAAAATAAAAAAGCAGCAGAAGCAGAGGAAGAAGAATTCAATATTTCTATTTGTTCTTATCCAAATAAATTGAGATGTATTTGTGGAAGTGTCAGAGAAGCCCGCAGGAATGAAACTATAAAATAACACAGCTGCTTCATGAGTCTATGACAGACAGCATAGATTAATGTACCGGCGTTTTTATGGTCTGTTAACAACTGATATGGGTTTTAAATATATTATCTCCCATTGTATTGTCTGTCATTTTAAAAACTGCTCATGTCTATTGTGTTTGCTTTTAAGAGGTGCTTATGGAACAATCAGCCAGTCGCTTCCCGATCTCTCCTCTTTTTTCCTTCCTAGATATATCATCGGCTCTTTTTTTTTTTCTCTCTCTTTTTTTCCCTCGATAGGTTTTCCCCAGCACTTTCATGGGCAATTTATTCCAGAATCTATCGAAGCCCCCTCGTGTTCCTTAATTCCAGGTGCTTTAAAAAAAAAAAAAAAAGCTCTTCCACCTTCACACCTGCTTATCTCTGGGACGTGAGGGGACAGGGGCGAGGGGTTGGGATGGAGCAGGGCTGGAAGAAAGCAGCTGGAGGGGCACGGAGGTGGGGGCTGGTGATTCTCTGGCTGTGCTGTGACTGTATCCAGTCCCCTGGGGATCCCCGTGGCAGAGCGTGAGGAAGAGGAGCTGGGGGTGAGGTCTGGGGGAGCGAAGGACCAGGATCTGGTGCTGAGGAAGACTTGCAGGGTTTTGAGGTGCAGTGATCCTCCTTGACAGGCAAGTGGGATTTGGGTTTTCTTGGCTGGGACAGGGACAGGGCCCTGTCGACCTCCCAGCACCTCAGCATGGAGGATTTTGAGCCAAACCAGAGCACGGGGTCCCCTCAAAGCACTCCGGTGGTCGCACACCACACGGCCAAGGGCTGCAGGCGGCTCCGGCACAGATGGAGCAGGGAGAAAACATCTGGGCTGCTCGCTGGCATCTGGCACCGAGCAGCTTTCCCAGCCGAAGGCAGGCAGGTCGGCAGGTGGAAACGCTGCCCACTGCCAGCTCCTGGCTGCCCCCGCTGTCCCCACAGCCCTCGGGGACACCCACGCACCCACAGGATGCCCGAGCCCTGTCCTGGCTCATCCTCGTCCTCTCTCTTCATCCCACACGGCCCTAAGAGCGTCCTCTTCCTCCTCATGCACCTTAACCCCAAAACAGCCTTTGGGCACCCCAAGGAGCATAGCAGGGGGAGGCGAGGGGAGGTAATGGATGTGTGTTTGCGTACATAATTTTCTCAAAAGGCTTGAATTGCTATATTTGAAATTACATTAGATTGCAAGAACAAAGATGCCCTTTTGATGCTCTGTAGCAGCACTGGAGATAATGAAAGGAGAGGAATCTCGATAAGGATGAAAGATAGCTTCCTTCAGCCTCCCCTTGCTGATAAAGTGCTTCCCAGATGAAGAGAATTTAGAATAAAAAGCAGCACAAAAGTAAAACAAAGTAAACACAGCCCGGCGTTGCTCTAACAAGATAAAATTACACCGTGGAGAGGAGACCAACAGGACAATAAAGAGAAGCGTTCAGGGGAACAGGGAGAAGGACAGCACGAATTCGAGATGGGGGAGTGGAGATCCCCGGAGCAACTACAAGGGGAAGAGTGGCTGGGAGATATGTGGAAGGTGTGAAGTTTGGGTACCTACATCCCTCAATGCCCCTTTTGCTGAAAAGGGGAGCTCCAGGAGGCAGCAATGCTGCAATCACCTCCTTCATAGGAAGGGAAAGGTGCTGATTTTCCACGGCTCCTGCCATTAATTGGATTTTAAAGTGATGCAGCTGCTGGCAGGGGCATAAAGGGGGCTGCAGAGGGCTGGAGCAGGCAGCTGGGTCCTGCAGAAGGCTGTGGGCAGGCTCTGAGCCCTGTGCCCATGGGTCAGTCACCCCATGGGGTCTGGGCATGATGCAGGATTTGCCCCTGTGCATCCCCACCTTTCCCCCAAAGCATGGGTTTGATGCAGGGTTTTGGGGTGCACACCCAGCTGGGGCCTCGTGCTGGCTCTTTGCTGTGCTTTGAGGCTCGCCGTTGATTTTTTGGCCCCTTGGTGCCCTTTTTGGGCCCCAGCTGCTCTCAGCCACCGCCGGCTGCGATCGGCGCGGCGCTCAGCTCCCTCGGCTTCGAAGGACGCAGCGTGTGGTCCGCTCCGCCGCTGCCATGGCAACACTGGGATGCAAAACCATGGTTTAAAACCCAAAACAAATAAATCCTCCACACCACAAAGCCCAAAGCATCCTTCTCGCCTCGCTTTCCCCGGCCCATTTTGTTTTCCCCTCGTGGGACCTGATGAGGAGCTGGTGCTGCCAGGCAATGACTGCGGTGTCCTGGGTTCCTCATGTGCCCGTCTCCCGAGGCCGTGTCTCGGGCAGACACTGCTGTGAGTATATTTATCGAAATAGCAATATTTTTGATATTTTTTTTCCCTGTGTTTACAGCTCTAATTTCCTCAGTGCAAAGGTGCTGGCTGTCTTGGCTGCTGAGCCTCTACAGTTTGTGTTGTGCTTCCCTAGCTCGAAGGGGAAAAATAACCCTGAGAAAGGCACAAAATGGCCACGTACACCCAAAATGGACCACTCCTGGCCCTGTCACCACCCTAGCTGTAGTGGCTGGGGGTGATAATTCATCCCTGAGCCCTTCTTGAGGGCTCCAGGCTGCCCTTGACTATGCAAAAGCACGATGCAGATGTGCTTTTTTGCACGACGAGGAGCCCAGGAAGGGGACAAACCTGGGGACAACACACGGCAGTGGCTGTTGGATATTTGCTGTGCTTTGCTGAGGGTCTGGCCCAAATCTGGTGTCAACAGCCAGCCTGACTTCATGGTTGCATGTAAATTAGGACTTATTTCCCACTAAGGGAAATATTTGCTGGCATCAAGACTCCCCCGTTGGGTCAAAGCCCCCAAATCAGCCCAGCCAGGCTGTGTGGTCGCTGTCGTGCCAGGATCCGTCCTCCCAGCAGACCTGGAGCTGGGCTGGTGAGCCCGGGAGCTGGAGCAGGAGATGAAAGGGACGAGCTGCCCTCCTGGGAATCACAGCTGGTCCCTCTGAAGGGGTGATAGAAATCATAAGAGCTGCTCGTAGAACTTAATAGGGTTGAAAAACGATGGGTGTCCACAGAAATGACACAGTAGGGAACCACGGCGCATCTCCTATAGGAAATGTGTCTGCAGAAACGCCGGAGGATCTGTAAGATTTAATTAAGTATATGTGAGTACCTTAAAACCTCATTCAGGGAAGTGAATACAGAGAGCTTGCGTTTAATTGAGTGCATCTTTGGAAATGAAGGCAACACAGCACCAAAGGCAGCGCTGGAGTCAGGGCACCCACCTGCCTGGAGAGGCTGCCTGGTGGGTGAAGGATGAGGATTTGGGGCAGATTTTCCCTGAGCAGGGGTGGGCCATGGCATCGCCTCCTGTGCCCTGGCCGTGAAATGATAAAGGGGATTCTTCTGGTTTTGGTTTGGATGAGGTTGTGCTGGGGTTCGCTCTGTAAATGGTGATGCTGCAGAAGGAAGGAGTAAGAAATAGATCTGAGAAACACCTCCGATGGCAGCTTGATAGGAGAAAAGTTCTGAGGTGTCTGGAGCTTACTTATATGAGCTCACAAGCAAATATTAACACTGGAAAGTTGTTCATTTTATTTTCTCTGAATGCCCACGTTGTTTCCAGCCAGGCAGGATTTAAACCTGTTCCTACCCAGGTCTGAAATCCGCTCTTGGTTGCTTCATGCCCAGAGAGAGCATCCTCTCAGTTCCTTCACACCCAGTTGCAAAGACCTTGGCAAACCCCCCTGCATCCAAAGCAAGGCGCTGAGCGAGAGAGAAATGAATCCCACAGCAAGGGGCTGAAAACTCCTCCAGAGAGAGCCGCCTGCCTCCTCCAGCACCCATCACCCAGCCCTGTCCTCCGGTCGCTATTAAAGCCTTTCAGCCCAGGCATGGAGTGGAATGAAGCTGTCGAAACCTTTCTGCGGTGATGTTCTAGAGCCGGCTTTCCGAAGCCCCTGAGTGCCAAGAAGCATATAGAGATACAGAGGGAATAAACAGCAGAAAGTGCCTAAACAAGCCCAAACAGATTGGGAACTCAAATCTCGCAAACCGTATGCGGCTTCACGCTTCAAATCACCTTAAGTATTTGCAGCGCGCGCTAGGATCGCCTTTCTATCATAATTAAATATGTCTGTCTGCGAGCAAAGGGAGGAGAGCTTAGGGGAGTTGTCACCATCCTTAATCCCAGCTGCCATTCCTCAGCAGCAAAATGGCTTTGGGGAGGAGAAAGAGCCTCCTGGTCTGGACTTTGAGAAATATCCCACGTCTTTGCATGCTGCTTTGGGGTTTTAAAGGCGAGGGGAGTGCAGCCCGGGGAGGAGAGCGGGGATTTGGGGCCAGGAGGGGTGTTTGTGGAGATGGGGCTCAATGGGCTGAGTGTCGGGTTCATGGGGTGGCTTTGGGGGTGAAGGAAGGGGGACGGGTGGTCAGGGGAAGGAGAAGCCCTCATCCACCCGCTGGGGTTGTGGAGAGGGGCTGGGGAAGGGCTCAGAGGGGCTCCCAAATTTTGGGCCTCAACCAAAGGCCCAAAACCCAAGCAGCCGTGACCCCGGAGTCCCAAATCCTCTGTGGAGAGCTCTGGCTTCTCCCCGGGGCAGGGCGACGGCGTTTTCATTGATAAAAACGGGGCTGGTTTTGTGCGGAGCTGCCGGTGTGATCTCACCGAATGGGAAATCAATGGGAGCCCGATATTAATTAACAGCATCTGCAGAGGGGGCAGCCATGAAAATAAAGCTGAATGGAGCTTTGCAGCGGGCACCTGGGTGGAACTGGTTCTCGGCGGCGGATGCCTCCATCCCTGCTTTCTTCTGCCTCCCTCCTCCATCGATTTCTCCCCCTTGCAGCTCCTGTTTCCCCTGGCTTCAGCCCTGCTCCTGCTTGAGGCTTTCGGGGGGGGCCCCGCCACGAGCTGCTGAAGGTCAGAGCGGCTGCTGCCTTCCGCCGGGGCCGCCTCCGGAGAGTAAACAATAATTAACCTTAAATTAAAACTGGTTGTAATCTTTGATTACCCGCCTGGTTGTGCGATGTGCCAAAGCCCATTTTGTTTCTGGTTTCCTTGGAGATACCACCCGGTCTCCCCACCCCCTTCCAGCTCTGGCTTTTTTAAAGCAGGTTTAAAAACAGCTATTAGGAGAGCTTGTTAATCATCATACCAGGCTGCTAATAGCACTCTGGCCACAGTTAATCACGGAGAGCTGCAAAGATGCTGCAAATGCTTTCAGTGGATGTAATTTCCCCCCTACATTCCTCCCTTCCATCGCGTCCCCCTTCCCTTTTTAGCAGAAGCCTCTTCTCCACCCGAGGTGGGAAATTTGGATGCACGGTGCTGCTGGCTTGCTTTTTTTTTTTTTAATTTTCCTCCATTGGTTTGCTGGCGGTGGCACCTCCACTGAAGCAGGGAAGCACCGAGCCCTCTTTGCCATGCAGCTGAGCAGCAGCAGCATTTTCCCGTTGGGTTTTGAGGGATCTGGGGCTGTGCACCAGGAGTTGAGGGGCTCAAGATGGAGCTGAGGGGTCTCTGGGTCCGTTAACAGCAGGTTGTGGCTGCAGCCTCCTTCCTCCAACATCACGAGAACTTCTTTATACCCACCAGTGCCCCACATTTTGGGAGTGCCATCAGTGAGCTTGCAGCATCCCTCTCACCGAGGCAATGAGTGGATGGGGGTGAAGCAGGAGGTAACACACACGCTCCTGGGCTGCCTTCGTTGCCGGAGCATCCTCCTCCTCCTCCTCCTCCTCCCTGGAGCTCCTCCAGCTTCGTGCTGCTGTAGGCGGAGGCAGGTTTGGCCTCCAGGGCCTCGAGTTTGTAAATCAGTTCAGCACGTTGGTTTGTTGGTTTTTGTTCTCCACGTTAAGCTGTTGCTTAAGCGCTTGGCTGTGCGAGGCCAGAACAGCGGCTGGGGCCGTAATCGATAGCTCCATGGAGACGGGAGGAGCAGCATCGCCTTGGCTGGTGTAAATCAGGAGTGGGACCGGGGGGGTCGAGCCTCCAAAACTCGCTGGCCCCGGCACCCCCCGTGCTGCTCCGGCCCCATTTGGAGGCGTTTGAGCGGGGCGACCCTGCCTGAGCGCTAATTGTGGCTCTGGCTGCTCCTGCTGAAATGACAGATAGGGGACGGTCCTGCTAGTTGACAATAATTGTTCTCCTAATTACAGCAGTGACATTTACTGGAAAGCCACTGCAATCCCATTACCTTCTAATGCTAAATTCTGCGACTTTAAAATTGCATTCCCTGCCTCCTTCCCCCCATCTGAAACCCTCTGGGCACGGGCTTGTTTGCTGCATCTGCCACCACGCGATGGGGTTTGGGGTCTTGCTGAGGGGGTACTGGTATTTTGGGGGTTTGTTATCCCTTTGCCTGGCTGGGCGATGCTGGATGATGATTCCCCTGTAGAGGACCCAATGTCCACCCCAAAAGGGGGCAGTGGCACCCAGGGTCCCCACAAGATCAGGGGACACCCGCTGGCACCCCGAGGGATTTCTACAGCATTTCTCTTTCCAAATCGCAGGTAGCCCACTCGAGCCTGTGCGTTCTCGTTCTCCAGCCATAAACAAGCGGAAGGTGCCTGTGAATAATTAATTTTTAAGACCCTTAATATTTTATAAATGGTTGTAATGAGCCGATGTTCTGTTTTGTTTAGCTGTTTATGTGTCGTTAAGTCGTGAGGCTGCGAACAAGATGCTTTAATTTAATATGTTGCCCGCCGAAATATCTTTTAATAAATAAAGCACTCTAGTTCTTCTCTGGAGAGCCAGAGTTTGGTTAAGGCAGATAAATGATGATGGTGATGCCTCACCCCCTCCTCCTGGCATGCTTTGTGCTGAACTGGCTCAAGTTACTTATTTAAAGGGAATGAGAGGAGGAAAAGCCCCAGTTCCCAGGACTGGAGGAGGGAAACGCAGAGTTTCATGCAGCACCGGAGCCATGCCCTGGCAGCTCTGGTATCAGCGGTGGCAGCCTTGTGGAGCTTCACGTGGGCACAGTCAGGGCAGCATCCCTTCCTTCTGTCCTGCTCAGCTCCCTGCCATCCCAAACTTGCTGGGGGTGCACCAACACCACTGCCTAAGTCATTAATAAAGCTATTAAGCAGCACTGGTCCCCGTGTGGTCCCCCAAGACGTCATTTTGCCCTTTGCCTGGGGCTGGGCTCTCCTCCCCTGCTGTTAGCCGCCACCACGGCCACATCCAACACGCGGTAAGGACAGGGCTGAAATCCAGGCTGAAAAGCACTGCAGAGAAGCCCGTCCCTTCCTCTGCGATTTGGAGAAGTCAAAGAGGTTGGCCCACCTCCAAGAGAGAGAGGAGCAGAAGCACCAGCTCCTCTTTGAATTATAGTCCTCCTTTTTTTTTTTTTTAAAAAAAAAAAAAAAAAAAAGTGAGAGAGAGAGAGAAAAGAAGCATCTTTCTCTCTCTGGGATGACTGCTGGGAGGCGATCATTTTTCTTTGAGAAACTGAGGCTCCCTTGCAAAACTTATGGAGAAATAAGGTCATTTGTCAATTCAAGTCATTCTCTTCCATACATAAAAAACATGGCGAGAGCAGCTTTTGTAAAATCTAAATTGAAAGTAAATAGCAAGCGGGCAGTTCTTGGTGATAAAACCTCCCATTCTGTAGATTTCTGGTACAATATTTATTTTATCCTCTTTATAACTACAAGGGCTGTCTCTGTGTGTTATTAAAGTAATGCATTTGCTTAACCTGCACTTAAATTCCCTCCCAACCTTCCCTGATTGTACATCTCACTGCTACATGTTCCCAGCCTGCTGGTCTCAGCTGGACAATTATATTAACTGCTTCTATTTGCAATTACTATGAATCATAAAGCAAGTCTGAATGGATTGTTTTTCTTTATTGAAAATGTTTAAACTTAATGCATTGCAAATGTCACAGCCGTGGGGCTGCTCCTCAGCTCTTTGGGAAGTGCCTGGCTGCGTTCGGCTGCTGCTGGAGCGTCGCAGGCAAAGTTTGTGCCTTCCTCCCCTCTGCCTCTCTCCTCCCCTTCAACGCCCTGCAGGAAAGATCCAGCGCAAGCAAATCCCTGGGGATCTGCACAGCCAGGGGCTGGGAGGTGGAAAAGGTGTCCAGCCCCTTCCTCAAATGCCTGCGAGGAGCTCAGTTGCAGTGCAGAGATTTTCTCCAGGGAGGTTTTGGAGAGCGACTGTGACGAGCAGAAGGTTTCGGGCTGCAGACGCATGGAGCCGTCCTGCTGCTGCCGTCGGTTCTCACATGAGCTCCTGGTTCCAGCAAATGCATTTGGGGTTTCCCCTCACTGTCCCCAACAAGGTGTCCCCCCCCCAAGCCCCCAAACTGTCAGGACAAATTTTTGGAGGTCTCTGAAACTTTTTGGCTATCTTTGGCCTCTCTTGGCGCAGAGGCAGGTGAGTACGGAGGGGATGATGGATTTTGTCCAGCAGGAGTTGGATTATGTCCCACAAAGCACTCTCATTCCCGCAACTCATCTCACAGCCTTCAGCTGTACTTTTCTTTTTCTTCTTCTTTTTTTCTTTTTTTTTTTTCCTTTTTTTTTTTTTTTTTTCAAGTCCAGCCAGGACAAACTCTCCTTGTGCTGTGGGTTTGGTTTGTTTGCTGTCCCTGCATTACGTTGGTCTGGCTGGTGTCAGAACAGGGAGGTCACCCCAAAAATGGTGGAAAACTGGGAGGAAAAAGGGCATTTCTGGTTACAGAAGGGCAGCCTCTGGCTGGATGGTTGTGCTTGGAGCCAGGGAGGTTGTGCCCATCCCCATGACTGACAAGGAGCTAAATTAGAGGAATATATTTTGATGTCTTAATTAATATCTTTTAAATGTCACTGCCTGGTGGTTCATGCCAGTCAGATGAGGGAGCTGACAAAATGAGTGCAGAAGGGTCTGACCCAAATCCTGGCATCCTGCAGCTCTGGCAAGGTTTGGGCCTGGCTTTGGCCAGGTCTAACTCGTTCTGTCACCATTGCCTTTTTGATTTGGGGAGCCCAAAACACGAGGCTGATGATCCAGACATGGGAAAATACTTTGCTGGCTGGGGGAGGCTACTCTTGGGTGTGGGTGTGCATGGGACATGGTCCCCTGCCAGCTGCACATCTCCGCGTGTTCCCATCTCACGGTGCAGCCCTTAGGAAGCCCTGGGTCTGGATGCAGATTTTGCAAATCTTCTGTAGCTTGGGGAAAGCTCTGAGGCTTGCTTTTCTGCATTGAGGATCTGCATTTGTGACACTGCGCAAGGCTCGCGAGCCCGAGGTGGCCCCACGCCAGCTCCGAGCATCGCCAGCGCTCTGGGTAGAGCCGCTCGGGCTGATCTCACTCTTGCTTATGCCACAAACTGGGAGTAACTCCAAGGACGTGGGAGAGGTTGGACAGTGGTTCAGGATGAAGCAGGGCTGGACGAAAGCCAAAGCAAATCCAATTTTCCTTCCACCCCTGAGAGAGATACTGGCGGAGAGAAGTTCAGATTCGGCTCCGTGTCCGGGTTCGGCTCCGGCGGCTCCCTCCCTCCTAGTCTCGGTATCATCAAAGCCTCCTTAATAAGATTTGTATCTCTGACACATTCATTTTCAACATGTTGTTAATGCATCCAAAATGGCAACGTCCTCCATCCCATAATAGTTGTATTTTTGAAGAATTATATGCTTTTTTTTGTTTTTAAATGACTTTTCAGGTTCAGTCAGAGCCAGATAACAGTATAGATGAAATCAATAGCACGCAGAACTGATAGAAAATTACCCAGGCTTAATAAACTTCACGCATGGCTTCCTATTGCAGCTGTATATCAAAAAGAAAACAAATATAGATGCTGTTCTGGAGAGGCAGTGAGAAGAAGTTGGTGCTGTTTGAAATAAGATGGTTATTAAAAGGGTTACAGATGATGCAGCTTTTATCTTTTTCAGGTGGTTTTGTTTCCTTGTACGCCCTTATTACATTCCCAATGGTTGCATCTTGTATCTCCATCTCTTCTTTTCCCCCTGAAATGTCCTGAAAGAAATTGCTACGCTTCTAATAAGTTTCCTCCTGTCGTGGCTGAGCTCTGCTCGAGGCATGGTCTCTGTGCCCAGCCCTGTTCTCAGCCACTAAAGGCAATCGTGGGGAGAGGAATGCCAAAATTCACCCCAAAAATCGAGCAGCTGCCTCCTTTCAGCAGTTGCAGCATCCTCCGCACAGCGACAGCTGCAGGATGAGGTCCCTTGCCCCCTTCCCCAGGGACCTGTGGGAGAGATCAACATACCAAAGCAATTAAAAAATAATAATCACAGACCAGTAGCAAAGGCAAAAAGCATAAAAAAGTGGGACTAATTTTATGACAAGAAATGAGGCTGTAAAACCAGGAGCAATTAGACCACAAAGGCAATTAGAGCGTTTTCAAAAGGCTCAGTGAAATTTATTTACTTCTCCCTTTTTTTATCTGGGAGGCTTTGGGGGAAAAGGGACTTTTTTCCCCGGTGCTGACAGAGGCCTGGCACCAGGCATTTCCTCGTTATCTCTAGACCTTCGCTTTGCTTTTCTAGAGCTTGATTTTCAAAACTTAACCAACAAAAAGGCTGATGCTTCTCACTGCAGCGCAGCTCGTCACAGCACGGACGGCCTTGCCAAGGCTTTGGTTGACCCAGCCAGGCAGAGGTTTTAGGTAGTTCCCCTTCTGGCATGGGTTAGGGCAACGGTGTTGCAGAGAAATGCATCTGGAGGGCAGTGTGAGCAGGGGAAACCTCAAAACCTCCGTGGCTTCCCAGATCAGGGACTTGCATCGTGGCTTTTTGCACCAAGGGGGTTTGTGGCGTGGCTTAGGAGCTTGGGCTGAGGCTTGGGGTGCTGGGCTGCAACCCCAGCATTTCTGTAGGACATCAGAAAGACTTTTCATGCAGCCCAGGAAAGAAAATCATCCCTCTTTGGGGTATGGAGATGGCACTGAAATGCAGGGAAGCCGATGGGCTCTGACCCAGGAGCTGAGCAGTCATTGGAATCACAGCCTGGGCTCTCCAGGCCCTGGGGGCTGCAGATTTTGGATCCTCTCGGAAAACATTCTCAGTATTGACCACCCGTGGATGCTGTGTCCTTGGGGCAGCCTGTGGGGCTGGCCACCCTAATGTAAGTATTGCGTTGCCCAAGTTACAGCAGCCAAAGTGCATCTCTGGATCTCACCCTAAATCCTGGAAAACTCTGTAAGTGCTCATGTGTTACAATGATGAGTTGCGCTCCCATAACTCTCTCTAAATACGTGTCTATATATATCTCCATATTCACTTACAGGATGAAGCCAGCTGACTTGAATATTTATGGCTGTATTATATGTGCCGTGTGTTACCATAGCCCTGAGGTAGAGCAGGACCCTGAGTGCAGCGGTGGGGTTTCATGGTCGTTTGGAGAACACGAAGTCCTCAGTCCTCATCCACAGCCTCTGATGGACTTCTTGGGGCTTCAAATCGCTTAGCCTGGCCCAGATTTCCCTCTTCAGCTGCGTTAAATTGGGCTAGACACATGCATCTTGCACACAAGTGGTTGGAGTGCCCCTGCTCATGGGGGGGAGGCAGAAAGAGAAATTGGGGAAAACCCAATTTTCATGTTTAATACTTGGGTGATTTTTTTTTTTTTTTTTTCCCAGGACAGCGATTTTATTCAACTTTCAAAGGGAGCCTTGTCACCCTGCATGTTGCTTTCTTCCTCTGCATAACAGGCCAGGGTTCCTCTGCCCACGTGGAGTGGGAGCACCCCACTGGTGATGCTCATGGCTCCACAGCTCTGCTCTGTGTCCCTGATAACATCCATGTCCAGCTCGGTCAGAAAATCACAATGACTCTTCATGGCAAAGATGCAAACATCAAATCACCTTGTTTATTATTGTTAAAACCTGCCCTCTGCAGCACAAACCTGATGTAAGGACTTTGGCAGTTGTCTTGCCTGGTGCCTCTGGCTGCTAATAAAGATACCAAGATTGGAAATGAAACTCCAATTAAGCAAGCTGGCAGTGCTATAGGAGATGTCCTCCCGGGGCCGAAACACAAGGGTGGGCTCTCCTATTTCAGATTCTTCATTGGAAAATACTAAAATATTTTGTAAAAAAACAACACCAACAACAATAACAAACACCCTAACATTTACAGCTGAAAAGTCTTGCTCGTGGCCAGTGAAGAATCTGCTCCATTTCCTGATGCCCAAAATAAATTTGAATCTCTCCTGATTTCTCCGGATGATTTCCTGGTTCATAACTAGAAGGAAATTAGGTTTTGAAGAGCTCGTAGCCAGGGATTTATTCTGTTCCTGTTCCCTTTGAATCGGGAACCATCAATAGTCATGGAGTGTCACAGGGTATCTAAATTACAACGCACCATTTCAGCTGCCTAATTGGATGAATGAATTTTAGAGAAAATTAATGAATGGTGAAGAGCTCTTTTTTTTTTTTTTTTTTTTTTTTTCCTTACCCGTGTAAATTTCTGGCGATGTAAATCAATTGTCTGTGCTTGAAATTCATGAGGCATTGAGGGGATCCCCGCAGCTTTCCCAGCTCCCTGGTGCCTGCCTCGGGAGCTGCTGGATAAACACCGCCAGCCAAAACCAGGCACTCGCTGCGATGGTTTTGGAAACGATTCTGCAGGGCCTTTTTCCTTCTCTGTTTGCAGGGGAAGGAGGGTCTGTGACCCCCCCAGCACCCTGAGGATGGGGCTGCTGGTGGGGTGCACCCAGCGCTGGTGCTCAGCTGATGGCTTTGGGCTTTTACTTGGTATAAGGTGATATACCAAGTGTATAAAGTAATATATATAAAGATATGTGTTATAAATATATGAAGTGATATAACAAGTATATAAAGTGATAGATAAATATATGTTATATATAAATATGTAAGTAAAATATACATGAAGTGATATACCAAGTATCCAGAGTAATATCATATAAATTAAGTATTAATATATTTATTTAGAAGGAGAAGTAGTAAAGAAGTGATGGGCTTTTTTTTTTTTTTTTTACTCCATCAGGGCCAAGTTCACATCTCATTGCCTTCAGGCTGCTGCCCTGCCCTGTCCTTGGGGAGCAGGGGGCTCTGGACGAGGTGCAGCTTATCGGGTTTTCTCTGGGGCACGTTTTCTCCTTCAATTATTTTCTCCTCCTGGAAAGAGAAAACGAAATGGGAAAGGGAAAAGAGAGCAGGTGGGGCGGTACGGGCTCTGTCAGGGAGAGGCATGAGGAGCAGGGAGGGATATGACCCATTTCTCTGCTCATCTCCGTGTTTATACACAGGGACAGGTGTGCTGATTTCCTCCTGGATTTAACGAAGGGAAGATGAGCAGGACCCAGATAACTGACCTGGTTTAAAGCACTTGGCGGATTTTAACAACAAAAAAAAAGGAGTCCCTCTGGATCTGAGAAACTTCAGCTGAAGTTTTACCACTTGCAGCAAATTTGAACCTCACCAGGTAACTTCATTTGGTTCCCTTAATGAAGGCTGCACAGCAGGGTTAATTCTGCTTTCTATGTAAAAAGATTAAGTAGTAGTTGGGTAAAACACTTCATCACTGAAGTGATTTTCAGGATGTACTCACTCCGAAGGCACAGATGTAATACCTGCTTTTAAATTCAATTAGCTCTGACTCAGTTGTGTTGCCTGAATACATTACCACAGCTTGAGACAGTCAGTGTTATTCTTTAAAGCTGGAAAAAAAAAAAAAAAAAAAAAAAAGGAAGGAAGAAAAAAAAAAAAAACTATTTGGAGATTTCCCTAAATGTGTTTTAATTCTCTCAATATGTCATGTGCCTTAACAGCTCCTGCCACTCGCAGCTGGGGTTTCCCCTTCCCTGCCACCATGCAGGCGTGGGGGGCTCAGGTAGGCTGATGGGGGCTGGATGCTGCTATGTCCATGCCCCTATTTCACGGCTTTTTTTCTCTTTTTTCGACACCCTCATTACTTGAAATCTTTGGCTTTTGGGGGTTTTCCTTCCAAGGCTGCCTCTGACCTGCCACATGCCCCCAGGCATCCCCCCCACCTCTCCAACTACCTGTTTATTAAATTTTCATACGACATCAGAGGGAGAGGCTATTTGGAAGCTAAATTAATTAATGCTTGTAAAGCACTTTGAGATCCAAGGATGAAAGGCGCAATAGAAATGCAATTTATTTTATAATTATTGAGACAACCCCGCAAAACAACGAGGCTCTGGATGGAATAGGATGGTTTATTTTAATTAAATCTGGGGCTGTGGTGTTATGTTTCCATGCCACGCTGGGCAGGAACCTCCTGGAGATGCCATCCGCAGGGCTCTTCCCAGTATGGGTGGCTGGTGCTGGTGCTTGGGGCTGTTAAACTGGGAGAACTGGGCCATGGCAGCCTGGAGTCCTGCAAATGAAATGGTTTGGTGGGTGGCGAGGGAGGGCTGAGCCCTCTTTACCCTACAAGATGAGGAGGGCATAGCTGGGAAGTCCGCTCTTCTATTTGGGATGGAAATGGGCAGAGCCATCACAAGCCTCCAGTTTGCTGAAAGTGGAGAAAAATTCCAATTCATAGCAATTTATGAATAAAAAAAAAAAAAAAAAAAGAAAGAAGTGTATTTTGAGGTTATTCCGGTAATGCTGAATGCCTGGCTTTTGTTGGCTTTTTTTTTTTGATGCCTGTTTCTCTCGGTGATAGACCATCTGTTTTATTTTTTTTTTATTATTTTTTGAAGCGAACACACTCAGGCTCATGCTCTCGTGTGTTCCAGGTGCCTCCTCCCAAATATTTCTGCAGGGACCTGAATGGCTTTGGGAGCCTGGGCCACGTGCTGCCCAGCTCTGCCTCCTCCTCGGAGCAGGATGGGGAGCGTCAGCTGCTGGGGATAAAAGGGAAGAAATTCTCAGTCCCATGGCTGAATGCAGGTTTGCAGTGGTAACCCTACAAGCCCCTGGAGAATCCACACCCAACACAAGTGAGATTTTAAAAAATATATATAATAATTCAGATCCAGCTCTGATTTACAGCCCGTGCTTTGGGCAGCGATGGGGGGGTGACTTCCCAGAGATGTCACAGGTCTGATCTTTCTCAGAAAGGGCAGAGGTGCAGAACACACCGAGCACACTGGATTTCAGCCAGGAAGCCAGTGCAGACCCTTGCCCTTTAGCAGAAGACCATGAACATCCACGTTCTGGTTCAGGATTCATCCCAAAGTCAATCAGTTGGACGCTGACGTTACCAAAAATATTTTTGCACAGGCACTGTGCAAAGTTGATCCCGTTGCCTCATTGTGTGCGGTGCTGTTGCCACAGGTTGACCAAAAAGGGGTTTTTTTGCAGCACCCACTGCTCTTGGATACTGGTCTCCTGCAGGGGTCCTGGGCCCACTGAGTTCCCCAGGTGCCAAAATGGAACTGAAGTCTCCGGAGCTGAGGATTGCTCTTTCAAAGGCTGCCTCTGGGTCTCATTTCTGAAGGGCTCCTGCCAGCTCCTTGCATGCCAGCCTGCCCCTGCACTGAGGGATTGCTCCTCCTCGTTCTCTCTGATGCTCTCAAAATGCTGCAGCTGCGGCTGCTGTGCCTGCACCCCGAGAAACCTGGACTCCAGAGAAGGAGGCAGGGCAGGAGGGAAGAGAAACGAGAACGCATTTGATTGCTGGGGAACGTGCAGCGTGGAGAAATTACGTGATCACAGAGAAAACCTTCAGCAGAGTCAGGAGCTGCAGCTGGATCCCCGTCTCTTCATCTAAATTTGTTCTTACAGCCAGGCCGATTTGCTCCTCCTGGGTACAAACCCCATGAAAAACTCCAGGTCCATCCTGATGGAGCGAGATATGGCCAGGCTTTTTGAAATCACTTCCTCCCCTCATCGCTTAATTTCTCCGAGCTCCTTTCTGCCAAAGACAGCGGGATCTCTGGCTGCTGTGTCTTGGCTGGAGGAATTCTGATTAAAACTATTTTAATAGCGTGTTATTTTTGAAAGCCTTATGGGCTCCGCACGCTGCATAACAGATCAGAGCAAGGGCAGGGCTTCCTGCAGCGAGAAAGGGGCGCGCGGAGGCTGGAGAGAGACTCTCGGTAAATCCAGCCAGAAGTGACGCTTCCCCTAATGAGTCTCCCCGGGTTTTCTGGCTCTGAGAATCCTCCAGCACTAATGACGGAGCAAGAGACCCCGGTAGCTGTGCTTATCTTAGCAGCAGGCACATTGGCTCATTGATTTAATGCAGCTTTGCCTCATAGATTCTTTATTTGTAGCCGGGGCGGGTCAATCTGGGGAAGCGCGAGGCAGCGAAGACGTCGTCTTTGGGAAAGGGGCCTGGGGACGGGGCCACACGTGGGGACATGGAGTTGTGACAGAGGGGGCTGGTGATAACCAGGAGCCGTGGGAGGAGGGCTGCTGGCACCAGCAGCCCCATGGATGAGGGCAAATCCCATGTCCCTGCCCATGGGGATGGCTTCACCTCTGGGGTTTGTTCTCCACCATTTTCATTTGGGTGCTCGCGGGTGCCCCAACTGTGGCACTCACCCTGCCATCAGCCCCTGGATTCGGGCTGGGCTGGGCCTGCAGAGGACACGAGGCCATGCCCAGGCTGTGGTCACCCAAGGACAGACCTGGCCTCCCCCCAGCACTGGTGTGACTGGGAGGAGCAGGCTGACTCACGGCCTGCTGCTGGGGGCGTTTGCTGGGAAGCAGCAGCTTTCTCCGCTGTGGAGAATCCAATTAAGCAGTTATTAAATTCATTTGTGTTTTTCTTCCCGTCCCTAACTCGCTTTCAGAGCCTTAGGCTGGAATTTTCCTACAGGAGCCTCTAATGGTGGTCGCATCGGTCCCAGCAGGGACACATTGGCTTTGGCAGGGATGGGCGTGCTGGGGCCTGGGCGCAGCCGTGCTGGGGCCTGGGCCACCCTGACCCCAGAGCAGACACAGGTGTTGGCCATCCTGCACCCAGGGGGGTTCCTACACAAAGGGGTGATTCTACAAACAGGGGTGATCCTACACACAGGAATGAGCCTACACACAGGGGCGATCCTCCACCTAGGCGTAATCCTACAAACAGGGGTAGTCCTGCACCTAGGAGTGATCCTATAAACAGGGGTGATCCTACACATGGGTATGATCCTGCACATAGGTGTGATCCTACACCCACGGGTGATCCTGCACATAGGGGCAATCCTACACACAGGGGTGATTCTATACACAGGGGCAATCCTGCACCCAGGGGCGATCCTACACCCAGGGGCGATCCTACAAACAGGGGTAGCACCCACAGGGGGCAGGTGTGAAGCTGGAGAAGGTTCTGGTGTCCACCCCAAGGTGTACAAGGGACAGATATTGTGACAGAAGGAGTTGATTGGGGTAAGTGCATAGGTTCTGCCCCTCGGGTGCCAGGGGGGAAAGTTGGGGGGCTCTGGGCTCCCCCCCCTCTGCAGTCTCCCCATTGCTGTAATGGAGGCCACTTCAAAAGAGGCTCTGGGGACAGCCCTATCCCCAGCTCACCCCACCCCAGGGTCCGCCCTGCGCCCCTGACCCACTCCTGTCCCCCTGCACCCAGGAGGGGGGATTTGGGTCCGAGCCCAGCCGCTGGGGACAGGGTGTCCCCAACCCCATTAACGAAAGCGTTCAAAGCACGGCTGGAGCTTTGCGGGGAGAAATGTTTGATTTATGACATGAGTCAATTACGCTCCTCTGCCAAAATGGATAAAAGGTACAGGCTGACGAGTCCAAGGCAGCTCGCTGTTCCCATAATGGATTTGTTGCCTGGAAGGGGGAGGCAGGGATAGCTCTATTAACCTCCCTGGACCCTGCAAGGGTGCGACGGTGCCCACGGGGAAGGCCTGGGAGAGACATTATATCCAGGTATAGATATATATAATTTATGTATATATATTTAGCTCATCTTTTGAAGTGACAATGCAGAACTACAGCTCTTTTATAGCAGCACAAGCCTTGGATTTTCCCACTCAGAGCTCCCCACGGACATGCGTACCCTGCTGCTGCTGCTCTGACATGCAGCGTGGGAGCAGGGACATGTACTGAGGGGTGTGATTTAATCTCCATTTTAAAAATCTAATGATTTTGCATCAGTCTCATGATTCCTGAGTCCTGCCTAATGATTTTTTTTTTTCAGCTGGGGATCAGCAGCACTGTGCTGGACCTGCCAGCTTTTCTGTTGTATAAAGATTTCTTCTTTAAATGACAGGAAATGTGATTTCCCCAAATATTTATCTTAATTCTATGCCATTATTTCTTTATTCCTAGGTTCCAAAAGCATGAAGATTTGCATTTCACAATCCATGCAGGAAGGCTGAGTTGATATATTGGTTGCAAATGAAGAAAAGCACGTGTGGATCTTCCTCGGTAGGTTTAATTTTATCCATCTGGCACAATCCTGGTAGCCGATTAAGTAAAAATTTTCAGTGGAGTTGCATTGGCCTAATAGGGTTTTTTATTTTTTATTTTTTCCTTAACTATTGAGATACTTCCTGGCCTGGGGAAGCATTTAATCCTTTATTTATTTATTTATTTATTTATTTTTGGCTTTTTATTTTTTATGCCAGACCTGTGGGCCCCATCTGGGCACCCTTGGCAGCTGAATCCATAACCATGCTTCAAACCAAATTCTGCACCAAAGACAGCTTTTTAACCCCAACCTGTCAGATGTGCAAATCTGGGATTCAGTCCAGCATCAGGCTGTGGGAGATGTTCAATTCCTCTCCTTTCACCAGCACTGCTGGTGCAGTGGAGCTGCTCTCACACCACTGCGGATGGTGGGAAACCAGCCCGGAGGGTCAGGATTTGCTGCAGGGCTGCCATGCCCAGCTCTGCGCAACCATTTTGCCCAGATGGGTAAAACACAGAGCTTGGGCTAGCTCTGTAGATTAGATATCAAACGTATTATGCGTATCAGAGTAGAATATTTTACCATCAGAAGCCAAAACAGGAGCCCTTAATGCTGGGGAAGAAAAAGGACTGCACACTATGGAAGTCAAGGCTCTTGCTGACCGTGCCACTGAAATCCAGGGCATGGAAGCCTTTATGGGACCTTGTTTGCCAGTGCCAGGGTGGCACCGGGGGGGTCTCACCCTGCTCTCAGCACGGCTGTGTTCCTCTGGCTCATAACCAGTGCCGGGTGCCCTCCTGGTGCAGCAGCCAGGGTCAAGCACAGCTCTGCAGCAGTTTATTCCCTCACTGGGGGGCTGTAGGAGTTTTTATTTATTTATTTTTTTAAATTCCACCTTCCTTTCCTTTCTTCTTTTTGCTGAAAGCACAAAAACTTGCAATGATTTACCTCCTGGCATGGCGAGCTGATGCCTGCAGGCCACCACAAATCAGCGGTGAGGCCACTTGGAGCACGGCCACAGCCGTGGGATGCTGCTGGCAGGGTGATGCTGCACCCAGGGCTGCGTCCCTGAGGCTGGCAACAGGGTGACAGGGTGCTGTGGGACAGCCAGGGTGCCACAGAGTCCCCAGTGTCCCTTCTGCTATCGTCTGCCTGAGCTGCATCCAGATGGGAGCTGCAACCTGAGGGTGCTGATTAGCATGGGGCTGTGCTAATAACAAAACGTCTCCAGATAGCGCCAGGATGAGCCCATCCAAATGTCTTCTTGTTGTTGCTGGGCCAAATATTCAAGGAGACTTCGGGGATGCCAGGAGGCAGCGTGCCGAGCTCCTGGCTCTCTCCGAGGACACCGCAGCGGGATTGGCCCCACTGCGTCCTGCACCTAAAGCAACCCCGGGCGCTGCAGCATTGAGCTAACCCTGCCTGCAGGACTCTGGGTGATGTCCTCGCCCAGTGGGTAGAGCAGGAGCATAAAAAACGGGTGATGCACACACTTGCTGGGTTTATTCCTTTCTGTCCAAGGAGAGCCGGGTCCCCCGGCAGCCGGGGCAGTGGTTAATTAGTGCTGGGCAGCACCGGCCCCAGGAGGCAGCATGGGGCCCGGGTCCCTGTGCAGGAGGAGATAAATCCAGCCCAAGCATCTTTCTTTTCTTTTTTTTTTTTTTTTTTTTTTTTTTTAACCTTCACTTCAGGGACTAGAAAAGCCCCCAGGTAATATATCAGAAGAGCTGGGAAGGGCTTGCAGGTGAAAGCAATCAGCCCTTGCTGGGAGGCCAGGAGGGAGCTGGCTGCGTTGGGGTCAGCCCTGCTCAAAGGGGGACGGGTAACCTCTAGCTCCTGGGGTGCAGGACAGAGCACAGGTCAGACCCCAAGCCTGCTGTTTGCTCACGTGAGAGTGTGCATGTAGCCTGGCAGAGGTGATTTTTCTCTGCCTTTGCTCTGCCTGCAACAGTTCTCCCAGCAGATCTGGGGATTCCCGTATTTACTGGGGCAGTGTGTGGTTCCTGCCACCCTTGGCCACCCAGAGCCATGAAGCCAGAGATGCTTGTGGGGCTGCATGAGGCTCTGCAAGCCTCATACCTTAGCACCCAAACAGTACAGGCAAGGAGAGTTAAACCTGATTCCAGGTCAGGATCATTCAGCTCCAAGTAGCCCCTTTCATCTGTGGCATCACCCAGTTTTCCGTGCATCTCTCCCCATGTGAAATCATTCCCTCAACCCATTTCCAATGTGGGCAGCCAGGAGGAACAGTGGGAGGCTCTCCCGTGGGCTGGTACACACCAGGAGCTGACATCTTGTGCAGCAACAGGAGCCGCAGGTGGGTCTGGATCCGCAGCCGCCAGCACCTAATTAAATCCTAGCAAGTGATGCTGGCATCATTAGTGCCCGTCCATCCCCCCAGGACCAATGGAAGGGGTGAGTGAGGCCAAGCTGAGTCCACCGTGACCTCCTCCAATCCCCCAGGTCTGTGCGAGGCATTTCTGACCCTGTCCTGGTTTTATTCCCTCCTGTCTGAGGCATTTCCACGTGCACAGCTGGGTTTGATCCTGCTGCAAGGAGCCCAGCCCCTCCATGGGGCTGTGGGGAAGCACGGACCAGGCTTGGCTCCTTTGCATAATTTTAAAATCTTGCAGGATTTTAAGCAATCTGAGGCTCACTGCTGCATTTTTGAGCATCATTTTGGTGTTTGGGTGGAGGAGCAGGGGCACACTCTGCTCCCTGTTACACCTCTGCAGTCCTGGGGCTGCCTCCAGCTGCAGCTCAGCCCCCACCGAGCAAACATCCCAGCCTGAGCACTGGGAAGCAGCCTGAGCCTCCAAGCCTGAGATTTAATGTGCATTACGAAATGTTTGTTATAATTAATTATGATAACTCTGAAAACTCTTCACATAAATAGACAGGCCCTTTTCTTCCTAATCTCATTCAATTTAGCTGTCGTTCCATAAATTTCACAGTCGTTTTTGCAAAATGCTGCAGAATTTCCAGTAGGGTTTTTATTCTTGTTATTTATTTATTTAGTAATCATGGAATTTTTCTTTTTTCTTTTTTTTTCTTCTTTTTAAACTGGTGAACTAAATTGATTCTCAGGACAAAAAAAAAAAAAAAAAAAAAAGAGGAAACCGGCTGATGAAAACAGAGCCAAAACACCAGCCTTGCCAGAAACCAGGTGAAAATGCATAAATAACCCGGCCTGTCTATAGGTTTTGCCTTCTGAAACCACGGAAGGGAGCAGGATCCGGCCTCACTGCTCAAGGCTGAGTCCTCCTGGCGTGCTGCAGACACTGTGCTTTCAGGCTGCCTGCTCTGAAATGGAGACGTTTTTCCTCTTTAAGAACCAAGACATAAAATAAATACAACCCAATGTCCTCTACTTTTTCACCCAATAAGTACTGCTCCCCCCTGCCTTTAAAAGGGCTTATTAAACAGCCCGGAGCTGGGACGGAGCGAAGATGCTCCTCGTTCCTCGCCTGGCTGTCCTCATGCCTCGTTGCTCGTAATAAATCACCAGCAGCCACAGGAAAGTGGGGGTTAACAACGCGTGACTCTGTCCTCCATCTCCCTGTCCCAGGGCCCGAGGAGTGAGGAATGGCCACGGTTTGGCTGGGAAAAGAAGAAAAAAGGAGGGAGGGGAAAGGGAAGCAGGCAGCTGGAGAGCATCAGGATCCCGAAATGGGGCCCCTGGGGCTGCTGGGCACAGCAGCTCGTCGATGCTTTTAGCTCCTAGGTGAGGTGCAAAGCAGGGAAAAGCAGAGACTGAGCAAATCCCCGGGTGAAGGAGCTACCTGGGAAGGAGGCTAAAACAACACGAGATAATTATCGAAGGAAACAGGGACATGGTTTTCCTAATGTAATTTCAGTCACTTAGAAAAGTCCTCCTGGCCCGATAAGCGGATCTTCTTCTTCCTTTTCAAGCTGCCTATAGCCACAGAGATCTGATATATGTTTCTGCTGCTTTTATTATCAAAAGAGGCTGTATTAGTTCAGTTTTTACTTGGAATTCAAGAAGAAAATGTTTCCTTCCCGACAATTTTATATATTTATCCCTTTGGCTAAAGCCTTTGATTCTGAAAAGTGCAATTAGCAAGTGGCGGGTGTGCAGTTTGACTTCTAACCGGAGAAACTCCCAGTGCAAATGAAAAGCGGTGCTTTAATGAAACGCAACATTTCCTTTCGCTGTCTCCCTGTAATTTATTCCGACCGATAGACACCTGAGCCAGCGTGCAGGCACACACACGCATGAGTATATAATAATAATAGTGTCCTTGTCATCCAGAGCCCTCCAAGCACAATATAAAGCAAAAGCAAATAGTGCAGAGCAGAGACTCATGAAATTGCAGCCCTGTTTAAGGAGACGTTTCTTGAGCTCCAGAGCTACAGATGGGCAGGTTGCTACCTGCCTTCAGCCCCAGTTCTGTATTGCTTCATTTACCAGGGTCCTCATCCTGCCCAACGTGCTGTGTTGCTCATCAATAAAGTTAATGCATGAAGAATACAGCTCGGAGAAATTGTTCCTTGTCCCGGATTTCAATGGGCAATCTGAGAAGCTGGGTGGCACCAGCAGCAGGACTGCAGCAGGATGAGTGCCTCCGTGCACATGTTGGGAAATGCGTGTTGGGAAACACACAACAGCATTTTGGGTGAGCAAAACCTGAGCTCAGGACGGCAGCAGGCACCCAGGCCTGTGGCTTTGTAAGGGCTTGTTCTCGTGTTCTTCTGGCTCCCTGGTAGCCCAGCTTTGTGCTTCCACCTTCTTGCCACAGACTCAAAGCAACTCTGTTGGATTTTGCTGAATTTCTGAAGCTTTGACGTGGTGGAGAGGCAACCTGGATGTGCCCAAGACTCCTGGTCATACTGCTGGAGTTGGGAGCATTTCTCAGTTGTCCCCTGTTCTTCACCCAAAGGCTGACTCCATCAATCCCCTCCAGTGATGATGGGGGCTGGATTCTCCTCCTAACCCGGCATCGATTGGGGTGAGCCCATGGAGGTGGACAACAGAGCCCCTGAAACCAAAACCAGACCCGTGTCTGCCCTGGGATTTGTCCCTTGCTCCGGGTCTGTGTGACAGCAAGAGGCAGCAGGGAAGAAACCCGCTGGTGTCACTCAGGTTGCTCTTCCCACCACCTCGCTCCCTATGTGATGCTTTGGGCGATGTGCTCAGAACCTCACCTCCCAGCTGCTTCTTTTGGAGACCCCCCTGTACCTCTGCAGTGTCAGGATTGTTCCCAAAGCTGGGGCTGGCACGCAGTGCGGAGGAAAGCCCTGCCAGTGAGCGATTGAAAACGCTCCCCGCTGAGCGCACAACACGGCACCACCTTCGGGGAGAGCGAAGGTCCTTTGATTTCATGAGAGACGTGTGAGACGACATGAGCTGGCTCAGACAGGGGACGTGATGATTTGGGCAGGCAGGTAGCTCAGGTACCCCAAGTGTGCCTTGGGTACCGCTCTGAAACGGCTCCGATCAAGCACCCATCACTGCCATCCCCTGCGCCAGGGGGAAACGCGACGCACAAGGTCGGCCGGGATGATTGAACGCTCTCTCCTGGCCTTAAATCCAGGAATTTATTGAACAGCTTCAGAGCCTGGAGCTGTGGTGGGGTCTCCCCGCAGGCAGCGTCCTCGAGTTGTTCCCTGTCAGCGCTGTCAGCTTTATTTGTGATGCCTACAAATTGGCTGGGGCCGTATCCCGGCGTCTCATGGTGCTCGGTGACAGCTGACACCTTGTACCTGAGCGCTGTGAGCTGCGCGGGGGTTTCCTTCAGGAATTCCTCCTGGAAAGCTCCCTTTGCCATCAGAAAGACGTGGTGCACAAAGCCCTCTGCCCTCAGGCCCCCAGAAGAGCGATGCAAACGTGATTCAGCACCAGAGGAGGAAATGCACGGAGGAGGAAATCCACGCCTGGCTGCCAGCAGCACCTGCTGTGCCCACAGCCCTTCCTCCCCGCACATCCTCCCTGCCGTTAACCCAGCCCTACCTTTAGCCACTGGGTTTCGGCTCTCCCCAGATGTGTTTGCATTAAAGCGTGGAGCAGAAGCTGCAGAGGAGCATCCTGCAAGCAGGGCGCTGCTGGACAAAATGTTCATACCTTCCCTGCTACCAAAACCACGCTATTTTACCTTAAAACACGCCAGCCGAGGTGGCCAGCAAAGTGACTCCCCAGTACCAGTGCTGCCATGGAGGTGGCGATGCCATTTATCACTGCATCTTCCTTATCCTATCCTATCCTTATCTGTCCTATCCTATCCTTATCCTTCTCTTGTCAGAGATAAAAGAAGGTGGCAGGGAGGAAAATCTGTTGTTCCTTAATTGAATGGGAGGAGGTAGGGGAAGGCAGCTGATGGTGCCTGCAGCTCTCGGTGCAGTAACGCTGGGACTGATCCCTGCCTCTCACTGCTCGTACAGGTGTTTGGGAGATGTTTTGGGTTGACTTTCAGGCAAACATCCTTTGGCAGGGGAAAGGACTAGCAAAATCAGAGCCCCACGTCACATGCACACTGGTCTCCCATGTACCCTGGAGTAAGGATGAGTGGGCAAAGTCCCCATTAAAAGCTGTGGATTGTATTTGGCAGATAAAAGACTTGGGGGGTATCTGCCATTTGGGCTGGGTTCTCTCTCCGTGCCAGGCTGGGCAAGCTCAGAAATCGAGAAAGGAAAAACATTTTGGTTCCCATCAACACTTGTCTTCATCCCTACCGTAGTAAAAGACGGCTCAATCCCTTTTGGTGTGCACTGGGGACTCCAGGTACTGCTGAACTATGGATGTTTTGTGCTGCTTTGGAAAAAAAAATAAAAAAAATGCACTCCTGAAGTGTAAAATAGCAGTGCTGGCTTTGGTGCTTTGTACGAGACCGCTGTAGTTTAGGTGGGAACAAAGGAGCTGGGTTGTTTGCCTCCAGGATGGGAGAGCAGAGCTTGCAGCAGCAGTGACTCAGAAAAGGATTTAGGGGTCACGGGTGTATAACTCCCTCATCATGAGCTCCCAGCGCAGAGCAGCGGGGAAAAGAGAAGTTGATGTGATCCTTGATTGAGCTCAGAAAAAAAAAAAAAAAGAAAAAAAAAAAGGAAAGAAAAGCTGAGAAGTGCTCTCGAGTCTGCTCAGAGCGTGGGGGAACACGGTCACAGTAATCTGCCCGGCTGTGGGGCCAGCGCTGCTCCCACACCGGAGGGGCAAAGGATGCTCTGACGGGGTGGGAGGTGAGCAGTGGGGTGGGAGGTTCGGGCTGCTGAGGAGGAATTCGACTCCTCTGTGTGTACCAGGCTGGAAACAGAGCCTCCAACCCGTCAGGCAAAATGCCGGAGAAGCCCTAATTGCTGGAAGCTGAAGGCAACCTTGGAGGAGGACAGGCTGCAGGGCAGCGAGGGCTGCCGGAGACCAAGGGACCAGGGATTTACTGTTGCTCAGAGCCTCCAAAATGAGATTTGCTATTGCTACAAACCAAGGGCTTTAATTCAGCTGCTGGAGGAGAAAAATAGCTGCAGTGTGTGCGTTTGGGAGGAGCAGGGGAGAGAGACATGGTGGCCCTTGCTGACCTTAATTCATAAATCCCCCCCGTTCTTGCCCTCGGGGAGAAGGCCGTCCTGCTCTGCCCTCAAGATGTTCGTAACACTTGGAGCTCTGCAGCAAGGCTACAACTGTAACTCATCCCCAGCCTCATCCAACCTGCAGGAGTCAAGGAGAAATGGTTTCCTGGGTGCACATCTGGCCAGCTGTGCTCCCGAACGGTGGCAGGGTGGGAGGCGGGATGCTGGGCGGGCAGCAAGCACGGGAATGGGGTGCAGGGACCCCGTCCTGAGACCTGCTCGCCCGCCGAGGCTCCCTCAAGCGCCTGATCTGATTAGCAGATCTGGGATCAGGCAGGAATTTTCCACACGTCAGCCTGGCAGGAACCACGGAGATTTTTGCTTTCCTCTGTATCGCGGAGTGGAAAACATCTGGGCATATCAATTACCCACGGCTGCACGAGCAGCAAGCATCAGTAACGCCTCGGGCTGCCTGAGACAGCTCCTGGGGGAAGATGCACAGCCCCGGGCTGATTTTGGGGTCACCACCCGGTCCAATGTGGGGCTGGGGTGGTGATGCATGAGCTATGGTACACAGAGAGGGATGCAGGTGGCTCACAGAGCCAAAAAGCAGGGAAAGAATCCTAAAGCCTGGAGCTGTTAAATTAACCGGGATTACTGAGCTCTTCTTTAAGACTGGTTTGACTTCGTGGGTCCTGACTGCACTAATTGGCTTTAATTGCACTGATCAGCCTCATGTGTACATCCAGAACTGCTATTTAAAGCCCAGGAGGAGGTTGGGCTCCTCTTTAGCCTTGCCTCCTGCCTGGACCCTTTGTCTCCAGTCTGTCCAGACCCTGGAGCTTCTTCTAGAGACATCATCACTTTGCTCAGGCACCCAACGCCGTGTCCTGTACATTTGTGTGCAAACAGGGCCATGTTTGAAAACCTCCACTGCTTACTATCAATATTATCTGGTGCTAAAACATTTGCTGCCTGTTTCCCCAGTTTGATTCCTAGCCAAAACTTGTGCTGAGTTAGCCTTAAAGCTCCATCCCCCAGCCCCAGGGAGCGCTTGCTTGCTTGCTCGTGGTGCTCTGGGGTTAGTCACAGCAGAGCTCTCTGCTCAGCGAGCACTGGCAAACATGCAAAAAAAGAAATGAGCTAAAATTTCCAAATCATCACCCTGAATAAAATGCAACTGGTTGGAAAATGTCAACATGGCTGTTTTGACAGACTTCTTTTCTTCTAAGCAGAAGACTTGTCAAAACCAGCCGTCTCCTCGCAAACACATCTTGTTTTCCACTTTTCCAAGTGGAAGAAGCGCTTCGTCGCAACAGCTCCTCACCCAACTTTCTCCCCATCCTGCCAAGGTCTTACCGCATCTGCTTGGGCCTCGTGCTCAAACCTTTCTCCTTCCGTGATCCAAAAACTCAGCTTCAAACTACAACTTGGACTCGCTGCAAGGAACCTCCCTTGCACGCTGGAGGGGATCAAAGCCAAGCAAAGCCCCCAGGGTCCCCCAAAGCGAAGGAGCAGAGCTGCTCGTGCAGGGAGGGGATCTCCAGCTGCCTCCCAGCCTGCAGCTTTCATCTCCTGGCTATTCCCTCCCCTGCCGCCCGCCCCCTTCCATGCCAGCCTCCTGCTTTTAATTACGTTGTAGAAAAGTCTCACAACTCAGCGATTCAAGGTGGCATTTGAGAGAAATGATTCCCTTTAGCATAGCTGACAGCTAATTTGTGTAAAGTTTAATTACAGCTAGCATTAATTAACTGGCAGTGTGTTGCGATACTAAAGCACGACCATCTGTTCTTAAAAACGCCTCCCCCAAATTTCAGCCCTAATAATTTTGGTGCCAGGGAGGTTGCTCCCTTGGACCTGGCGTAACTGCAGCCGTTGCAGGAGGCTTCACCCACCGCGTGTGCCAGCACCAAGCACTGCAGGATGGATCATGGCTTCAAGAGCTGCTGCTGTGTAGGGACCAGTTTTGGAGCCTCTGTGCTCCCCTGTAGCATCGTCCTGGTGTTATTCACTGAATAACACTGAGGTCAGCCCTTCAGGCTGGCCCAGCAGTGTGTGCAAGTGCCCTGCACACCATAATGCAGTGTAAGAACACGGTGATTTTATTGTGCAGGGTTGTGGGTGGCCATGTGTGATATCAGGCTTGGGAAAAGGCTCCAAGGTGGCCATTTGCTGCAGCATGGCATGGGTGTGATGGTCCAAAGGTGCACCTACATCCTCGCCTTGCTCCTGTAAAAGTGAACCTGGTGACTTCTCCCTCCTGGAATGAGTACTGGAGTGTCTGCATACAAGTGCCCTGACTGCATCCCACAGGGTGTGTTTGCAGCTGGTGCTGGTTTCAGTCTGTTCTTCCCCTGTGCAGAGATGTGGATGGCCAAAGGGGCAGTCGGCATGTAGCTTGCCAAAAATACCTCTCCGAGAGCACTCCAGACAGCTCTGGGAACTCATTTTGGTGCGTTCTGCCAGAGGCTGCTGGCTGGAGGCAAATCTAGTGCCAGCAGGTGAAGGACACCGAGCCCTGGGTGCACACAAGTTGCAGTGGGCTACAGCAGATCAGCCCAGCTCCTCCTCAAGCAGCATAGGAACCCCTGGGCGAAATGGAGATGGGGTAAAACTGTGCAGGGAAATGTCCCGGGTAAGTCCTGCCCCAGCCCTGTGCAGCTGCTTTGATCTCCTCGTGTAAGTCCAGCTGAAAACAAATTCATACCCAGCGAGAGGCGAGCTTGCCCGCCAGGCTCTCGGCCAAGCTTTCGGCTTCAGGGCTTTGAACAGGGCTCGGCAGCTGCTGGTGGGAGGAATTCCTTTGGTCAAACTGCAGCTCCCAGCTTGTCTCAGCTGCTGGTTTCAGGGCTGGAGGGAGCCTTTCCTCCCAGTCCCCCCAGATCCGGAGGTAACTTAGTCCCTGATCTCAACGCTGTGGCTCGGGTCCAGCTTTTTCTGATACCCTGAGGATTTGAGCTCTGCCTTTGTCCAGGCTCCTGGGTCGAGGGGGACTTGCTCAGGGTGTGGGATGGCCCCTCGCAGGGAGGCTCAGGGCTCTGGTGAGCAGGTTTCAGCAAGGGGCTGATGGGCTGGAGGAGGCCAGCGTGCCGCGGGGAGGGAGGATGGCTTGGGATACATCAGGAGCCTGGGATTTGGGCGAACGGGGCTCTCACCCATGCTCTGACGCACGCTGCCTGTCTGAGCCTGCTCCAGCGAAACCCATCGGGGACACCGGGGCTGAGGCTGTGCTGCCAACCCAAGTGAAATCCTGGCTTCCCAGCTCCTTTGCCTCTGCTGCTTCCACCGAATTCCTTGGGCTCGGTTCGCTGCCGATGACAGGAGACATGCGGTGCGTAACGCGCTGACAGACGTGGACAGACGCAGTTGCCACCCACGTTGCAGCCGAACACGAGGCAGGATGAGCCTGCCCTGGTGATGGTAAAGCCCTGACTTTGCTGCCGTGGGTGGGAATCCTCCGCGGGCTCCCAGGTGGGAGCGAGGGTGAGATCCCAGCTCCCGGAGCTGTCTGCAGCCCTGCTGCCAGCACTCCCTGTTGCAGTAAGAGCTTAAATCCTGGTGGTGTGCAGCCGCGTTGCCCCACGCCAGGAGCTGCAGCACCTGGCTGCCTGCAGCCTCCCTGCCTGCTGTGGATGCGGAGTAAAATATTAGCTTAACCTGCCACAACTCTACTACGCTCATTCATTTCACTGTGCAAGTGCACAGCCGAGTCCTGCAGCTGATGAGGGATAACTCAGAGCTCTGCTTTCAGCTCTGCTTTCCCCAAAAAGTCCTTTTGCCACGTCCTCTGCAATCCAGACCCCACTTGTAAAGCCACCCTGTGTTTTGCGTTGGTGCCTGCTGCCAGTGTCCCTTGGGTGCTTCTTGCTTTCAAGCTGATTGCACTGACTTGTGCTGCTGTGCCTGGGTCCATGGCAGGGCTGGGGGGGACAGGGTGGAGGGTTTGGAGCCCCTCCAGCCTCACTGCTAAGGCCTCCCCTGCTCGGGGTGGGCAGAGCTGGGCTGTGGTTTTGGGGGAAGTGTTTCCCTGCAAAGCAATGGGGGTTGTGGGCAGACCTCTGGCAACCAGGAGTGTTAATTAAACAAATGTTTGCTAGTGTGTAAGGTGTCTTTATGCAAAGCAGCCTCGCAGAAGGTTGTGGTTCTACATGGAGTGCGTCTTGTTATTGCTGTAATGAGCTGCAGGTGGGGAGGCAGAGGCTGGCTGGGTGCGGGGCCAAACTGGGGGACTCGGTAGCTCTGGGTCTGGCACCGAGGGGAAAAATTCAGCACGGCTGGCACCCAAAGCTCCCACCCTGCAGATTCCTCGCTCCTGACCACACCACCAGCTCTGGTGAAGCCTTGGGCTGCCTGCTGGTCCTCCTGGTGAAGTGGGGAGGAGGGGAATGAACCTGGCTCTGGAGGAGTGGGGGAAGCGATTCTCACCTTGGCCGTTTGCAATTAGTTTAATGAAGCCGTTCGTGTGATATTGTTGCCCTCTATTGGACCCAGCCTGAACGGCTCGGTGGGTGCCACCAAGCCCGGCTTGCGTGGGGAAGGACCTGGGGCTTTTCCCCGGCTCTGAGAGAGGAGCGACGTTTCCCTGGGTAATCGCATCGGGATCCTTGGAGAGGGAGTTCTTGCTCGGAGCTATCGTGAGCAAAGAGCCAGAGCTAATGCCAGACGGAGGTAATGAGCCTTGCCGTGGACTTCAGTGGAATTTGGATCAGGCCATTTGCGGTCTCCAGGGATAAGTCGGTTCTGCGGCGTCTTAGCGATGGGCTGGAAACGTGCCCAAATTACTCACTGAGAGGCTCATAACGCCAAGGGCCTCGCCTTCGCTCCCCGCTGCTGCTGTTGCTGCCCTTCTCAGCGCAGGATAGGAGCTCTGGGGTGGCACTGCAGGATGCAAGGTGCTCCTCGGAGCATCCTGCTTCAGCCAGGGGGGGCTGGAGCAAAACTTGGGGTCCCAGCCAGGTTTCCCAGCCCCTGCAGACCCACTGGGCTCACTGTAAGGGCCTGGAGTTGGATGGGAATTGTGCAAACGCCACTTTTCCTTCATGGATCTGCTATGGAAGAGGCTTTTGGTCCCCGCTACGAATGCTGGAAGTGTGTATGGGGGAATGGGGGCCCCAGGGGAGGCTCTGGGTGGATGTCACCTGCAGGCTGTGGCGGTGCTGCAGGGTGCTCCTGGGCACTGCGGTGTCCCAGGGCTGGCTGAGGCTTGGATGTGGGCATCTCCTCAAGCCCGCAGCAGCCTATTTCAGCAAGGTGCCGGTGGGCTGGCCCCGTGGGATTGCCAGCCCAATAGAGCTAAAAGCCTTTTTAGCTGATTGATTCGATATTGGTTTTGAACTCTTTCCCAGTGCACAATGCTTCACTTGTCGATGACAGGAGCACGGGGGGCTCAGCAGCTGCCAGGTGGGACCTATGAGGGGCAGGCAGGGCTGGTCGGGGTGCCCCAAATCATCCCCTTGTTCCCATCTGTCCCTTTGCTGGCCTCTCCTGCTAGCAGGATGCCGAGGGGCTGCAGCACGACTTGGCAGCGCCACTCCACAAGGGAGAAGCCCCGTGGAGCTGTGGAAGCTGTGCTAGCCCGAGAGCAAAGGAACCAAAATAAACAGTGTTTCCCTGAACGCTAAATATACGGGACTAGAAACGGCTTGCATTTCTTTCTTTCTTTTAACTGCGAACAAGTAGGGAGAGTTGGAATAGCTGGGAGTGTTATAAATGATGACATGCCTTTGAACTAGCAGCTGGGTGAATGTCTCATCCCACGCTGTCTATGTTCATGCTCCCCTGTCATCTGCTTGCGAGGGCTAATAGAGATAAAACAATCCGAGGATGGATTTCCAGGCAGAACAGTTCTGCCAGGTGTCTCCTCATGCTGCAGCGAGGGACTTGGAAAAAGAAAAGAGACTGTGCCAAAACCCACCTGGTGAAGTCGAGGGAGTAAATCCGAGGGATTTAGGAAAAGGAGGACATGGTTGGCTTGACCTCTTGCTGCAGAGGAATGTGCCCTCAGCAAAAACTCAGGATCCTGCCCCAAAGAGTCACGGAAAACGTACGGCTTGTGCTGGAGAGTGATCACGGGCTCTGATGGATTGCTGTGTGGGGCTGTGGCCCCATGGGCTGGGAGGACTGGACGTGGCTGTCGAAGTGCTGTTTGCTTTGCCTACCACAAAGGCCTTTTTAAAGACTTGAGTAAATGTTTGCACAGTGATGCTCCTTGGGCACCACGCACCTGTTCTAATTAGATATAATTTGTTTCGTGGAGCTCTCCTTCTTGCAGTGGAAATCCTGACTGGGGGTGCTGACGTTGGACTCTTTCCCCAGACTGTCTGGCCCTGCATCTCTGCTTCAGGGCAGTGCCAGGACAGTGCCCTGAATAATCGTTTGGGCAACACAGGGAAGGACTTAGGGAAGGTTCAGTAAAAACAATTTGGCTGTAAACCTCTGACTAGAAGAGTCGAGGGTCAATGAAGAGCTTGTTCCTGTTATCTTTCCTGGATAAAGAATTACTGGGGCAGTGGAGGGGCGGATCTGCCTCCAGCAGTCTCTGAGTCCTGTCCTGGCATCCTGCTCATCACCAGGCAGTGAATCTGCCAAGGGAAAATTACCGATTTCACGGAGACCTGGGGATGCTCAGCCCCTGGCGGGGCTGCTGGATGGCACCAGCTGCACCCTCACCATGGAGGGAAGGCAGTTAGTTCGAGCCTGGGAAAAGCAATGTGAAGATGCCAGGAGGTAAATGGATGGGAAAACAGTAAAAACTTGCTCCTAAAATCTGAGCAAGATATAGCTCAGAGTTTGACTCTGCACAGGGAAAGCCAAAGCTGAGGCAAGCTGGGAGGTTTTGGGGCTGCAGGAGCACTGCTTAGGGCTTGCTGGAATAGCAGGGGAGTGCCCAACTGTCACAGCAGCACAGGACAGTGCTATTTAGACCTGATTTTTCCTGGAAATGTCAGGTTAAGATGAAGGTTTTAATATATATTTCATTGACCAAAGCAAATGCATCTCATATACTAATTAAATGCGTGTCATCCAGCCAGTGCTATTGCTAGGGTTATTTTTCTTGCTCCAGTGACGAATATGGCCAATTAAATCAACAGTATCTCTTTGCTTGCATTCATTTTCTCTCTCCATCCCCTGCTTGAAGGAGAGGAAAACAAAGCTGGTGGTGGAAAGGGTCTTTAAACATGGTGGGCAAAATACCTGGGGTCCTTCCCTTTGGACCATGAGGCTCTGGTGCAGCTTTTGCTGCAGGAGGCCAACAAGCAGCTGAAGCAGGTGCTGCTCCACAAGTGCTTTCTTCCCCCTTTATCCTTTTGACCAAAATCTCTTGCTGACCTCTGGCTTAGTTCTGTGCCAGCCCTTGATTTGTCTCCTTACAGTGCACACCTCATCCTGCAATGTAGGTGTGCTGAGAGCATGGGCTGTAATCCCGGGTGGTGCTGCTTGTTCTGCTGGAGCCAGACCTTCACACAGCCCCCAAATTTAAGTTTAATAGGGTTGAGCCCTTTGAGGAGTAAGTTTTGCAGTTAGGTCTTTAGAGGGTGGATGGATTTGCTTTAAATGTCTTTAAAATTGTGGTGGGGTGAGAGTCAGAAAGATGCTGAGGTTTCATCAGGGGAAGAGGTGTATTAAAAATTGTTCCTGTGGCTCTGCAAAGCACGGCCATGGTGACTGTTACACCAGCTCTGTGCTGATGGGGAGGGGTCTGGATTGATGCACTGCTTTTCTGCTTATCTGGGTAAATGTTGTGCTGATGAATGAGGCCAGAGCTACTTATCAAAATCAATCAGGGCTCTGGTTAATTAGGGCAGTCAGGGCCAGGTCAGTATTTTCCCTCTTTCCTCCAGCCTTGTGGCAGAGGGACACAAAGGTCAGAAGAAAAAAAATGGCTCAGGTCCCAATTCTTAGATGACTACAGTAGTTTACACTTAGTCAATAACCAGGAGTAATAAGGAGATGCTTTGTGGAATGGGTAAATAAGGAGGCTGGGATGTGTCCTCATCCTCCAGGCACTTCTGTTCCCTGACTAGAGAAAGAGTATTTTTTTTACATGCACTCCATCCACCTTGCTTTTTTTCTCTCAGAAGATTTTTGGCTTTCATTCACAGAAAAATAAGCTGCATCACCCACATCTTTCCAAGTTCCTGGTCCTTTCTTTCCCTCCCTGCCTTGGTAGAAGGACTGGGTGCTTCTTTCAGCAGGGCAGCTATTGTGGGTGCTCTCCTGTGGCCAGGGCTTGGGCAGCAGAAGTGCAGAATAGTCTTCCAAGAGACTTGAAACATTGCTGTTTCAAGGCCTTCTTCAGTCTCCCTGGCTGTTTCTCAGTTCCTCCCTCCAGACTCTCAGCCTTCTTTACAGAGCCTTTCCCACCCCCTGATTTCTGGGAGGTAAAGACATTTGTCTGAGTCAGCAGAAGATGTTTTTTTCCATTAGGATCACTGTCACATGCTGCTCTTGGCACTTCAGGTGGGAGATGCCTCTACAGAGGATGCTTCCCAATGCCTGTGATGCCAGGACAGAAATAAGTGTGTCCTCTCCTTCCCAGTGCTACTGGGGCTAGTGGGATGTAGCGCTGGGGAGACTTCTTAACCTGCTGATAGATCATTTCTCAATTTTCTGGAAGAGCATCTCTGCTGATTTCCAGGGAGGGAAGAGATTTGCGGAGAAAGAATATTTTTGGGTTAGGGAAGGACTTCTTGTACCTGATCACGCCTCATCTCTTTAAGGGAGGTGTGGAATCAATCTTTGTGATTAAGCGAGAGAGCGGGTAGCTTGAAGCCTCTGAGACTTTGCAGTCTGCTCAGGTCTTGGTGCAGATGTAATGGGAAGTGCTGGATCTCTGTTTTCCAAGCATGTTTGAAAGGGAAAAGTACCAAAAAAGAATTTTTCGACTGAAAAAGCAGGCATGGAGCTAAGGTGTGATCTCTGCGGGTAACAAGAAAGGAATGGGAGCAACACAGAGCTGCATCTTGCTCCTTGTTTCCTTAGCATGGGACAGGCACATATTTCCATCGGGATAAGGTGTGGGTGTTCCCTGGTATGGGTTTGACCACTGGCCCAGTACTGCCAGCTGTAAGCATCTGTGCTGCAGCATTAGTGTGTGCAAACAAAGGCTGTGCGTGAGCTCAGAGCCGCTACAGTGGAAGCGGATTTGGTGAGTCAAGCTACTTTTTTTTTTCGAAGCACTGATCCCATTTCCTTGTATTCTTAAGTAGCTTCAATCCATCTTACTGCATTACTGAAACTGTGTTGATTGTTCTACTGTAGTGACTAATAACCAGCCGTACTCTGCAGATTACCCCGGAGAGCTGGATTCCTGGCTTAGCTGTACCAGGCTTCCTGCATGCAAAGACACCTCAGGGTAACCTGATTTTTTTTTTTAAGGCACATATGAAGTTTTCTGCAAGCAGGAGAGAGAAGGGAGCACCACAGGGCGTGGGGAAGAGGCAGAAGGGAATAAGAGCAAGAGCAGAAAGGAGATGGGTTGGTGGAAGGGAGAAGTGCGTTTCAGAGCCTGGGGGTGGGAAAACTTCTGGAAAAGCAAGAGGCAGAGAAATGGAGGTTGGATGAAAGAAGAAAAGCAAAGGACTGGGAATTCTTCATAGCTCTTAGGTCCTAAGGGCTATAAAGGGCCAATTGTATGTCCCCGTATGCTGAAGATGTTTTGGGAAGAACAGGGAGTTGGGTAGAGAAGCTGTTTGTGCCTGAAGCTCCACGAAGCCCACTGCTCCTCACAGAGAAACCTCAGAGCCAGCCCCCATCCCTGCTGCGAGGGAGCCGGCTGTAGTAGGTTTACGTGGCAAGGTTTTGGTAGCAGGGAGCCATAGGGGTGGTTTCTGTGAGAAAGATCTAGAAGCTGCCCCATGTTTGGGAAGGGCCCCATTGTTTTCCAGATCCGAGCCAATAAGCGATGTTGTTTTGCGCCTCTGTGAGAGCATATTTAAGACAGGGAAAAAACGCTGCGCCACAGCAGCCGGGAGAGTCAAGGGAGTGGGAGAACAGCCTTGCACCAAGGTCAGTGTAGAAGGAGGGGGAGAGGTGCTCCAGGCGCCGGAGCAGAAGTCCCCTGCGGCCTGTGGTGAGGACCATGGTGAAGCAGGCTGTCCCCCTGCAGCCCATGGAGTACCACGGTGGAGCAGGGTTCCACGCTGCAGCCCGTGGAGGAGACCACGGTGGAGCAGGTGGCCCTGCACCGACGGAGGCTGCCGCCTGTGGAAGACCCCTGCCGGAGCAGATTCCGGGCCGGACCTGTAGCCCGTGGAGAGGAGCCCACGCAGGAGCAGGTGATCTGGCAGGAGCTGCTGCCCGTAGGGGAGCCAGGTTGGAGCAGTTTTCTCCTGAGGGATGGACCCCGTGGTACGGACCCATATCTGGAGCAGTTCTGGAAGAGCTGCTGCCTGTGGGAAGCCCACGCCGGATCAGTTCATCAAGGACTGCATCCCGTGGGTGGGACCCCACAGCACAGGGGACGAGAGTGACCGAGAAGGAGCGGCAGAGAAGAAGTGCTGTAGACTGACCATAACCCCCATTCCCCGTTCCCCTGCGCCGCTCGGGGGGAGGAGGTGGAAGAAGGTGGATGGGGGGGGGAAGGTGCTTTTGTTTTTTTTTCCCTTTGTTTTCTCACTTCTCTCGCTTGTTAGTTGTAGGCAATAAATCTTACTATCTCCTTATGCCGAGTCTGTTTTGCCCGTTACAATAATTATTGCGTGATTTTCTCGTCCTTATCTCAATCCTTGAGCCCTTTTCACATATTTTCTCCCCATTCCTCTTTGAGGAGGGGGAGTGAGAGAGCGGCTGTGGTGGAGCTCGGCTGCCCACTCGAGCAGAACCACGACACCGGCAGCCCAAATGCCAGGCTGAAGGGCTGGTGAACATCTGTAAGGAAGGTCCTTTTGGTGAAAAGGTGGCTCAGGCTGAGTAATGCTGACCTTGCAAGAAGAAATAGGATGGTGTAGGAGGTGGGCGGTATGGCCTGAGGAAGGAGGGAAAGCTTCCATGCATGTCAGCCTTGGGTAGCAGAAACTCCTGGCCCTGTGGGCAAGCACATTCTGTCCTTCATCTCCTCCCCAGATGGATTTTGGAGATCAAAGGTAAGGCTCTCTGCTGCTGTAACGCTATTGATGTCAATTGGGCTGTGCCGCAGGGAAGTTGGCTCTCTCCTTTTAATTACAGTAGGTATTAAACTTGAGTCTTCAAGGTTGAAACTCCTACCTTTGGCCTGCACAGGATCTATAGATCACTCAAATCTCACTTAAACCCTCAAAGCAGTTCTTTAAATGCTGTTGTCAAGGCTTAGTGCTGGCTCTCAGCATGGGGAAAATGTCTCCACTGGATGGTTGCCCATGGGCTGCACACGGGGTAATCAGCCACCCTAATTGCTCCCGGTGATCTATAGCATTGACGTTCTGGTGGTGAAGTCAATAGTTCCCAGTGCTGGGTCATCAGCTGCTTCCCTCCGGGTCACAGTCTGGTGACTCTCCCAGCAATACACTGAACCATGTTTGTGCACACACAAAAAAAAAGCCAGCAATAAAATGTGCAAGAAACTGCAAAGACCCCCCTGATAAATGAGATCTCGGTCATTTGCTGAGGCTGTGCTGGAACCTGGTTATTGCTTAATAGAGTGAGTGCAGTGGAGCTCGAATTATGGGGGCAGAAGCTTGATAAAAAGGGGGGCTCCTGGCAAATCCTTTAAGCACAATGTTTGGGTGCTAGTTGTACCAGTGCTCCAGCCAGCACTGGTGTTCCGATCAAAACCATCCATGTTGGATCATCCTCAGCATTTCTCGTTTGGGCTTCTGGTGGGTTCATCAGGGCTTTGGCTGCTTCTCTGAGCTGTTCCTGGCTGGATCCATGAGATTGTATTCCTCTTCCCCCCCACCCTCCTTTTTTTCTGCATTGGGTTTGTCCAAGCTTTTTCGAGGTAGCCTTTTCTGGCATGAGTTGGCATCTCTGCTTGTACAATTCCCCCTTTTTTTGAGCTCTGGGACACACAAACTGGGGTCCCTTTTCCCAGCAGCTGTTCTCTTTTCATCCTTTGCCTCAGTGTGATTCAGAGGCAATTTAACCACACTGCCTGTAAGATCTGCCTGTGCCATCTCCCAGCATGGCCTTTTCCAGACCTCACCCCCTGCACTTTTCCTCCTCTCCCGATTCCCAGTCACCAGCAGCACGGTTGTGTGGGGCCAGCCCTGTCCCTGTGCTGCTGTAGGATGCTCCATCAACGTCTGCGTGGTCAAACGCTCTGCCCCAGCACGCCCCAGACCCTTCGTCCTCCTTTTCCCTCTGGTGCACTGTCTGTGGTAGTTTATTTTCCACTCTGGGACAGTGCTACCTCCGGAGAAGTTAATAATCCTCATTCAGGCTCCAAGGGCTGCGAGTCCCACCCTGGCAATAAGCTAACCTCGTTGTGTTAGGAGTGCCATTAACGCTGATGGAGGGCAGTGGATCTGACAGCTGGAGGGCTGGAGGTCAGGTTTGCTATGGCACACACTTCAGATTTTCAGTGTGATAGGCTTTGATAACATTAAATGGACTGAAGAGCTGCTCTCTTACCCAGATCCCGTTCTTTTTTTTTTTTTTTTTTTTTTTTCCTCTCCTTTTTAAATTAAGGCATTGCAGCGTTGCGTTGTAAGAAGGATCTATTTTTCTAATGACCCATTTCAGTAAAATTCACCCCCTTCTAGAGCACGTGCTGCTTTGAAGGTGGAAAGAAACTGATGGATATTAAGGGCACTACGATCAGCTCATCTCCCCTCATGCATATTACAGCCCGGAGAATTCCCCCCAGAGATTTTCCTCCTGAGCCCAGCACCCTGCAGCTGGGTGACACTCGTGGGACTACCTAAAACCATCTCAAGGTCTGGCCCAGGGGTCTTGCTCAATCATTTCTTCACCCACCGCACGTGAGACCATTGCTGGGGGAGACAGCAGCCTGTTTCGGCCCATCGCACCACCAGGAGGTTGAAAATACCTCTTCAGCCTCTCCCTGCCTGTCTGCAGCATCTGGGCTTTTTCAGACCTCAGCTGAGGGAGAATGAGTGCAGTGAGTGTGCTGAGACAGGAGCTGGGAGTGCTGCTGACGTATTTCTGTTTATTCCTTCCCTTTAGGGTCCTGGGGCCAGCTACCTCCACAGGGCCTGCGGATCCAGCGAGCTTTGAGGTCAGCTCCAGGTGCTGAGGAGTGGATGAAGACATTTGTGCAGCCCAGCGAAGCCAGTCCTGGCTCTTTCAGAGCTGCTGACAGGAGAGTTACCTCCAGAAGGCAATTAAAGGCACCTAAATGAACTTCCTGCTGCTAATCACCCTCTGAAGGACCAGTCTCCTTCCCCAGATGGAGGCGACTGCCTTTGCTTCCTCAGGCATCCTGAGGGGGCTTGTTCAGCACTGGAAGTGATTTGTGGCTCCCAGGAGGCTGCACACCTTGCAGAGGAGGGCAGTTTTCTTGTGAAGTGACTCGAAAATCATTTTTCCCCATTTGTTCCACAAATGAAACGAAACAGCTCAGTCAGAAGACTTGCAGAAAGACTTGTTTCTGTCAAGTCCTTGGAAACGCTGTCATGTTTCATTCCAGGAGAAATTGGTTTGGAACTTCTCCACTGCAGAAGAAATTCGGAAACTGCAGTTTCCTCTTTTGATCCCACCTGAAGCCGTCCTGGTTTCCCCAGGGCAGGAGTGATAGATCCAGGTCCAGCTTGTCTCTGAAAGTCCCATGTATTCACATATTTCTCCCAGCCCTTTCTAACACAAATACAATGTGTATGCTTGCAAGGTAAGTAATCTCGGTGCTATTTTCAAGTCTCCAATATTTCTGTATTGCGGAGATCATGCCTCTCAGTTCTGCAGCATGATTTTTTCCTGACAGTCTTTTTCTAAATCCTGGTCTTCTGAGTCTTAACGTAGCCACTCAAAAGGAAAATGCTTCAAGGCTGTAGGATTGTTTGCTGGCCCTAGTTGTGTTGTTGTTGCATGGTCCTAATAGAGAGATCTGATGACAGCACACTTCTGGGTACTGCTGTAACTGTTTTATGTTTAGAGGAGAGCCTTTGATTTGGGAGGTTAGCCTTTGTACAGCTGTGAAGGTTTGATGTCTTGGTCACAGTATGTTAGAGCTGTTCACTTCCTTAATTTTTGGCGTTTAGTAAAGAGGTTTTACGGCTTTCTTTTACACGAGATTAAATGCTAATATTGGTTTTGTGAGTGTTTCCAGCTCTGTATCCCCATATGCAGTTTGTGACTTGGCTGGCTGCCCCATCCACAGTGGGTGTTAGAGCCACCCGTACCAGCCTGGGGAGCCAGTGCTGATTTCTGCTCACGCTTTAAAAGCGGGATTGGGAAAGTATTCAGACTGCCTAAATAATACAACCGTACCTGGTGTATCTGGAGAAGAGACGAAGATCTGTTTGCATCGTGTTGGTACATAAATCCAGCAACCCTTAAGGTGCTTAGGCACATTTGGATAATGACCTGGAACAACCTAGGTAGCAGGAGGTTGCATGTACCTGTCACGTCAGCCTCTGCGAGCGTGCGAGATTGCCAGCCACCAGGCAAACGCAGCCAATTACGCCACGCTCAGAAGCATTTCATTCTTTTTCCATCTACCCAGCTCCACTAAGTGAATCCTGCTGTAAAGACCTCTACCTCCCGCTGGCATCACCTCCCGGCTGAGGAGATGGTGTTTAAAGTGCCCTCAATATTTCTGGAGCGTTTTTTTCTACCTATGTGGTTAAAGGCCAGGCTGCCCTCTGCGGTGTGCTGTGCTGAGACACCCAGCGCATGGGGGTCACAAGGAGGTGCTGGGGGCTTGCACGCCTTGTTTTACCCCTAATGGGAAGGGAAATGCTTTATGCCTTAGTACCCTGCTTTATTTTTTCCTCTCTGTACTGTGGCTTGCCAGGCTAGGAAGCGGTTCCTGCTGGCTGCTATCCATGGGATGGGTCTCACCTGGGATTTTTGGGCAACACAGCAAAGGAAGATTCAGTGTGTGTGTGCTTGTGTATCCGTGCACAGGTATTTTGGGAGGGAATTGAGGAAGCTTCTAGCAGACAAACCAGCTCCTATACCTAATGCTCTTAATTCCCTGTTTTTTCCCTGATTAATGTTCTTAAATCCCTGCTTCTCCTCTGTTGCCCTGGCTTAAGGAATTTTTGGTATTTCCAGCTGGGATTTTATGCCTTGTTGTGGTCGGGGGACCAGGGGAAGGGAGTCAAAACTGCAGTGTTCAGTGCTTGCTTCCCAGTAAAACTAGCCTGGAGCAGGAGTTGAGGGAAAGTACGGGGGAAGTTTTTCTTGGTTTAATGATAACTTATCCAACTCACAGCTCAAATGGCGCTGTTCTCCAGCAAATCAAAGCACTCCCCTTCCACCGAGCTTGAGGTATCTTGCTCGTCATCTTCATACTCTTCTCTGAATGCATCATATTCTTGGCCCTGCTCCTCCTCCTCTTCCTCCTCATTCACATCCTCATGAGCCTGTTCTAGCAGGAGCTCACCCTGCCCGTGGGTGATCACGGGCTGCTTGCAGAAGGGACATGTCTTCTTCCCAGTCTGGGTGTGGAGCCAGGTGTCAATGCAGCTGCAGTGGTAGGCGTGGGAACAGGACAGGATCTTCAGGAGGTCCCCTTCCTTGTACTCCGACATGCAGATCACACAGCTGTCGTGTTTGTCTCCTCGCTTGTACGTATACAGCTTGATCTTACGAGCCTTCTTGCACCACCTTATGCCAACCACAATTGAGATAGTGGCGATAATGATGTAGAATACGTCCCGCATGATGTGAGTGTCCTGCAGCATCTTAGCATTGTCTTGATAAGGAGCGAAATAGTATTTGGGTGGTAGAAGTCTGATGTACGCCCCTTTCTCACATTGCAAGGCCTTTTCCATGTGAAGGGAGACGGATTCTCCGGTGAAGAGTGATGGTATTTCAATCTGCTGCTGGATTTCTTTGTCATCAGACGTCATGGTGATCAGCTGCTCTGAATCCACGTTGTACACAACAGCAGCTTGGTAGCCAGCCTGCTGGGCGTGAAGGACCTTCTCAGCAAAGGAGCAGCCGCACCCCTGGATGAGCGCGATGTATTTCTCCGAGGCCTTCCTCGGTGCTGGGGGATGCTCTATGGCGTGGCAAGCATTTGGTGGTATTGCCCTCATCAGGTACCCTGCCAGCCCTTCTGCCGGGAGCTGTGGCCCGAAGCATGCGGGCAGGGCTTTGTACACAACGCACTTGGAGCTGTCGTTGTAAGCCACGTGGCCAAAGGCTTCTGCAACGGCAACCTTGCGGAAGAAGGTGGCAGCCACAAAGTAAAGGAGCTGGAGCCGAAGACTCATGTTGAATGCAGTTGGGTAGCTCTGAAAACAGATTTCCAGGCTGGTCCCAAAGGAAAATTGAAAGAGACAGTCACAGAAGACTTGTCCCCGTTGGCTGTTACCACTGTGCCATGACTTGGAGCCACAGCAGGGTGAAGATGAAACAGTTCCTGCTCTAGAGGTTTCTGCAGGTTCTCCTTAGATTGGAGGTTCCCAGGATACAACTCTTCTCTATTTCGTTGTCTCCAGCTGCTAAGCAACACCCTTACATCATATCTGCAGGTCTGTGACATCCCTGGTCACTGTGTTCCATAGAGGGGAGATGTGGCATCACTGCCAACGTGCTTAAATCACTCTTCCCCTTCATTTTTGGTCCACTCCATGCATGTGGCTTCTAATTTTGTCTCCCTCTGGGTACCGACAGGATGCTGGTTTCTCTCATCTGGTTGATATGCAGGCAGGATGAATGAGCCTCCCCACCAACACTGTGCCCGTTGCAGACTGGAATGCTTTGTGCTGGTGGCCAAAGCAGTTTCTGGAAAACCCAACAGAGTGGGAGCGAGCTGTTAGTCTTGGCCACCATCTGCTGCTGGAGGTGCATGTGGCAGTTCAAATTGGTCTGCTGAACATGTTCTTTCTCCTGAAAGTCATAATCTTTGAACCAATACCAAACCAAATAAATTGCTTAGGGTAGAAGTTTGTGTGTTGTGTGTGTGGTTTTTATTTCAAATGAAAAAAAAAAAAAAAAGTCAATCAGTAATTGTCAGTCAAAAACTGCTGCTAGCAGAAGTTGAAAGTTTCTGTGTGGCCTCACTCTCTGCCATTAGCCAAACTTTTGTGAGAGCGGATCCACTTTCAAGGGACCTGATGAGCAGCCAGACTTGCAGAAGGGGCTGATGTGCTCACAGGACTCCTGTTGGGGTGGGTGAGCCTGGAGGACTGCTATCTTGTGCTTGAGCTTTTACCTTATTCACTTCAAAATCTCACCTGCAGGAATCAAATGACTGAAGGAAGACTTTAGCTTCTAGCTATAAAAACAGATTTAAAATTCGAGTTATGGTGAAATAGCTGAACAGGGGATTGGAAGGCATGAGGACAAGTGTTGTCCATTCCTCCCAGAGTGACAATGCAGCTCTCATCTTTCAGGCAATTCCCACCTCTGATGGTGAGTGCTCAGTGCCCAGAGGAACACCAGCCTGATGGGGAGGCAATAGTTCTCCTGGTTGTCAGAGCAAACTAGCAGTGAATATGCAGTGAACCCAGGTCAGTTCTGAACCACGAATCCCTGAAAACCTGTACCTTTTAACAAACAACCCTTTTTGTTTAACAGTCCACTTGGGAGTAGCTCTGTGGTTCCCATTGCAGTTGTGTTGGACCCAAAGTTTAAAAAAATCACTTGTGTACCAGGCAACTGATTTGTTACTAGCCCCCTTGGGCTCTGCTTGAGACAGATTTCACTGGGAAAAGAGCTACAGAAAATGTCAGCAGACAGTGTGTGTGTGTGCCAGAGACTCCCAGCAGCTGTGATTTCAAATTGATTTTATTTTCCCCTCATCTAAAGAGTTTTACACTCACAGGGAGACATTTTGTTGCATTTAAAAACAAGGGAAAGGTTTGGGGAGGGGGTTGAAGCCAAAGACTCTGAAGCACAATGAAATGAAGAAAATTGAGATACAGCAGGAG
This sequence comes from Aythya fuligula, assembly GCF_009819795.1. Classification (NCBI taxonomy): domain Eukaryota; kingdom Metazoa; phylum Chordata; class Aves; order Anseriformes; family Anatidae; genus Aythya; species Aythya fuligula. Next base: position 2,587,299 of record NC_045584.1, on the reverse strand, counting down.
AACTTTTTGAGGGTTCATTTTTGGCTTGGTCTTACGGTCCTTGTGATGGCATCCATCATCCTCGTTTCTTTACCTGCACTCAGCTCTCTATTTTTGCCTCCAGATCAAAGCTTTACATACTGCCGGTCACTGCTGCTTGACTTAGGGGCAGGTGTGTCTGTGGGGCTGGACGAGGAGCCATGCATCTGTACTTGAGCTCTGACAGACGTGGGACTAAGGAAGGATTCCTGTTGTTTTCTGTGCAGATGCTGTGCTGTGCTATCTCCAGCTGTGGCTGTGTACTGTTATCTTCTGGCTGCTGCAGCATCACGTCTTATATCTGAGAATCAGCAAGGCACGAGAAGCCATCCTGGCTCCCTCACCAAGCCCTTGGATAGAAGGAGAAATCAGGTGTTAGTGTCCAGCCTGGATCTCAGTAACTCTTAGCAGTATCCCAAAGTGAGATGTGAGTAAAAGGACAGATCTCTTGAACAGAGGAGGCTGGAAAGCAATAAAGAGAACAGGTTACAGAGAAGGCTCTAGAGAGGAAGGTTTTGGAAAAATTTAGGCCAAGATGGTCTTCAATCCCAGGGCCAGAGTGGTGCCCTGCTCTCTGTAGTTCCCCCCCGTGCTGTCTATTTGCATCTCTGCTGCCTGCCTCCTACATCCCCAGTGCCCTGGAGGCTTTGGCTCCTGCTGGCTGAGGTTGAGCCGCGCTTCCCACACGTGTGTGGGACAGTGCCAGGCTATCCTGAAGGCCTCTCCAGCCCCATGCTGCATTCATTACAGCCAGCACTGAACTCTCCTTCTCATTGTGCCCTACCCCTGTAACATTCATCTGTTAAATACATTGCAGATGCTCCTGGACGTATTCTTGACCCATTTTCTCTGGAGTCCCTGCAATCTACTTTGTCAGAATAATTGCAATTTATTTAAATGTCAACAAGCCACACGTGGGAGACAGCAGTTGTGTGCAAGAGCAGAGCAATTACAGGGAACGGGTCCCATTTTACCACTTGAACAAAGATCCAAGCTAGAAGAAAGGAAAAGACCATTTACCTCTGTTAACTCATCACTTACCCCACCACTCCTGAAGTCCCAATGTTCTTTTATGCCCCTTCTCTGGGGCTATGACTTCATGCAGGATTAGGGATCTAAAACCATCTTTTTTTTTTTTTTTTTTTTTTTTTGCTTGTACTTCACAGAAAAAAGGTCTGCTAAATCCAGAAGAATTCGGTGTTGATTTAGACCCCACACAACTGCTAGCACAATCTAACCCTTGTCCTGCCCAAATAGCTTACACTGTAACAGAGATGCCAAGAAGACTGACCGATGTGGACATCGCTATAATTCCAACAAAAGATTCATTACAGGTGCCTGATCCAGCATTGATTTAACTTGGAGAATAAGTCTAGATTTTTTTTTTTTCTCTGAGTTTTTTTTTGCAGCATGAAAAGAGCAGCCTGGCAGTGCTATGATGTGAGTTTGTACATAATCAGACTTCTTGTCCTTTATCTGCATTAGGTCGGTCTCTCAGGTCCACAGGCAGTGGCACTGCACAGACACACAACAGCAGCCTCTTGCTGCCCTGAACAGCCAAAGGCCAGGAGCACAAAAAGCCATTGTGGGGTTAAATGCAGGGCTCAAGACATCTTGGCAGGTATCCCTGGTTCTAGCTTGGTGCCCTTCTTATCAGGGCATGCCGCTCCTCTGGGGTCGTGCTATAGGATTAGAGAGGACCAGACTCTCAGAGTGAAATGCCAGTGATTTGCTGTGAAGGAAGATCTGGGGCCATCTAGTGACCTTCCAGTGAAAACCTTTCTGCTCCCAGTGCTCCCAGTTCTTTTTTTAAAGAAAGGTATGTGGGACACGCTTCCACCCTCCTGCTGACTGAGCAAGTCCCCAGTTCAGCAGCAAGCTGGCTGGAAGGCAGACCTGCACCCTGTTGTTAATGATTTTTTTTTTTTTCCCTTTTTTGCTAGGAGCTGATTTAGAAACTGGTGCATGTAACCACCTCCTTTCATCTAGGATCAAAGGAAAGGATGACCCATGTCTTTACAGAATAGATAGCTGAAACAGAGTCACCACCCAAAACGTTGTTAGGTAGATGAGAAATGGAGTCGTGTGTGGGGAAAGTTTTTGTGCCTTGCTGTTTGCTGCTTCTGTGTGAAAAGGGAAATGGGAGAAGAACGAAGAGCAGGTTTGTGGGAGCTCTGCAAGCCCTGCTTGTGTGCGCCATTCCCTACACGTGTCTCAGCATTGTGTGCTCCTGTGCTCTGCCAGGTGTCTCTCCTGGATTTCCCAGGGGTCCAGGCAATCTCTCCTCTGTGTTATTACCTAGTACAAGCATGATAATCTGGGCCCTAATGCGCACAGAAGATTATAAGGCAGTGATTTATGGACCTGCTACAAAAGTACCCATAATCGGCTAATGCCCACAATTAAAAAAGGCAGTTGAGCAAATCTGGGCCATTGCAACTTGGTACCCATGTCTGGAAATGGATTCTAGTTCCAGCTGTTTGCCTTGCAACGGAGGGAGACATCATCTTTATTAGATACTGGTGCCGGCAATATCGTCTTGCCTTTTCTACTTTTGGCAAAATGCCCTGAAAATCTTGGACATAAAGCAAAAACGTCCTCTCCATTTAGCAGCCTTTTGTTCTTTTTAAACTATATGCTTGGAAAAAAAAAAAAAAAAAAAAAAAAAAAGGAACGTAGAGTGCTTATTTCATCAACCTAGGCTTTGTGCTAAAAGTTACCTGTTAATTGCAGTAATTGGCCCCTTCGTTGGAATAAACCTGTTTGTGCAGGCTTTTAGGAGTGAGAGCTTCAGAAACAGAGTGGAAGGAGGAACCTCAAGTCAGGCCATCCACAGGCTTGGCAAGAGCTAGTGCATGCTGCTGCTTCTGTTCTGCGGTTGTGGACCTCACAAATCTTCTAGATTGAAGTCCATCCAAACTGGGCAGAGCCAAGGATATGCGCTCAATACTTCATTTGTCCTTTCAGTCTTTATTCCCTACCCGCACATTTCCGAATGTTTTTAATCCAGTGCTGTGTTTATGCTTCCTGAGAGGCATTGGCTGGAGTTTGAGTTGCAAGGAGGGGGTGGAAGACAGTAGGATAGTATACGGGGGGGGGGGGCTTGATTTTCCAGGGAGCAGTTCAGATGAGCTTTCCTGGGTTATTCCTGCTCACTGTTGTGTGCGTGGAGGGGGATCAGTGCTACTGTGGTCACATTGCGCAAGCAGAGGGGACACGTCTTGCTCCCGGGCTGAGCGCAGTGCCACAGGTCGATGCACTTGCCATGGTAGGTGTGGGTGCAGGACAGCAGCTTCAGGGCCTCACGGGGCTTGTATGCCTGCAGGCAGATGGCACATTGAGGGTGGTGGAAAGCCCCCCAGATCTTGCTGGGGGGGATCTCTGGATGTTTTCCTTTGCTCTGGTGCTTGTTCCACCTCCAGCTTCGGTACCTCTTTGTGCATCTTGCAAGAATGTGGATGCCTGTTAATATGGTGACCAGGAAGCTGGTGACCTTGCAGATGGGTAGGATCAGGCTGTAATAAAGAAGGTCTGGATGGCAGGTGAAGCACCTGAAGTCACAACAACCAAAGCTCCCAGCATTGTTCCAGAAGCAGCGCTCATCCTGGAGGACAACAGCCCCTTGCTCAGCCTGGCTCATCTTCCTCCAAAGCTTGGCACCCACCTCCATGACGAAGGCCGCCATGGGCCCTCCCTCGACCTCCTTATCACTTGGTGCCACATCCCTGAAGCCTTGTGCCTTGGTGGCGGCCCTGTGTCCACCTCGCCAAGCATGAGGGGCCTCAGCCCTGTGGCACTGGGGGCTGAGGGCTGAGGAATCTGCCTGGACGTGGTCGGGAGCAGGGCTGGCCACCTTCCCACCCTCAGCGAGGGGCAGCTCTGGGCCCGCAGCGAGAGCCAGGCCTCCTGGGCCGGTGCTGTTGGCATGGCCGCTGTCGGCCAGGTGGAAGCACAAGAGCAGAGTGGTCACACAAAAAGGGGACCAGAGAGGGTACCACATGCTGGGGACAGCAGGGACCTGGGGCTGGGGTGCCCTCGTACCCAGGGGGAGGCCCTTGGTGGGCGCCTGAGGCAGCCTGGGCCTGACGCCACCTTCCAGAATCTTCTCCCCCTTTCTGCCCAGGGCCTCCACCTTCCTCTCACAGCTCTTCCACAGACCTCATCTTGTCCCCTTCACTTTTATTCCTCCTCCATATTTATTTCTTCCTGTGGTGCATCATGGCAATAATGCCTTGCAGTTGCAGCTCAGAGGAAGTTGTTTCATGGGGTAAAATATGTTTTCCTCCCCGTGGGGTGCACAGAGGATTTTGGCTGTGCAAATAAATAAATAAATAAATAAATAAAAGGAGGCAGAAATGGGAAGAAACTGCTTCTGCCCCTGTCTCATGGCTACAAATCCAGTTTGCTGTTCCTCTGTGGTGTTCTAGTGAAGCCAGAGTCACAGCAGCTCTCCATCCCTCTCTCCTTGCAAGGCTATGCTGTAATGATGGGGGTGCATGCTCTTCCAGGTGTTTCTGATCTTCCTTTTCACTTTTGCCCATTTTCATCACTTTCCCTCCCCAAAACATTCTCCACATCCCAGGATGTTCACCTGGGAGCAACCACACCCACAGGACCATGTGCCCTGATTTCCCCCTGACCATCTGCACCATTTTTTAGCTTGTCCGTGACTTCCCAGTACACAAACACTTGCCTACATTTCTCTCTGTGTTCATTCCTGTATCCCCATTCCTCCTCCTCCCTGGGGGTGCTGCAGGCAGTTGTGTGCCCACCCCACGGAGCCGGCGGTACGGCAGAGCTGGGAGCGAGGTTCCCTGGGGTAATCTGCAAAGTACAAGTTGTTATTACCCACTACAGCAGAACAATCAGCACGGGCTCTGTAATGCAGTAAGATGGATTGAAGCTGCTTAAGACCGGAGGAAAATGGAATCGCTGCCTTACAGAAAGAAGTTTAGCTCCCGCAATCCACCGCTGATGAATGATGAGACCTGAGCAGAAGCCCAGATTTGAAAATTGCTGGATTTGGGGAGTGAGATGCGATTGTGCAACAGGAGCCAGAATCAGCCCTGAATCACTGCTTGGTACCGCCACGTGCCAGGTCCATCCTGTAAAGGTAATTCTCTTCAAGTGCAGCTCTTTTCCCAACAGTTGCAATGGGGATCCAGCCATCTTAAATTGCTCAAGTGTGTTTAGAGCCAATGCAGCCCTTCCAAGGCCCCCTTTTTTTATGACAGCTGCCCTGTAAGGCACCGACAGCCTATTACAGTGCTACTGCAAGGCAGGCGTGGGGTTCGTATGCTGCTGACAGAGCTCTGCATCAAGGCTCTCACCAGCCCTAAGCTCTGTGCCAGACCACAGCCAACACATCCCCATGTCAGGATTTAATAGCCGAGTGATACAGAGCCCGTTTTGCAAGCACTGTGCAGGTCTGTGCTCCTCGAGCTGCCTTGCTCATCCTTGATGATGGTTTGTCAGGGAAGAGGAGCTGGAAAACCAGCATTACTTGGAAAAGGAAGGAGTAAGACAGCTCGTTCAGACTCCAAGAGCCAGCAGAAATGCTGTAGGTACCATGGATTTCTTGCAACACAAAATGAGCTGGGATTTCCCCTCCTGCTGAGAGGGAATGGCCTAAAGAGATCTCTTCTTGCAGTGGAGAACTTGTTACTTCAGCAAGGAGCTGGGATTTGAAATGATAAAGTTGGAAAGGAGGAGATGATGGTGGGCTAAAAAGGAAGGGTGCTAAGAGAGGGGAGGAGTGCTGGCTGTGTTCAGCAACGATGCTCGGGGATCTGCACAGATATTGCCACCGAGAAGCAGCTGGTTGAGAAGAGTTAACCCAAATTCCTCTTGTTGCTACCAGCCTTGACACTGCCAGTGGTTGGTGGCAGTGCCCTCCAGTGAGGTGGCAAATTGGGAAGCCATCGGGTGCAACGCAGGTGCTCAGCTGGAGGGGCTCTTCTGTCACTTTGGATTCAATGTTCGCTGGGCCTGATGTGCCGAAGCTGCTCAGAAATGAAGAATTGCAGTTTTCCTGGTTACTGATTAGAGCCATGCTGCCTTTTTTTTCTTTTTTTTTCCCAAATAGAGGTGCTGATCCTTCCTGTAGACTTCAAATTTCAGTCCCGTATCTGGACCCTTACGGGTAGAGGGGGAAATTGGGAAGTGGAAAAAGCAATGAACAAAAAGCAATGAACTTCCACCACTTCTATGGTCATGAAGACACTGATTTTGTCTCGCTTGCTTCTAGGGGATTTCAGTTGTGCAGTAATAAGACCTAGGTTATTACATGTTTCTTATTTCTTCCAACTTTCCTTCTGCCTTGCTGAAGATGAACAGCAGATCCTCCACTGTTACATTAAGGTGGCTTTAAAAATATAATAAATTAGCTATACAAACCTTTGTAGTCTAAGACATAAAGCAACCTCTAACTGCTCAGGATTAAGGAGCCAGTTGTCTTAAATCAGCTGGTTATTTTAAACACTTCTCTGTTAGCTGTCAGGGCTGTATGCCTGGGAACATCTGGCAGGGAGGGAGTGAAGAGCATCTTGGGGCAGTGCTCTCTTCCACGGGCACATCTGTATCTGGAAGGAAACATCTGTTTGACCTGGAGGTGTGATGATAAGCTGTGGTAGTTCTGGATGTGGGCAAACACCTGTCAAAGGAAACTTCTCCCCTATCCATTCAGCTTGTGTTTGTGAGCAGGGGTGCGTGCTGTAATGGAGCAGCTTATACCTTTCAGCCTTTGGCTAGATGTGAGTTGTTTTTCACCCACTTTAAATTTAAACAGCTCCTCATTCAAACTCAGGCTTGCACAGGACTAATGGTGTGTATGACGGGTGGGAGCATGTCCCCCTAGCTGCATTGCTTGGAGGGTGTTTGGGACCTGCACCGGGCTGTGAGCAGGCAAATACAGTGACCCACCACAAGTCAGGCTGGTCTATTTTGGGTTTTCTATCCGTTAGCAGCTGTTCTATTCTCTCAAGGTACAGCAGCTCTGACCCAGTGATAGCATATGTAACCCCAAATAAATTGTGCACAGTTTGCTCGTGCTTTCAGCTGCCCTGACATCACATCGGGGGATTTGTGTTAGACTTCAGCTCCAGACTCTGCTCTCAGTCTGGGCCGGAGGTAAAGAGGAGCTGGGACTCCCAGTTGTCTCTCCAGCAGCTTGCTCTGGCAAGGGGAGATGATTCTGGCTCACAGAGCATGGAGATAGGCTGCGAGAACTGGCCTGAGAGGCTCTGGGGTATCTCAGAGGATTTCTAGGTTTGATAAGAGAACATATGCTAACTGCCTGGCTCTTCGGGGTAAGAGAAAAACAAGGGAGGCTTAGCTGGTCATAAAAATGCAAACTGAAGATGCGCAAGCAGCCAGGTGTGCACATGAGGGTTTGTTTTGTTTTGTTTGTTTGTTTGTTTAATGGATTATTTTTTTTCGATGCTAAAGTATCACACTTTGCAGTAAGATTTGCTGTGGTTTAATTTTACTGGGCATGAGCTCCCGGGAGGACACACAGTAAGCAACTGCAACCCAGATGGGCCCATTGGTTCAAGGCAGAGGTTTTTAACAGGCAGGGATACCCAGCTCAGCAGAGACTTTGCCAGGGTAGAGCTGGAGAGGGACCTGCCTGCAGCCGGGAAGAAATGGGAAAGGTTTCTGCTGTTTTATTTTCCCACGTCGGTTCTCTCTGTTTTAAAGACGCAAGGTGAAGCCAGTGGCAGGCAGGCTTAAACTGACGCCAAAACATCTGTGCAGAGGTGTGCAGAGATTTAACTGTCTCAGTATTCGACTGATTTAGCTGCTGCAACTACAGACCGTTAATGAGCTCCTGGGGAAGGAGCCAGGGGGGCCTGGAGAGGCCACGGTACCAACCCTAATGTGGCCACAACAGCTGAGCTCTCACCCGCTGCAACAGGCAGGGGCAAGGCCGTGCCTGTGCCCTGCTCAGCTCCTCGTTTTCCTTTTTTATGTGTGCTTAGAGTGATTGCTTTGCTCTATGAAGACCAGTGCTTCCTCGGAGCCCTCGTGGCTGCAGGCTCTGCGTGCATTTCGTGTCACCAGCACTGACCCCACCAGCCCCTCCTCGCGTGCTGCGAGCCAGCGTTTGCAATCTGCGAGCATCGCCTTCATTAGCAGAGGTCCATCTCCTCCCCTTTACCGTTTCACCCGCTGCTGTTGATTAAGTTTCTTTTTGCAGCTTTTCCAGGAAGCCAGGGGCCTGTTGTTTTGGAGATAGCCTTAATTTGTTTACTTGTGCATATGTTCTGTCTTGTACAACGATGCTTCGCAGCTGGTCTCGAGCAGCCTACGGCACAGGAGAAGCAGCAGGTTAAGTTGAAACCAAAGGAAGTCACTGAAAGCTGGCCTGACATGCTAATCCAAGTATAGGCACCCTCGGATTGATGTGGTAAAACATGTTGCCATATTGTTTTAGATAGCAGCTCTGCATTTATTGCTGGTTTCCATCACAATATAGGCACAATAATGGTTTGCTTGTGCAGAGCATCAGTTAAGCATAAAGATTTAAAGATGGAAACATTTACGGTTTTACTATGCAAATGCTCTAAAGCAGAGAGTCGGGGGTTAGGCTTGAGAAGTTCCTGCTGCACAGCATTTTAAGTCATGCTTTCAGGAGCCAGACACCTGCAAAAAATGCCTGGTTTCAGAAGCGTTGTCAGTCCGGGGTATTTAGGAGCTTGTGCTCCAATGAAGCCCTGCTGATGTATCGCTGAGGTACCTCTTCCCTGCTTGCACTGCGTGTGAGGCTCCTGCACCATACCCTGTTGGAGGCCTGGCGTGCTCTTGACTCAAGAGGGAGACATCAGTGTTGGTGCAGCAAAGGGATTCAGCCCCTGCAACAGGTCGTGAGAGATGGAGGATGGCAAATCCCTCTGCACTGCTTTCCTGCCCTATATCACGCAGAATCTGGCCCTATTGGAGAAAAGAAAATCATTTGGATATTTTACTGCTACTGTAAAGCTGTTGTTTCTTCCCCCTACCCACCCTTCAGAAAAAAATAAATAAATAAAATAATAAAAATCATGTTTAATTTGCCAGCTTGCAAATGGCTCCTAAATAACACAGTTGTCTTTGGCTCAATTGATCAAAGGGCTCTGCCCATGAGAACAGCAATACTTTGCCGTCTTGGATTAGCTTTGTTTCGGAGGAATTGGATGTGTTTTTGTTGTTTTTAAATGATTCTCTTTTCAGGTTGAGGCTGAGCCAGATAAGTGAATGCATAGAATCGATATTTCGCAGAACTGATAGAAAATTAGCCAGGTTTAATAAACTTCATGCATGGCTTCCTATTGTAGCTGTATATCAAAGGGAAAATAAATATATTGACTGGATCTGCTTACAATAGCAGCTGTAAGTCACTCTGTGAAATAAGCCAATTGCTCAAATGGTTATGTGAGGCCATGCTGATTAGGGTAGAAAGGGATCATGCTAAGGACACCTGGGTCCTGTTCTCGCTAATTTGTTACATGACCTTGAAACTCAGGCCAAAATGCCAGGTATGTCTCTGAAGCTTGTTTTGCCTCATGACTTCTGGAGCTTTCTTTGAGATGCTGAAGGTTTGGTCTTTGGAAGCTCCGTGTTCTGCTTGCTTCTCCCTGTACAAGGTGAAGGTGGTGGGACTTGGTGGCACTGCATTCCTCCAAGGCAGCTCCTGTTGGTATTCCCATTTTCATTGTGCTTTACTTTCTTGGTAGCTCCCTTGCACATTTCCCATTTGGGGGACTGCAGCTGATAAGTGCTCAGGGACCCACTGCAGAAAAGCAGCAGTGAGGTAGGACTAGGTAAGGCTCAAATCTCAGGTGACCTGATTTTTTCATCTCCAGCTAAATACACTGTTTTCTGGGATTCAGGTAGAAACAGTAACCGTTTGCCTCTTGCAGATTTTCTCATGATGTTCCCTGTAATCCAGGCCTCCCTGCAGTAAATGAACTGAAGGCATATGGAGCATCCAAACTCACTTGCATTCATCTTCATTTGCCCTGGCTGTAACGGACAGTGGCCACACAACTGTCCTTTGGAAATCGCTAATGCGAGACCGTAACTGCTGCTCCATTGCTCCTCCATCTCTTTGCAGCGGAGAAACAGTTGCACGTAATTGTACATGGTTTGAACACGCTGCACTTAATCCTGCGTGCAGCTGCCTACAAGGGCATCTGGCACGCTAAGGGCTGACAGCGGGGCATGCCGGGCAGCACTGCTGATGGAGCCAGACAGCATCACAGGGAAGGACGGGGCTCCCAGCCCGCTGCTGCTGCAATCCCCAGGGCGCGTTTGGTACCAGGGGGTGCAGGAGGAGATGTGTTGGGGTTTAGGTGCTGCTGACCAAGGTGACATGAGGCATGAGGTTGTCTTTGTCCCTCAGTGCTAGGGTGAAAGTGTCCATCGCTGGGCATGAAAGGGCATCTGCAGGACTGGAGCTTTCTGTTTATACCTGGGATTGCTGGGGAAAAGGGGTGACTGAGTCAGCTGGGATCTGGCCTCTTGATGTAGGTAAAACTGTGGGGAGAACCAGGACCACAACTTTTATTTTATTTTTTTTTTAATCTGCAGTTTGCAGTGCACATAGCAGCACTGTAAAAAAAAAAAAAAAAAAAAAAAAAAAAAAAAAAAAAAAAAGTGACATTTTTCTCTCTAGCAGCTCTGCCACTATCCCATTTAGTCTTTCCCTCTTGCCTGAATCCTGTACGGATTTTTTTTCTGATGGTTTGCCTGGTATGATGACGAGAGCAGATCCACGGCTGGCATAAATCAGACCAGCTCCCCAAACTTTGGTGGAGCAAACCGAGGTAGTGCTGGTGGAGGATCCTACCCCTATTATTTTGGTTACCGAGCTGTCGCTGTTTCTGCAGCTTGTTGAATGGAAATGGCTCCTCCTTCCCTGTAACGAGGTGCAAGCTGGAACAGTTTTCCAGCCACGCATCTGCAAAGGGAAAATAAATGGGGAGGATGAGCAAGTCATGGGTGGGTGTTCCTGGCGGGGCTGTTAAGCATATAACATAATTTATTGCTTAAGTAACCTTGAAACAGCATCCGTGGCGATGGAGCCCCGCTACATTGGCACTGCGGTGGGCAGGGAAGGAGAAGGGCTCTGTGAGCGGGATGCAGTTAAGCATGCACCTGCCGTCATTCATCATCCAGTTAACCCCGAAGCTAAACTTTGCTTCAAAATCCGTATTTTCCTCTCCTTCCTCTCCCTCTCTGCACCTGCCTGCTGCCACCAGCCGTCAGCCGCCCCGCTTTGGCTGCGGAGCAGCAGAAGGAGCTGGGATTTGCTCATGTGCCCACCGGTGATGTGTGTGCGGAAAGCGTGATCAGACCGGTGAGTGCACAGAGCAGAAAGGTTTCTGTTGACGAACGCGAGGGAAGAGCGCCGTAGCCAGCACCAGAAATGTGTTTGTGAACCACAGATGCGTCCACATGTGCGAGCGATGACAGGGAGAGCGCAGCATGGAGCAGACGGGTGTGTGGGCACGCACATCTGCGTCAGGGGCAGTGCAACGCACAAAATGTGTGTGCAAAGACTCAGGCAGAGCCAGAAGGGCGATAGGAGCAGTGTCTGGATGAGCAGAGCCTGGTAGGGGGTATAAAATTCAAGGAGTGGGAGTGTGGGTGCATGCAGGCGGTGTGGGACAGGGGCCGGGGTGCTCAGCACCCCCAAACCCCGCTGCAGCTGGCGACTGCTGGGCCAAAGGAGGCTCCCATCGCCTTACGGTGAAAATAGCTGCTTGCAGATCTGCATTTGAGGCAAATCTTGTGTTTACACCACAGGAATGAGTGTGGGGTTTGCTTTTTCTTTCTTTTCCCTTTTCTTTTTTTTTTTTTTTTTTTTTTTTTTTTTTTAATCTCCCTGACTCTGCAATTCCCAGCTGCAGGAATGCTGACGGGCAGATGAAAGGCTCACTGCTGGGACTTCTCCAGCTCGGCTTCACAGCCCCAACGCGTGTCTGAGCTGCTGCGCCCTGTCTGCGAAGCCTGTCCTCTGTCTTGTCTTGCTAGATGTTTTCTCTAGTTGCTGCTGTAGTATTCAAGATCATAACAAAGCCTCTGAAACGCTGGAATTTCCCTTCTCTCTTTAATGAAGATCAAGGGGAAAGTTATGTCCCTGCATGTAGGATAATAAGCAGCACAAGTTTACTCTGTCTGCACAGCGTGGGGAAGTTAGCTGTTATCTCTGTTTTTCTAACGGAAACGTGTGAGCCGACAGTGTCGGGAGAAGAGGATTTATCTGGGTGGAAAATGGGGTGATGCAGTCCGTGAGAGCAGCTAGAGCTGGTTTAGCAGTTTCTGGCGTGGGCTTCAACAGAAAATGCTGGATTAGTTTTAACCGACGCTGTTGAGGAGTCAAAGTCTTCCTATTGTTTTCTGCAGTTTTCCCAACCTGAAAACCCTTTAATCCAGGAGAAGAAAAAATAGTTATAAATTCCCACACTGACACGTTTCACGACCTAAAGTGTCCTTTTAGGTCTGGTGTTGTGTTTTATTTGGCTAATTAAATGGTAAACCCTTTTGTTTTACACACTGCAAAACATTAAGGTCTGTTTCAACACCATTGGTGTTTTTATTAGTCTCTGAAATTCTCGTGGAATGGGAAAAACGGTTCCATCCAGCTCTGCTGTGTCAGTAAATGTGTGAGCGCTCACAGTATGACATAGTCACCAAGAAGCATGTACAAATTGAATCTCTACGTGTGGTTGTCAGGAAACAAAACATGCTCAATATCTGTATCAAACACAATTTTGATTTTTTAGCAAAGCTTTGTGGAAAACTTAGCAACAAAGGAATAAAAATGACTCCTGCAATTTGGCAACAGGTAAACAAAATGTATAAAAATCCATGAAAACAGTGTACAGCCGTCTCTGGGGATGATTTCTCACACGCAGGCTCGTCTTTGAGAAAGGGGAGGAATGGGACCGTATCCCACTCACTGAGATTTCAAACCCCGCTGAAGTCATTTGTAACTGGATCAGGCTGGGGGATCACCACGGGCTCCGAATTTGATGTAGGCACCAGCCGAAGCTGCGGGGCTCAGCGGCAGTTCAAGCGAGCATCTTTCATCTCCTGGGTGGTCCTCAAGTCAGGGCCCTCAACTCCTTTTTTTTCGCCCCCTCTCTCAAACTGGGCATTTGCTGATGCCATTGTTTAATCCAGCCAGGGATCTGCTCCATTTTCCATGCTCCGAGGTAATTTTTGGCGAGGCTGCTCCGTTCTCGCATGCCAGTTAAAAACACTCTCTCAGGCAGGTCTTCTTCCACGGGGCATTTGTAATCCTGGGAGGTTTGTGGGTAATAAATCTCCCTGCCTGCCTGGCTTTATTCTGGGGGAGGCTAATGGTGTAAAATCTCAGCCCCTTCCTCCGCGTGGAAGCAGCTGACAAACAGCTCTGCTGCTAATTCCTTCCAGATGGGGCCAAGCTGGCATTTTCCCCGTACAGATTTCCCTGTAAAATGCAATGGGCCCTTCCTTGGCTCTCTGGTCCCAGCAGTGTGCTGGAAGAGGCCCTGTCACCGTGGTATTTTTGGGTACAGTGGAGCTCCTTCACACACCGTCACCGTGAAGGTAAGCCCACACAACCCCTTTTTGGCTTCTCACGCTCTCCATTTCCCTTCCCACTTTGCAGACCCCACAATCGGGGTCTTGCCTCCCCATCCTGTCCCTCGCTGGCTCTCTACGTGTGGCCAGCTTGTGAGAGGTGGTGGCAAATTGTCGTGGGCAGTGCTCATCTCCCCTGGGACGGGACAAGGAGCCCTCTCTGCATGCGGCCAGGCCAGCCCTGCCCTCTCTGCAGCAGCGAAGGCGAGCACTGCACAACCCCGAGGAGCTGACAGCAGGTTGCTATAATGGGAACGTCACACCAGCTTAAGAGAGAATTAATACCCTGCCCTGTGGCTGTACCAGAGCTGGCGTGTAAGGCAGGACATGGCTGTGCTAATATAGAAAAAAAGAGAATTATTTACTGAGGCTGCGGGACACAAACAGATGCTGCTGTGTGATGATGCAGGACAGAAGGGACTGAGTCATCGAACACAGCCCCTGCGGTCATGAGCTTTCGGCCTTATAATCCTCTTTCAAAAACCACACTCCATCCTACAGTACTTAGGCTTTTGGTCCCGTTTTATTGCCATGGGGGGCCTGGTGCAGAGCCCTAGTACTGTGCTGTGAGGCAGGGATGTGTTCCCAGCCTGCGCTGACTCCCATCCTCTTCGCTTCATGCAGGTGACACCTTTTACCCCCCTTGTCTCCTGTAGTGTTCACTGGTGAACGTGGACTGGGGTATCTGCTCTGGTCTCTCCTTCATTTCCCTAGGAAACCACACACTTTTCAGGGTTTCAGAAGTGCTCAGCACACCGAGGCAGCAGCCCTCAGCATCCTGCCTGCTCCGTACCACAGGTGCCTGGAGCAACAAGTGCAACCTGGCCCCGGAGCCGCTCAGGGTGTCTCCGAGCATCTGCTCTCCTTGCTCTCCCTTCTATGCCATGGAAAAACCTCTCCTTCAAAGAGGGCCGAAGAAAGATGCAGCCAGCAGCTGGCAACCCCCCAGAACATGCTGGTACATAAAACCTGCCCGGCTCCACACGTTCCCCAGCTGTTTGCCTGAAGATAGCACGCGGCGAGGTCGAGCTGCCTGCCGTGGGTGGGCTGGGAGGAGGATCCAGCAGGCGAGAAAAACAAAATCAGGATCAGAGCCTGAAGATGTCTTTTTTTTTTTTCTTCCCCCACCTCCTTGGCACGGCAGGCTGTTGCCCCTATCATCTCTCTGCAGCTGGCTTGTGCAGAGCAGCTGTCGCTGTGCACCCGGCGTGCTGGGTTTGTGACTGGCCTGGGTCTTTTCGGGCTGGGACAAAAACAGGTTGAGCACACGAGCATGTGGCTGCCTTTCAGGCAAGCTCTTCTGTGCAGTTCTCCAGCAAAGAGATTTCCCTTTATTAAAGGAAGTTACTAGAGTGTCCAGAGCCGCGAAGCATGGATTTAAAATCATCTATGAGTTTTGAAATTGAGATTAAGTCGTCCTGCTTCAGGGCACAAGATAAACTCTAAAGGAGGGGACAAGATTGATTTTTTTTTTCCTTTGAGCAGATTAGGCTATAACTTCCAGAAGGGGTTTTGATTTGATAGGTGTGCTTTACCATCTTTGCCTGCAGCAGCAGTTACTGTGGACTAAATGAGACGGGCTGACCAAGGGATGTCCCAAATATCCACTCTCTGCTGCATATGCTAAGAGCAGAGGAAAGAGTGCACACATGGTTCATTCATTGCAGTGGTGTGTCAGGATCCAGGTACGGATGCAGCACGTGATGGGGATGGGATCCTTTTGAGGACTGCTTTTATGAGGTATGGACCCACTCTCCCTCTTACAGCATCATCTCTCCTGGTCCCAGGCACCCAGCAGAGCTCCGGGGCAGATCCCAGAGCAGCCTCCTGCCTGCTTCTGCTGCAGAGGCTCAGGGCAAGAGAGAGAAAGCCTTGTGTTGTGGTGAAACAGCACAGACATCCAGCCATCGAGGAGGACTAGACTGTAGTGTTGTGATCGGTGTGGGAAACCTGCCCTGCTCCAAGCCCGGCTGTTCCTGCATTCCCGTTTTATAGCAAGGCCAAAGATGGCCCATTCTCAAGGCACTTTTCAAAGGCGCTTCAGTAATTCTCATTATCCTCAGCGCAAAGACCACGGGCCAGATTTCAGCAGCACTTGGCTCCTTTTCAGGCCAAAAATTCAGTCTTCTGTTGATGCTTTCTTTCAGCTGAAGGAAGAAGGAGGTTGAGTTTTGCTTGGATTGTCCCTGGCAAAAAGAGAAAGCACCCACGCGCTCCATGTGCTTTGCAGGCTGATCCAAGGCCCGGTGGATACATTCCCTTTGACTTCAATGCCGTTTGAATTTCGGCCTGCAGTACAACATGATATCACCCGTGCACTGAATGGCTTGTGCCGCTGCCGGCTCAAAATTGCAATGACCTAATGGTACTGAGAGTTTCTGTGATCTATCTCATTTGCTTCCCTCCCCAGAAGATGGTGTGTTTGATGAGCTGTGCCTGCTGCCTGGACCTGGGAGAAGAGGCAAGCGCAGACAGAACCCCACCAGGGTCCTTCTGGGCTGCTGAAACGCATCCTGCTGTAGGATGGAGAGCAACACAGCATCATCCACACAAACCCTTGCCCTTCACAGCATGTGGTTGTCCTCAGGCAAGTTGGAAAGCAAATTTTTTCCACCAGCTCAACAGTTGGAGATGTTTTCTCCCTCCTTCAAACCTGAGCTGTAGCTCAGTTGCTGCAGTGAACGACAAAATGGAGCAGCTGCTTTGTGGCCGGGGTGCCCGTTTCTTGCAGCGTTGCTCCAAACGAGTCGATGACGTTGGATAACACAGGAAAGATTTTGTCAAGGACGGCGGTAAGGACAGCAGCTGCCTTGGTGTTCTTGGCTTCGCCAGCTCAGCTCACTCCAGGTTTGTTGTTGCAGTTTGTTCCAGCAGTCCCCAGGCACGTTGAATTCCTGCAGGCTGGATCTTTCTGCCTGAAGTGATCTTATTTTGGCAGTGCAGCATCCTCAGGAGCTGGAGTGAGGCTAGCTGGAGCTGGCAGACTGGATCGTGTGTGCCACCCATGCTGCGTTTTCAGTGGTGCAGGAGCTGGCTTTAGATGGGCACGGAGCTGGTTTCCCATTCATGGCAAGCAGGCCTGGGCTGCCAGGCTGATTCTTGCCTCGAGCCAGTCTGTCTCTTTGTTAACTTCCAGCAAAGTTATTCTTGGGCAGCGCTGCTCTGAGGTGATGAAAAATAGACCCTCCTGGGCATGAAAGTGTTTTCAGTTTAGAGCGTGTGGAAATCTTGCCAAGGATGACAAAAGCAAAGACCCCAAGCAAAGAAACGCCTCGCTTGTGCATCTTCCAGGGAGAAGATGAGATTTCCATTTGGGACCCAAACTGGAGCTGGGCACTGCGCTGAAAGGTGTGCGCTGGCACAGAGCACGTGAGGATGCAGCCTGTGGGTACCAGGGTCACCAAATGCAACTACATGGGGCAGGGGCATCCCATCTAACACCCTGCTGAGCCCCAATTTCATTCCTCGGTCACAGGGATTGCAGCTGTTGGAGCAAGCGATGTTCCCTGCGAGGTCTGCAAAGAGCAGCCTTTAACGTGGCTTCCCCAGCCTGTTGTGCTGCCCCGTGAATATCCAAGTGTCTGTAATGCCTCAGCAGCCTCCCCCTGCCTCAGTTTACCCTCCCCTTGGTCTAATTAGCTAAAAAGTACTCAAATAAAGCCCTCCTATTGACTTTGCCGGGGTGTTTTGAGATTTAATTAACAGTCGGTAGAAAGTACTGAGATCATCCAATGAAAGCAGCTATAGATATGCAAAGCAGCGTCATTATGCAAAGATAAAATTTAGAACCTTCACAAAAAAAAAAAAGTGTAAAATTGAATGTATTGTGGCGTGTGACCGGCTCTGCTCAGCTCCCAGGCTCTAGCATTCCATCACCTGATGATCCCTAGGGAACCGGGGGGAAAATGAGATTTATGGGAGAAGAGAGAAAATGCAGAGGCAAGGTCTTAAAATCAGATTAAGAATGAAAATAAAATAGAAGCTCTGAAAGAAAAGAAAGAACTTTTCCCCCTTATCTCTTGGAAGTCTATAAAGGCCTGTGTACACCCTATGAGCTGCAACCCAAGGAAAAGCTAGAATTAGGTTTCAGATTACTCGGTTTATTTATTTGCCTTTTTTTTTTTCTGCCGGGAAAAAAAAAGTTTGTGGAAAAAAATGAATTCCAGGTACACTTTAAACAAGAAAAATGTCTGAGAAGGGACACACTCCATCAACTAATTAAACATGTAACAGAGGTGCAATATTCCCAATTAACTACAAAAGTGTGCTTCCACTTCTAATTGCTGACAGTTTCTTTTGGTGCCTATGTGCAGATTAATTGTCTTCAATGGGTAGCTGGTTAGCTTGATAATGTAATGTCTGAAGTGGAGGTGGTAATTACTTTGATTATGGTTTTTTTTTTTTTTTTTTTTCTAAATGGCAGCTGGAAGTTGGGCTTGGGGTTTACAGAATCAAGGGCAGATGAAAAAAAAAAAATCTAAGAAAAAAGATGGAGGAAAGAAGTGAAGTTTCTTTTTGGATTTTAAACCTGATTTAGCAAAACCCTCCTGTGAGATACCTCGGGGAGCTTTGCTGGGGATTGCAACAGCCCCGAGAGGAGGGAAGCTGTAATTCAGGCCCTGACTGGGGGAGGTGCTCACCAGGAGCTTTGAGCTGGGCTCCCCGTGCAGCTCCTGCAGCATTAAATACCACCAGACACGCTGGGGAGCGAGACCCACGTGTTGGCACCGAATTGCAGGGGCTGTCAGGGCCTTCCAGAGCTCACCGGGTCCAACCCCCCTGCCAAAGCAGTTCCCCAGAGCAGGCTGCCCAGGGAGGCGTCCAGACGGGCCTTGAAGATCTGCAGAGAAGGAGCCCCCCCAGCCTCCCTGGGCAGCCTGTTCCAGCGCTCCGGCACCCTCCCCGGGAAGAAGTTCTTTGGCATGTTGGTGCGGAACTGCCTGGGCTCCGTTTGGTGGCCACTGCCCCTTGTCCTGTCCCCACAGAGCCCTGAGAAGAGGTTGGCCATGTCCCTCTGTCTGCCACCCCTCAGCTCTTTCCAGACACTGCTCAGATCCCCTCTCAGCCTTCTCTTCCCAAGGCTGCCCAGCCCCAGCTCTCTCAGCCTCTCCTCCCAGGGGAGATGCTCCAGGCCCCGGATCATTTTTGTGGCTCTTTTGTGGGCTCTTTCCAGGAACTCCCCGTCCTTTTTGTGCCAGGGAGCCCAGAACTGGACCCAGCCCTCCAGCTGAGGCTCCCACACTGTGCTGTGACCACTTTCCATAGCACCAAGGACCAAGGGGCTACCGGGATGGCTTTGCAGGCCCAACCCCACAAGCAGCAGGGGATACCCTGGGGATCGAAGCAAGGCCTGTGCCCTGCAGAGGCTGGCTGGGTGCCAGGCGGAGGCGAGGGAGGCTCTCAGAGCCGGGCCCCATCTCCAGCAGCAGCCGTGCATATGATGGATGGAGCAGCTCGGCAGCCGCAGATGTTCCCTCCGTCCTCCTCCCCGGTGCCCCGCAGCCTCCTGGCAGCCGGCAAGGAGAGGGAGGCAGCGGGGTGAGAGGGGCTGCTGGCAGCCAGCTCCCTTCCCAGGCATCGTCCCTGTTGGTTGTGCCGCTCTTTGGTGGTTTGTTGTTTTTTTTTTTTGGCTGGCGTGGGAAAGACCCAGGGCAGGAGGCTGAGCCTGCAATTCAAGCCCCAGCTTCCCGTCTCCTTCTCCGCTCTTGGCAGCTGAGACCTCTGCTCGCTGGAGCCGAGGGATTCCCAGGCTTTTATCCTCTGCTAGCTGTCAGCTCTTCGGTATGAGATGAAGTCACCTCCTTCCTCCTCCTGCCCAGTCCTGCCACTCATGGCAGCCCATCGCGGCCACCCTCTGCTGGGCTCCATCCTGCCAGAGAGCATCCTCTAACCTTCCCTCCCCGGTGCTCTCTGCCCCTTCCTCTTCTCTTTCTCTCCTCCTTTCTCTTGGGGGCTGTTAGGTGAGGAGCTGAGCTGGGTCCAGGAGGAGCATGTGTAGGAATTGGATAAGGAACAGGATCCACTGGCCTGCAAGAAAACTTGGCCGATGCCTGTGCCAAGGCTGGCTTGGTTGGAGCAATACTCCGGCATGTGCCAGGAGGAGGGGGGCAGCGGGACAGCACCTGGGCTCATCCTCAGGGGCTGGCCATGGAGTTGCCAACCCTCAGCTCTGTCCCCATGTGTTCCCTCGCTCCTCTCCTGCCTCCACTCCCTGCTTGCCCTCGGCTGGACCCACAGACACACTAAGGCATCACCTCCTCCAGTCAGAATATTTTGGGGCCACAAGGGTCTCCCAGCACTGGGATGGATGGAGGCAGGGGTGGGGAGGTTCATTTGCTACAGAAAAACGTGGCTTCATGGCCTCACTGGTGAGGAGGGAGCTTTATCGCAAGGTTTTGAAGCCCGGGAGCAATGGGGAGCTGTGCCAGCAGCCAGCAAGCCCAGATGCTGCCTGTTTTTCTTCCACAGCTGCCGTCAGCCAGCAGCAGCCGAGTCACTCGTCACCTCTACTCTGAGCCCCTCTGGAAGGGGCTTGCAATGCCTTGTACCTCCCAGCAAGAGAGTTGCTCTTGCTGCTTTTTAGCTAACTCAAGTGGGGAAACTGAGACCCAGGCTCTACTCGATTCAGCGCTTGCTCTGGCACATGTTTTCCTCCAGATTTTCCTTCTTTCCTTCTTACTCTGTGTCTTGGGCAGGAGGAGACCATGTCAGGGAGCTGTGGGGCCCCCTCTCCACAGCATTTTTGATGCTTCCTCACCTTCCTCCGGGTCAGTCGCACCGTGCCAGACTCAAAACCCTCGCAGGTGGGGGCTGTAACTGGTGCAGCGCTTCGCACCGAGGTGCCCCAATTTGAGCACACCCTAATACGAGGGAAAGTGCTTTCTGAAGCGAACACTAATGAAATCCTCTATTTCAGCTATGCATCATCACACGGCTCTTTTAATGTCACAGTTAGGGGAGATGATTAGATTCTGTGTTTGTTGGTGGTGCTCCTGTATTTTTCGACTCCCTCTGCCTGTGAAGCTGAGTTACCGTGGTTACCGTGTCCGGGGCTCTGAGCGGCAGAAAAATTAGAATCATTAAAAAAGAAAAAAAAAAAAAAAAAAAAGAGAAAGCCTATTCAAAATGATCTGAAATAGCTCATTTCACAAATCAGCCGCTCACAACTTTTAAGGTCTAGGTCTTTAGAAAACCTCTTGTCAAGATGTTATCCCAGCTCACCTCGAGGTGACTGGGGATTGCATCCAACGCTGAAGCCACAGTGATGTTGTCAGCGTGGGGTGAGTATTTGCCACGCAGGCTTTCTGATCAAGGATGCTTTTCAATCTCTTTTCATTTTTCTTTTTTCCCTTTTAATCGATCTGCTTCTTAAGGGAAGATGATTTTGTAGCGAGTTTTGCAAAACCGAAACAAAAGGAAGGCAAACGTGTTTGGAGCCTTTCCAGCCTGCCCAGCCGAGCGGTGAGGAGCACAGCTTGCGGCACGGCTCCCGAAATGCTCCCTGCCATCCTGGGCACATCCAGCCCCTTGGTCCCAGCTGCCTCCATCTCTGAGCAGGAGCACTGCTGCCTCTCGCAAGCCGTGGCTTTAACCCTTCAAAACTCAGCTGCCCTTGTGCTGAGCAGTTTTATCCGCTTTGCGAAATCCCCCAGGGTTTCCAGGGGAGGATTTTGGGGTGACACAAGCAGTGTGGGCCAGGTTTTGGCCCCGCAGCATTGCTAAAGCCCAGTCACTTGGATGAGAAGCTGGCTGGGAGCGGGGAAAAGCTGCCAGCCCGTTTGCTTCCAGATATCGGCCCCTCTCCAGCCAGCCCTTGAAGGAGCTGCTTCTGCCAGGAGCAACCTGAGGGCAGAGAGACCCTCTGGGGCCTGGGTATCTTGCTCAGGCCGAGATAAGAGGTGTATGGGAGCAGGCAGGATGCAATTCCAGCCTGGAAGCTCAGGATGGAGCCAGGCCAGCCCACGGGGCTACCGCCTTGTCCCCACCACCGCCGTGGTTTCCCGGAGCATCGTCACACCAGTACAAAACATCACCGCTCCAAGAGCTGGAGGAACGGGAGCTTCTCACTTGAGGAGTCCTGTGGGGATTTTTCTCCTGCTCTGTTAGGTAGCAAGAAAAAAAAAAAAAAAAAAGGCTTTTTTTTTTATTATTTTCTGCGACATCTGCAGTCATGAATTGGGCCTATAAAACACTGTGTAGGAGACTGTTCCTCCTTCACTTGATCTCCTTTCATTCCCAAGAACATTTTTCTCATCAAAGCTTGCAGATTTCAGACACGCCATAAGATATTTTTAATCATCTTCTGTCACGAAGTTTCCAAGTTAAAGGAGCCTGTGCCATGCGGAGAAAAGTCTATTTATTCTCCCTTGTTTAAAATACCCTGGCAGTCATTTTAATTACAATACCTTTTCCCTACCCCTCTTGGGATGTGCAAATGTATTTACACAATTTACAGTAGAAGTGGTTTCCTTCCCCCGTCCCCTCACGCCTTTCCCGTCACTTCCCTCTCTCCCCAATATGTGTAGCGTGCACAATTTCAAATATCACAACTTGGCAAATAAATATTACAAGATTCAATAAGGCAGAGCTGCATTTGCAAGTCTGAGGCTAATTTAATAAATGATGGCAGGAGCTTTAAAACATGTCTCCTATTTAAAGAGCACAACACCGATCTCTGGAAGGAACTGCGAAGTGGGCTAAATCTTTTAAAGGCTTTAAATGAATCCTTTTCGTCTAAAGCTTTGAAAATTAAAATCCTCCAGAGCTCGTTTTTGTTCAGCTTCGTCAGAGCAGACGTAAGCCAAGCCTGTGAATTACCCTGGGTGCACCGCCAGCTCTGGGCTCGGCGTGGGCCCTGAGGTGATGTTTCCAGGTCTGTCCTTTGGAGGAGACAAGAAGGGGGAAAAGGAAGGAAAACATGGGTCAAAGAAAATGTAAAGCACGTTTCTATTCAGTGCAGGATGTGCGTTGGCATGAGGGGCCAGTTTGGAGAGGCTGCCATACGACTGCGCTCCAGCCACCATGGCCTTCAGTCCCAGTTTGTGCTGCGAACTGGGACCAGTTGTTGGGACAAGTGCATCGATGTGCGGTGGGACCCTATGCATGAGTCAGGGCTTCACAACACCTCCCCAACAACACTTCCAAATCCCACAGACCTCCGTCCACACTGCCTTTATCTTTCAACTCCGGGAACTCTCACGCAGCTCTCGCAGCCCCGAGGATCACAGTCCCCTGCCCTCCCTCCCTCCACCCCGCCGTGCAGAAACGCGGCTTGAGAAGATTACGCCGGGCCTTTCTGCCTTTAAACTCCATTAAATCTACGCGTCTGGGAGATGGCTTTGGCAGATTGGATTGGATTGGATTACGTCTCTTTGGATCCTTTGCTGGCGGGGTATTTCAAAGATCACCTTTAACCACAGCTTGCTTCTCTGCAAGTCTGAATTGCTCCGGTTAAAGTCGCTGCGTGGCTGAAGCAGAAGCAACTGGATGTCAGCAGCAGCGAAAGAAATACAAATATTTAACAGACGCTGTATTTTTCCATCTCTATTTGCTTTACAGTAACGAGTTGTATTGCAAATAGGGAAACAGAGGCACAGAGTGGTGTGATGCCTTTCAAGGAGACCCCTGGGGTTAACAGGGGAGCAAAGGAGGTCCCTGCTGCCTGCTCACAGCCTGGCCAGGGCTTGGTTTGGGTGCTCGTGCTTGGGATGCAGCCCATGAAGATCGGTGTCTCCAGATCACGCAGCGCTGGGCCCAGGAGGATTAACCTCTCCCTGTTGACATCCCTGCTGGGGAGCCTCCTGCTCTGGTCTGGAGATAATTTGTCAGATTATTGCCCACTGCTGTGCAGGCAGGATCTTCCCAGGCAGCCTTACACCAAACACGGTCACCTCGTTGAGTAAATTCACAAGGAGAAGGGGCAGCACCACCATGTGTGCACAGGAAGCCACCTGCATTTTGAGGCTGGAAGCTCAGCTTTGCCAAACACCCATTATTAGGGTGATTCTCCAAAAAACCTCATGGGCCTCGATGGCTCTCCACCACCACAAGCCTGACGGAGCACCGACAGCCACAGCTTCACCCTCTCTTCCCCCAGTGAAGTCGGGTTATCCCCCCTTCCTCCCTCGCTGCTGGCAGAGACCCAAAACACATCCCTCCGTGCCTGATTCCTAAACCAGACTCTTAGCCCGGCGGTGTGTAATTAAGTTGAAGCTCTGGCTTGAACAGTTGGAGCTTGGAGGAGGTAGCGGGGTGAAGGAGGACAGAAAATACACATAAATCCTTCCTCTGTGTGCTTTTATCCACAGTGACAGCTACAAAAAAGCCCTTTATGGCTTCAGTCACATCACATCTCAGCACGAAGCGTGCCACCACGGGGAGACCCACCAGGCGATCATCTGGAAATGGCAGCTTCTGTGAAATTTTCAGGGTGATGAGCAAAAAGGAAGGGTGGAAAAGACCCAAAAGGCTGCGTGTGTGGCTGGCTTTATTTCTCTTGAAGTGAGAGGGGATCAGAGAGATTGTCCTGGATGGTGATGGGGACACTGCAGAGCTCGGGAACAGGCACACAGCCCCATGCCGTCACCACAACCCAAACTACAGATCCAGAGGGAAACCCCCACCAAACATCCCCCAATTTCCTCTACACCAGGTGACGGGGAGGGAGGCCTCCAATGGAGCAGAGCTACTTTGTTTTAGTGCACCTGACCAATTAATGCTGATGAACAACATCTGCTCCACAGGCCATGGGGCTGGGGTGAAGTTTACAGGCACAAACTGAGGGCATATTTGCTGAGAAGCTGAAGGAACCCTCCCAGGACAGCTTCTGACCAGAGGTGAGGAATGAGCCATTTGTTTGCTTGATTTTGGAAGTTAGAGTGACACTGCTGGGGATAAATAATAGTTGAGAGGGCTCCCAAGGAAAAGCAAATCAAAGCACGCTAAGTATCTGTCAGTAAAGAAGCCTTTGCATATCATTTTTTGAAATACAGCTCTTATTTTGAATTCCACGTAGTATTTTTCAGCATATAAAATAAGAAATAGGAGCACAGCAACGTGTGGTCTGGCTAGATGTCCAAGATGTTAACTGAATATTTTCCTGCCTTAAGGGTCAGGCAGGAACCAAAGCTTCAGCAGTTCCATCTGCATTTCTTAGGTATTTGAATAAAATTAATGTTACTCAGAAGGATTTTAACAGCTTGTACAAAACCCAGGTTCCCTCGCAGGGCTGTACTGATTTTGGTGGCGTTATCAGTGTGAGTGACCTGTAGTGCTGGTGAGGAGGGTGCAATCTGCTCGTTAATCAGGGGTGGTTGCAGCCTGCTTTGGTTAAGGGCTGCTCCTCCAGGGAATTTATGGAGGCAAATTGAGATCTTTGTGGTGAGAGAAAGCGGTGTTCACCTGATCACTAATGTGATCCCGTCCAGGGCAAGGCCTGTGTCATTAACCCCCATCTCCAGGAAACCTGCTGCCTAAGAAGTAAGTTATTTCCCCTCCAAGTCAAAGAGATGAGGCTGGAAGGACTTCCAGTTGCTCACAGCTTGTGCCCCATCAGTCCTGGGGCATGGGTGGGAGCCAGCACCAGAGCAGGGAAGGCTGCTGGATGACTGAGCCCCCACCTTGGTGGATCCCAAGGGAAGGGATTCGCCCACAGCACTGGGGATCTGCTCCCCAGCCCTGGCCCTGCTCTGCAGGATGTGGCAGGAAGGAATCCCTTTGGTAAGCACCCATCCGTGGCTGGGGGAGGATGCTTTACAAAGCAATTTGGAGAAAAGCTCCTCAAAATGTCCGAGCCCCCGCTGTTATCGCCTTCTTGCTCCAGTCTGGTGGCCTCCTCCGCTCGCTGTACCTGCCGCTGCGGCTTTCTTGCCTCTCTAATCTGATTTAGATAACAACCCCACTCGGGGAAATCGGCGCAGGCAAGCGGCTGTGCCGCGTGCGTTGACTCGCCTCCTCCTGATCCGCTCGCCGATAGCAGGCGGGATGCGGAGCTCGGCTGCTGGTGGAGAGGGCCGGATCCTCCTCTCCCACGTGTAACGAGGCAGCTCCGAGCTCTTCAAGGTGTCTTTATAACACCCTGCACAGCAAAAGGGTGATCAGAGGCACCCCCTGCTCGCTGTGGCCCTAAGGGATGGTGGCACCAGCTTGGTCCCCGAATAGGTTGCCACGTCCTCACCCCATCTGGAAGCTTTGTCAGGGCAGATTTGGGGCCCTCGCCTGGCTGTGGAGTCTGTCCTCGGATGTAAGACTCACTGTGCAACCACAGAAGGACTGTGGACTGTCTGCCTCCCCGGCTGCACATGTTGCATTCGGCACTGCGTGCTTTCCTGTCAGGAAAGTCCTGGCCAGAAATAGCACAGCCTTTCCCCGAGCTTCCCTGCTTATGGGGCTGCCTCATCAACACAGCATCAATCCCTGCGCGTCCAGAAGATCCCTGCAGAAATTCAGGCTTTTTTTATTTTTTTTTTTGTCTTTTCTCCGCTCTGTCCTTTCACTCCTTTTCATAAAACCTGTCAGCACCGGCTTTGTGGGATGCCTGCATGCGACGGGAGCAAAGCCAAGACCACCAAACTCCCTGCGTGTGGGCAGATCAGCCTGGCTCTGCTGTGGGGATGCAGCCGTGGTTCTCCTGCTGCGAGGGGCAGCGCTCGGCCCCCAGCCCAGCCCTGGGGAAGGGGCAGCCCCTGGAGCACACGGCCCCTGCCAGCACTAAAGCAAAGAGCCTGTTCGGCCCTGGGGACCTCGAGCGGAGAGATTAAAAGCCCGATCAGCCTCTTTTCATCTACTCCTCAATGAGTGCCGCGATGCTGTGCCCCATCTGGACAGCGCCGTGTCTCCTCCCAGCCCTCTCCCCTCCACCTCTTCCCCGTGCCCTGCGTGGGCTGTTGATATATTTTTATTGATCTCGCTTATGTAAAGCTCATCCCTGCCATTCACTCCTGAGTAATAACCAGGGCTCTTTGTTCCCCTGCACAATAGACCGTGCTTCGACCGCCCCAGGGAGCTCGGGAGGTGCTTTAAAAGGTTAATGTCTCTGTTAGATTACAAATCGCTCCAAAGCGGGCTGCTGTCACTCGCAGGAGGTCTGAAATAATCACCTGGATCCTTTAACTATTCACTGATCCTGAACCAGACGCGCTCGCAGCCATGGGAGATGCTGTGACTGTGCTGCTACCTCTGGCCATGCAGGGAACCAGCGTCCTAATCGCTTGAGCATCTCGGGGACAGAGGCCAGGCTGTGCTGGTTTCCCAGTGCTGGTTTCCTGGTGCTCTTCCCTTTGTCCCCAGATGCCTTGAGGCCGAGGGGACTCGAGGGCTTTGGGTGCTGGGTGATCCCGAGGGCTCTGCCCATGTGCTGGAGCATCCTGCTGTCACACAGGGATGAGGAGATGTCACACCGTGGATGCAGCACGGCTGATGTGTTGTGTGTCCATCTCTGTGCTTTGTGTCTTCTGTCCCCATATGTGACATTGCCACCCATCGTGGCCATGCCCGGGTGTCTTGGATCCAGTTGTGACCTTCCGTGCAGTAAAGGAGCTTCCTTCTCCCACTGGCCAGGTCAGGGAGGGAGATGTGGGTCATGGAATCAACACCAAGGGTTGAGGAGGTGATGGAGATCCCAGCTGTGAATCCGAAAAATTATCACTGGAAGAATTAAAATGAAAGAGAAATCCAACTCATGACACAGCTCAGGATTTTTGCTCGTTTGGGGGAAGAGTGGACCCATGCTCTAACTACACGCAGAGGCAGACTCACTCGCTGCTTTGCCTCCCTCCACTTTTCTCCCCAAGCCCCTGCTCTGCCAGCCCATCTTGGTGGGAGCGGGCTCGTTGGCGTTTCGTGCGGCCACGTTTTGTGCGTTGTGCTCTTGGTAGAGTCGAATCCTAATTCGGCTGTCTTTGGGGGATGGCAGACAGCTGCTTTAATGAGTTAACGGTAGGGTTTAAAATAACCAGCATCTGTTCTTTGTGCGAGCAGGGGCTCTCCCACCACAGCTCTGCCTTCCAAAAACAACCCTGCAGGGGAGGCGTGAGCTTGGGGCCGCTCCGGCGCTGCCTCCGCACCGAGCGATGCCTCAGCCCTCGTGGGTTTGCTGCCTGGACGGGATGAGTTTCTCTTGGCAGCTCCTTCTGCCAGCATTGCCTGGAGAAATCCTTAGCTGGAGTGAAGGTATTGCTGCAGCGAGGCCTTTCACAGGGGGTAGGGATCATCCTAGACCTCAGTGGTGCAGCTGCGATCTCCTTGGGGACACCTTTCTGGCAATGCGTACCCGTGGCTTGCTTTCCACCAGCATTGTTGACTCCTTGGTCCGTAAGAGGCTTCCTGTGGATCTCTGGGGACTTTTTACCTCCCCAGCTCTGATCTGCAGGTTGTTTTATTTTGGGGGCGTAAGACGGAGTTGCAGCAATGCCCACCTGCCCACCCAGCAATTGCACAATCGTTAAAGAAGATTTCCTGCTGCAGCACAAACGTCTCTGGTGTTCCTGGATCCCAAAGCACTCCCAGGTCCTTACAAGTCTTGCAGCCACACCAGATCCCATGGACCTTTTTGTGAGCCCAGTCTGGCTCTGCCTGGAGGCTGGTTGTACCCAGCTCTTGCTGTCCATCTGTTGGTCCTTGAAGCGCTTTTCCCTGACAAGACCGGCATCCTCCGCCCTGGGATCCCAGATCCGCAGATCCCAGAATCGCAAAATATCCCAAGTTGGAAGGGAGCTGCAAGGATCATTGAGTCCAAATCCTGGCTCCACACAGGACCACCTGAAAATCAGACCATGTCTGAGAGTGTTGTCCAAATGTTTCTTGAACTCCAGCAGGCTCCGTGCTGTGACACTGCCCTGGGGAGCCCATCCCAGTGCCCGACCACCTCTCGGTGAGGAACCTTTCCCTAAAATCCAAGCAGAAGGCACATGCAAGGAGCAACTTGGAGGTGACCTCCACGCGTGCCTGGGATCCATTTGCTTGGAGGTGAAAACAAATGAGCAGCAGAGCTAATGGAGGGCCGGGTGCTGACAAGATGCCCTTCATCCTGGGATGGAGGCGGCTGCCCAGCCGGCAGCAACACCCCAGCATCCGGGTGCGCTTGGAGCCTGCCGCCTCCCTCCCCCTCTCTTATTTATTGGGTGTGGGAGGCAGTGGATTTTTTTTTTCCCAGATGCACCCAGCACAGCGGGCTCTGCATGACACCAAATTAATTAACGTCGGGCAGGCAGAATGCAATTAACTACCCTGGAGCCTGGCCAAGGCGGGGGGAGCATTCCTTGCTCCTGCGAGAAACGACCTGGGAGCTTTCCAGGGCAGGACCCTTGCGTTCACTGTGCAACTCAAGGGCAGGAGGCTTTGGCTTGGGCACATGCTTCTCAAAAAACCTCCTCCAGCTTCCTTTGCTGCTCTGCACCCGCTCGCATCCCACTCCGTGTGTGATCCCACCCAGCTGCTTCCTCCATCCATCCATCTATCCATCCATCCTGGGGAGGTGGCAGGCGGAGGGAGGCGGCGTTTGCAGGAGATTGCACCGCGGTTGGCAAAATCCTGGGTAGAAGTAATCAAGCGAGAGGCCGTGGTTGCATTTCAAGGACCAACTGGCTGGCTTTTATTTATTGCTGCCACTCACTGAGAAAATGGACTCGGGAGGAGATTCCTGGGCCGCGGCTGCTGCGCGAGACGGGCAGCTTCTGTTAAATAGAGCATCGCCTGACAGAGCTGTGATTTAGCTGTGGCTATTTAAAGGGTTTTGGAGGCAGCCAATGCAGAGTATCTGCAGGCAAAATGGGCAGTCTTGGCAGTTCAGCTACTTTGAAAGTCAACTAAATTAAAAAAAAAAAAAAAAAAGAAAAAGAAAAAAAAAAAGCTTGTGCAGAAATGCACAGGAGTTGAGGAGGTGGCTGGGGAAGGGAACTGGTGGGATAACAGTTGGGGGTCCAGCACAGGGGCTGGCTGAGCCCCACTCCTGAATTGCATGCAGCCCACGCAGAAACCTGTCCCTCCCCCTGCAGTCCCAGCCCTGCTGAGTGCTGGGTCTCGTTACCCATCGCTCACCTTGCTTGCCTGTTTTCCTCTCCGACACTTTGTGCCTCTGGCCGCATGTGACAGCTTCACATTCGGGCCACGTGTGCTGAGCCTGAACCCGTCCTGCTCCATTCAGGAGGATGGTTAGAGCCCAGATGGCTTTGAATAATGAGCAGGGGTATAAATCTGCATGGTGCTTGTGTTATTTACAAACTCGTAAAGCAGCCTTGGCAGGGCACCCTGGCCTCGCACTGTTGGTGGGAGCACCCCCCTTCTGTGTGCCCCACTAGGCAAGCAGGGTCTGGGGGTGAGCAGTGGGGATGCACCATGTTGGACCTTAATTTCCAGCCTCAACAGACACCCTGATCCCCCCAGAAAGGAAACCAAGCCCCCCCGTTACCTCTGCTCCCCTCTGTGCCCGGGTGCCTCGCTGGGCTGTCCCTGAGCTGTACCGGGTCGCATCGCAGTGCCTCTGCTCTGCAGGCAGGTGGGTCCCCAGGAGCAGCCCTGTACTTCACCCATTACCTTCCGCCTCTAAAGGGCGGTTTAGAAGTGCAAGGATCAAGATTGAAATGTCAAGTACATTCTTCTTTGTTACGCCAGTTAAATGCTTTAACTCTGCTGAGGCCAACCTGTCTCTCGTCCTGGGCTTTGCAAACTCCTATGGTGCGAGGGGCTGGGCTTCTCCGTGCTTTAATGATAAATAAACTTGAGTACAAAGGAACAGCAGCCCTGCCTCGCCATCAACCCAGGCTTGCTCTCTGCCACCAGCAGCTGGCCCTGACGTGCCTACCCGTTGTCACCCCGCTGCTGGGTGCTGCCCAGCCGTGACCCATGGAGCTGCAGGAGCCGTGACCTCCTGCAGCTTGGCCAGAAGTTCCTCTTCGATGAGACCCTGTGGATAACGAGGGCTGGCCCTGATTTGAAGCATCCTTCCTCTGGGAGCCTTCCCGTCAAAGAAGCTACCGGCAAGGCAAGGAGGGCCAGAAGTCTCTGACCGGTGACAGTTCATGTGCATGCAGGCTCCTGTGTTCATCAGAGCCCTCCAGACAGCTGCAGTGAACTTGCAGGGATCTTTTCCTAAAATCCATCAGTTTTCAACATAAAAAAGAGCACGTGTCTTCTGGGACCAGCTTTCCCCAGAGAGAAGCATCCATGGAGCTCCTGTCCTCTCTCTGGCTGTGCCACCGAGCTCAGTACAAAGAGTACAAAGCTGCTGCAAGTGGCAGGAGCATCCCTGCTGCAGAGGCAGCACGACACAGGCTCTGCTCAGCCTCCACAGCCCCATCGGGACCCCTGAAAGACCCTTGGGAGCGCAGCCACGCTGCGGGTTTGCCTTGGGATGCCGAAGCTCCTGCCTGCTGCCAGAGTGGGCTTTTTTATGTGCTGCTCTCCCCCAGCGCGACACAAGATTAATTGCAGCCATAAAAACATTAGGAGCTTTCTAAATATTTTATGTGAATAAGCACACACAATATGAGGGTTTTACTCGTTACATTTCTGTAAAGGACATTTTGTTTGTAATAACTGGGAAACCTGACAGGTGATTTTATTTTTAGTGCTCCTGTCTGCTCTGAAGGACTCCGAACGCAAGGAGGAGACAAGGGCAATAAGAACTGCTCTCAGAGAACTGGGAGCAGATACAGAGCTGATGAGGAGAAGGTGAGAAGATGGCCACAAATTTCAACCCCAAACCCAACCTCGTTGCCCACCGTTTGGAAACCATTCACAGCAGAGGAGATCTGGCCCTGGCTGGAAGCCTCAAAGCTTTTGTAAGCAGCCAGGGAAGGTTGCAGGATTTGGCTTGTCATCTCTGTGTTTGAAAGACCAGATCTTGCTCGCCGTTCTCCCGACAGCCAAGGCTGCTCAGGCGCTTCCTAAAGCAGGATCTGGCCCACCCAGGTAGGACTCGTTTGCCACCTGGCTTTTTCGGGAGGCAGCCTACATCTTCCTCCCTGTTCCTGCCTGGCTGCAGTCCCAGGCAGAGAAGATCTGGACATCTAGCAATTACAGCAGACAGCACTTCTCTCCTCGCCCTTCCTGACTATCTCGAGCAATCCCAGCAAGTCTTCCAATTTCCTGGTGTTACTGTGGCGGTGCAAGGCAAGAAGCCATTAGTGATCGGGTCTCGACGTGTCTCATTCTCG
This sequence comes from Aythya fuligula, assembly GCF_009819795.1. Lineage (NCBI taxonomy): Eukaryota > Metazoa > Chordata > Aves > Anseriformes > Anatidae > Aythya > Aythya fuligula. The sequence continues at coordinate 2,555,521 of NC_045584.1, read as the reverse complement.
GTTTAAATATTGAAGAGGCTTCGAAACACCTCTTCATCCTAGCAGTTGACCTGAAATGGTGTCTGTTGCGCCACGCAGCTGTTATTTTTTGGTGAGCTGTCATGGTTTCTGATTGCGGAGCAAGGAGATGCAGCGCTCCCGAGCCCTGACACGCAGCAGGACTCAGAGTTGGTGCTGAATATTTCATGCAGACACATGCAGACAGAGGCACCAGTCTGTTTTCAATTCTGATTTTCTCTGCTTCTCTAGGTGCATAAATGATGCATATTGTTTAAGCTTCCCGGTTTCAGAAGGGGGAAGAGTGACAAATGCCTTTGCCGTTGGTCGCACGAGTTTTGGGTGAAGCAGATCTCATGTTTTCAGCTGGTTGTACGATATTATAAGCCAAGAAGTCTGCTGGTGGCTGAGCCCCACGTGGATGGAGGCAGAGGGCTGGGGGCTGGGGTGGCCCAGCTCACAGGCAGGATTCAGCCCTCTCGAACAGGATCTAATACAGCTAACTACCTGTGTCCTCCTGCTAATTAGGTGGATCCTTCAACCTTTCCAAGGTTTTATCAGATCAAAACCAGTGCTGTTTTCATGGTGATCGAATGATGATCAAATGATCGATTCATGGGGAGATGAGGATGCTTTTCCAGCAGCCCTGCTCTGCCTGGATGCAGGGCCCTGTTCCGAGCCAGCAGCTCCCATGCTTGTGCTTTTTGGGGGTGATAAGAAGCTAATTAGAGCCAACCATACCTGCCATTGGACTAATTGTGGAATAACGCTGCTGGAGTGAGTGCAGAGCAGCTGTCAGGGAGAAGCATTGGATGGAAGTTGATTTCATCCCCAGCACAATGTGCCTTGAGTGCTTCTCTCTCACTCCCAGGCATCCCAATGCAGCTCCTGGATGCTCTGCGCTCTCCCACCTGCACCTCTCCAGTCCTTGCCTCTTTTCCCACATTTCTTACCATTTCCCTGGGACAGAATCCTCTGCGTTCAACCACCCCTACCACCACAGTCACCCCACCTGGGCCATGGGTTGGGGTCAGCATCCATCCTCCAGAAGCACCGCGACGCAGCTGCTTTCCTCCTGCATCCCAGTGAAGCCTTGGCTATGGATGCTTAGAAAAGTTTAACCTCAATGAACACCTTTTGGGGCGTTTTCAGCAACTGGAAAAGAGCGATGAGAGGAATTCCTGATGTTGTTATGGGCTGGCTTTTCTTTGTCAAGGCTCTCACCGCCTGCCTGATTTTCTCCTTAACAACTCTACCTGTGATTGACAGGACAGCGAAAGCTGTCATAAAATAAGACAGAAATTGGCTGTCAATTAGAGTTGTTCTTTAAAGGTCAAACAGAAATTAGAATGCGAACCCCAGGGGTATATTTTATAAGTGATCACTGATGGCAAAATACAGGATCCTGGCTGCACCGTGGCACAGCAGAGCCATGAGTGAGGGCCGTATCCTGGCCGCAGGCAGGGGGCACAGCCCAGCCCTCAACTGCTTGCAATGTGCTGAATCTGGGCAGCTGTGGTGCTGGGGAGGGGATGTTCAGGCAAGCAGGAGCCAGAAAGGAAAATTTGGGTTTATTTGCTTGTTTCTGCAAATAGTCCTCCACATCTCTCGAGATTTTACTTTGGGTAAATTAACAGAAAGTCATCATCCCCCCATCTTTTTTTTTTTTGGAAAGGGTTGGACTTCAGTGCCTTCATGTTACTACAAATTTCAGATTGCAGTTCTGAGTTAATTACTGCCAGCAGAGGCAGAGACCACAGAAGGTCTTTCAGAGCTCTGCAGACAGCTGCTCTCACCGCACCTCTACCGTGGACTAACGGCCTTGCTGTGCCTCTTAGCAGATCAAATTCTGCTTTAAATGATTGTGCAAGCTAACAAAAACCTGCCGGAGTAAAACCAACACGTCTTGGCCAACACCTCCCCAGATTGTTTGGAGCACTATGACTTTCTTTTTTTTTTTTTTTTTTCTTTGTCCTAATTTCAGGCTTGAAAAATCTGTGATACCTTGACATTTGGGGCAGGAGAGGGGGAGAAAAAAATCCCACCCAAGTTTTCCCTTAAGTAACGAAGCAGTGAAGCTATAGTCACCTTCACAGACTTGGTGCTTCCTCCTTTTCTCCTTTTTTCTTCAGGACATATCTACCACTACATTCTCTATTAAGTAATCTTCAGACTTCCTACGGCCTTTAATGCTAATTAAGTCCTGAAGTGGTCAGAAAGAAGCTGGGGGAGACCTAGATCACAGGTTCCCTGGTCAGCTTGCAAGTACTTTGCTTCCCATCTCCAAAGAGTTTTCGATGTGGAGTGTGGAGCTGTTCCTCCTTGTAGCCAGTGTAACCCATAATTGCTGGATTTTGAGAACTTTACTGTTGTGTATCCCCATTTTAAACAATTGTTTGGTTGCTTGTTGTTATTTTGCTGATTTTTTTTTGTTGTTTTGTGTGTGGTTTTTGTTTTTTTTTTTTTTAAGTGATTCTGGAGGGTTGCGGGGCACAAACTTGTGAGGTAAAGTGCTCAGATGGCTCAGCCTGCGTTACCTGGCACTGGTGAGGGACATCAAGATGGTCTCATAAGCAAAAATCTGCCCTGGGGCAGAAGCAAAGCACGTGCAGGGACTCAGGGCTGGAAAGCAATATCTACATCATGTAATTCCTCATCCTGAAATGACCCTAAACGGGTGAAGAGTGTGAATGCCTCGATGAGAGAGGCCATGGGAGTGAATGGTGAAAGGACCCTGAAACTTTCTTCCTTTTCTTTCTCACTGAATGTCTTTTAAATGATTTCAATGCTAAAAGCCCTCATTAAGCCTTAATCCTCTATACCAGATCTCTACGTACGGGCTGTTGCCAGTCTCCAAGTAATCCTTGCGCCCATTCGCCCTGCAGTCAGATGCTGAAGGCAGCCTGGTCTGGATTGCATTTGTTTCCAGCCAAACTCTGCAGCAACCACCTTTGCAGTGGTGTTTTTATGCTTTCTCCAGACTGAGCTTGTGTTAATCTGTCACAGCAAGCTTAGCTTTGGTGTTCGCAATCGCTTTCTGAAGCAGACAGTCCCTTTCTGTTGACTGAAGGGAAAAAGCAGAGAAAATAAGTAGTTAACTTAGAAACAGCCAAGGCCAAGTGCTGTGAGAGCTCATTTGCAACCAGTGCCTATGTTGCAAATGTTTTGGATGGGGGCACCATTTACAACCGACCTGAGATTTGTTTTTTGGTGAGGGGAAAAGTCAGGTGGTGAAAAACAAGCGGGTTTGTTGTCTGTAAGTGGAAAAGGAAGAATTCCCACCAGGTTGTGAAGCAGCTTCATGATTAATTTCTAGGTGAAATTTATGTTCTCAAATGGGGAGTGTTGATTTTGGAAATGTTGAGGAACATTTTTGACTCAAGAAATAACTATTTAAATAAAAATATATATATGTATATATATATGTATATATATATATGAATCTTGACCCTGTTTCCCAAATGTGGGATGTGTTTTCTGGTCAAATGAATCTAGAAAAAGAATTCACCAAGGCCTGGTTAGAGAATAAGCAACAGGTAAGGGAGGTGAAGAGGGGAAGGGAAAATAACTGACTGGCTTCATCCAAAATCCTGGGCAATCAATGCAACGTCTCCAGTGGGCTCAAGGCCATGGCCCAGTGAGATGGAGGAGATAAATAGGACAGGAGGATCAATCACAGGCAAGAGGAAGGAGGACAAACGTCACAAATCCAATATTTAAAATATTAAAAAAAAAGAACAATGCAAAGTTAAAAGCTTTGGCTCGATGGATTTGGCATTACAATATCAAAGCTTTTGTCAGCACTGGGAAATACTTCACCTCAAGTTGATGCTCTTTGGCAAAAATAAAAAGAAAAAAAAAAAAACATATAAAAAAATCTGCATTTTTTTCCCCTGTGCAAAGGAAAAAAAGCCTCCACAGAAAGATTGCTTCGATCAAAAGGCCATGTAGCATCTTGCCTGTTCCCAGAGAGACCGTGGCGAGCACAGCCCAGTCGGTAATTTGAACAGAGCAGCAGATAAATACACAGATCTTTTAAATTCCAGGCATGAAATGGGGGAAGCTGTGAGAAGCAGGGCTGGAGCTGCTCCAGGGAAGCAAGACGCTAAGACACAGCTACATGCAGGGCAATGGACAGGGGCACGCAGGGCTGTGTGCGGCAGCACCTACCTCCCGCCCCATCCCAGGATGCATAAATCCACGCCTTGTGGTGGAAATCATAGAAAAATAGAATCAGCAAGGTTGGAAGAGACCTTCGGGATCATCTGGTCCAACCATCACCCTACTACCAATGTCACCCACTAAACCTTGTCCCGAAACGCTAGGTCCAACCTTTCCTTGAGCTCCCCCGAGGATGGTTATGCCTCCCTGGGCAACCCATCCCAATGCTTGACTACTCTTTCTGAGAAGAAATGTCTCCTAATTTCCAACCTAAACCTCCCCTGGCACAACTTGAGGCCATTCCCTCTAGTCCTATTTAGTTACCTGTGAGAAGAGGCTGACCCCCAGCTCCCCACACCTTGGGGACCTTACAGGGCTGTTCCTCACTCCTCTCTTTCTCTCCCAGCAGCTGTCTCTCTCCCAGCAGCTGTTCCCCAGCAGTTCTATTTTATTATTTTTTTTTTCCATGTCTTGATTCTGCTCTCACAGAGGCACAAAAAAATATCACTTATTGGCCCAGCTCTGGCCAGCAGTTAGGCCCTTATCTAACCTGGGGCAGCTTCTGGATTCTTCTCACAGAAGCCACCCCTACGTCCCCCCACTACCAAAACCTTACCACATAAACCCACTACAGTAGCAGGTGAGGTAGAGAGCCTGGGTTTCTCCTTCTGCTGTGTGTTCGTCCAAAGGTGGTTTCCAAAGTGGCTCAATTAAGTTCCGCGGCTGTTATTGATATTAATGAAGGGAGAAGGCTGGCCTCTGAAGGCTCAGCTAATTTGCGAGCCTGACACTTGTGTTGTTTGAGTATTTGAGAATCTTTCATTAAATTCTCAAAAAATAAATAGAGACATTAAGATGGTCTTAGCTCTCAGCCAAAAAATGCAGGTGGTGGCAGGATGATTGTTCTTGGGCTGGAAAAATACTCCAGCCATTCCTGTACGGCAGCAGACCTGTTGAACCCCAGGAGTCACTTTAATTTGAGGGGGCTGGAGATGGCTTCTGATGTGACCCATTGGCCAAGGAAGCCCTCAACGTGACGCATCAAGGCTGGTGGATCCTGGGTGGGATTGCTGAAAACAGCCCTAAATTCACCCCCTGAGTCCCAGTGGCACAAGGACTGCAGGCACAGCTTCCAGCCAGCCTCGTGGGAGCCCTTGTCCCACATTCCTGAAGGGATGAGGTGGGCATGAGCCCGACAGGCTTGCTAAAAAGCTAAAAGCAAGGTCTGAAAGCAGCTCGGCCACACAGCATGATGCCAAGGACGGGTTTTGGCTGAGTTCGGGGCTGCAGAAATTAAGGACAATGGGGAAGGTGTCTCCTGTTGAATTTTATTTATTCAACTGCAAAAGCATGTTTTTTCTCCCCTGCTGCTGCTACAGGGGTGGTGGGGGCTCTCCCAATTAGCTCCCAGCACTCCAGTGTGCTTGCACCTCTCTCGTGAGGCTTTCGGTCAGGTTATCTGGTGGGGATTTTCTTTTTCCCAGCTTGTTGGAGGTGAAAGGTGCTGGTTTTTCTCCCACATAATGAGCTGGTTTGTGCATGTCAGCACTGGCTCTGCATTGTGTCTGGTGCTGTCTCCGTTCACGCCTTCGTGGAGAATTTAGAAATGCGACATCTCGTTTCTGGTTCAGGCTTTCAAGCGTTTTTAATCCCTGCGTGCAAACAATGCACAGAAACAGGAATTGCTTTTTAAATGGGGGGAAAAAGCAGATTCTCTTCTGAGAATGCATTTGCAAATGCCTTTCATCCCCTCTCACCGCGCTTGGTCTGAACAGCAGCGTGAAAGGAGCAAAGTGTGCAGCACGGAAAGGAAAGACGCATAAAGCCAAAGGATGTGAGGGCCCTGTTACACTGACTTTTCAAGTCTTATAGTTAAAAAAAATAAAATAAAATAGAGGTGTTTCGGGCGGCTTTCCTTATTTTGAGGTTGGTGCAGTATACCCAGAGTTTGTAGGGACCTGAAGGTGAGATGCAGGACGTGGTATATAACCCCTCAGTGGTTACACCAGGGAAAAAAGGCCAGCTTCTCCTGTTCCTGGTTTGCACTGACAACGTAAATGTGACTCTGAATCTCAGGTAGGAGTCCGAGGAATTCATCACAGAGCCAGGGGAGAGCTGGCTCCATAAACACAAAGCACACAGCCTCAGCCATTTTTTCTTCTAAAGAGGTGGGTTTTGTGCTTGGAAGTGAGCCTGAAGTTAGCCTTTTCACTGGCATGATGGTAGATGGTGGATGCGGATCCTTCTCTGAGTCTGCGGGAAGTAGTCCAATCTCAGCTTACGGCAGCTTCCCAGAATGCCTTTAAAAGCACAAAAAGTCAAACTTCGTGTTAGCAGCTCAGCTGCTTCAAATAACACAGAAGGAGATAGGGGAAGAAAATAAACAAACCCAGATTTTAACAAATATCTTCTGCTCCGAGCCCATTCTGTATTTGTTGGCAAGGTGAGGGCACTTTTCAAGAAGGCTTTTAATTTTTTGAATGGTAAATTCAGATCTTGTGCTCATTTGAGGGGGAAAAGGCAGAAATCAGAAATGGGGCAACAACCTCCCCACCCCACCAACGCTTTGTATAAATCTAATCACCAGGCTGAAAGTAGACATTAAAATTACAATATAGCTCTTGACTTTTGGTAATTAAAAGCATTTTGTGATGACTCGCTTGATTAAAACGAGATCATCCATTTAAAATGAAAATTCAGAATGAAAATTGCTTTTGTTGCACCGATTATTCTATTTTAAAACTCCTCGCTGTTATCACCCTAATAAAAAGCTGTCACTTCTTCTGTCAAGTAATTCACAACATGAGGCATTTGCATTTCTCCCCGACTTGTGTTTATTTCAGTAATTACAAATGGATTCTTCTTCTACCACCCCCTCTCCCCCATCCTTCACTCCTGCGCTTGCCCTCCCCTCCCTCTCCACCACCGGGTGGGCTGCTGCCCTTCATCCCGGGCCAGCACTGAGAAATCCCACACAGGAAATTTAGGGAAGGAGTTAAAAAAGAAACCATCAGCAGGGTGGGTGCTTTCTGCCTATAAAAAGCCATGGTGGGTTGAGGATGGGGGGCCTGGAAGACCCATCATCACCGCCCGGCTGATGAGGATGCAGGCGGAGGCTGCCCAGTGCCTGAATCTGCAGTGTGACTGCCACTTCCTTTATTTTTTTCTTTTTAAATCTCTCTGTGCTAAATGGAATGATAATTCCCTGCCATTAATTGAAATTTTGATTAAATAGATTAACAAGTAATGATAAAAGCCAGTTTCGCTTAAAGATCGTGGGCTAGATTGTGGGTGCGTGTGAGCAAGTGATCTAAGCTTGAGGAAGTTGGGAAATAATCTCGTTTCTGCTGTTAGCCTTTCCCTGTTGTGATCCAGCTCACAAGGTAGAATCAGAGCCAGAAGCCGCCCTCCTTCCCATCCTCCCTCCTCTCCAGCAGCTGCGACCTTCCCCGAGAAGCTGCTCCCGTTGGCCCCATCCTCACCACCATCACCTCCACCGAGGGATGCTAAAGGGGGCTTGGAGACTCCTAAACGGGAAAGGAGGGAAGTAAAGGAGTTAATTGAAAAGGAGAATTAATTAAATGGCAGTTAATGGGGGTCGGCATGGTGTGATCTCGTCTGGGCTCGGTGGTGCGTTGCTCAGGCTGGTGCTTGGTAGGGAGACAGTGCACAGCAGTTGTGTGCGTCTCTGTATTTGTGTGCATGCCTATATAATTGTATTTAGTATATATGGAGCTGTATGCGTGGGTGTGTAATATATAAATAAATACATATGCTGCAAACTTTTGCGTTTTCCCATTTGAAAGCTGTCTCCAGCTCGACACGTAAAGGCAGACCAGCCTTGCTGCTGTTTATCTCTTTCTCCATAGGCAGCTGCTCCCTCTCTAACCTGACAGCGCCGCTACATGAGGCAGTATTCCAGGGCTGAGGGTTTTCAATTTATCTGCACAAAGCACTTGTGCTTAAGCTGGAAAGCGCGGGGACGTGAGCAGCGCCTGGCCCTGGCAGCGCCTCGCCGCCAGCCAGCCCGCGCAGGGCAGCAGTGCGGGGCTCGCTGCTCTCCGTGTTTTTCTTTCAGCTTTTTTCCTTCTTCCTTTTGGGTAAACTGGAGCCAAGAGCTTAAAAGCAAAAAAATAAATAGAAAAACAACAAGCTTGTGGAGGGCAGTGTGCTACTGGTAAATGTTTTTCCTCCTTTCTTTCAGTGAATTTTGCTCTAATATTCCCAATTCCCAGACACGGCACGAACCTCCTCCTTCTGTACTTCTTTCCCCAGGGTAGAAGCATCCTGCAAAGATGTCAGTGCTCGGAGAACAACAAAATAATTCAGAGGATGAGGGGAGAGTCATCCCCTTCTGTGGCCATGCCCATGCTCATCCCTGAGCAGCCCTGCCTGGTGTTGACGGGACACGTGCGTGCTGCAGAGGGGACAGGGGGACAGGGCTGTGCCCTAGCCTGGGCAACCCACACATACCCCAGAGTCAGTCCAAGCCACCTCAGAGCTGGGGACAGCCCGATGTGGAAGGGAAATCCTGGCACTTTGTGCTTTCCAGGTGCCCAGATAGCTCCCAAGCTTCTCCCTACAGGAGCATCCCAGTGTCGCAGTTCCTCCATCAAGGACTGAGGTTTCCTGGGCACCACAAATTGGTCTCCATGCATGCAAAGTGTACTGGGCTTACATGGCCAAGGTTTGGTACGAGGGACTGTGGGGGGGCTGTGCTGGAGTTTAGCTGCCCATCAGTGTGAAACCAAAACAGCAAGTTTGGGATGAGTGGGATTTGAACATTGAAACACGGGTGAAACGTTCCCCAGGGCTCTTCGATGAGGGGGTTCCGGTTCAGCAGAACAAAATTTGATGAATTTGGAGAAAATCTCTTTGGAAGCAATATTTTTTTTTTACTGTTTTTCTGGGTGCACAGCTCTCAGTGACAGAAATAATAAATAGCAAGTAAAATACCAGTTGAAAGGCACCATTGCGGGTAAGAGGAGCACATGCTACCTTGCGTGTTTTCTTTCAAAGAACAAAATCAAGATGTAAGGAACCAGTGATGGGGATGAAGGGGGCACTTAGCAGGCTATGATTAATCTGCAACCTGCTTAATCGGCCTCAGGATAACTGAGAGTTGTCTCTGGGTAATTGAGATCAATGGAGTTTCATTAGAGACTGCTTTAAAGAGCACCCGGCTCCAAATGCTGAGCGAAGCAGGAGGGAATCAGGGGAGCGAGGACGGAGCCCAGGAGAGGTGGGAGGAGGCCGAGCAGCCTCCAACAGGGAACTGGCCCTTGTGCTGACACGCAGGAAGTCTGCCCTGGCTGGTCTAAGACTGGGACTTGTGGCTTTTCTTGATACTTGGGAACAGTGCTTTTGTTTTTGCAGAACATGAGCTAAAGCTGTAATTCTTCCCCGTGCTGAGCAGTCAGTGCAATACAGATATGATGAGTGCATACTGTGAGTCCCATGGGCAGAGGATACAGGATTTGGGTGAATCTGCAGCGCCTCCTGCAAGCAGGAGCAAGTCAGCTGATGCAGCCTTTGGTTGGGCTGCCGTGTCCCCAGAGCACTGGCTTTAGGGCTTGCCTGGTTTGCCTGCAGTTACCCCAGACAGGAGCACCCAAACTGCATCCCAGTTTGGCAGGTGCCATATCTCCAGGTTCTGCCCATGCCCTTGGAAAGAGGCTGGGTCAGGCATTCCTGTGAAGGGTTTGGATCCCCCCTGCCTAAACCGTGTGAAGAGAGAAAATGCTTCTGGTTTTTGTCCCTCCATGCTAATGAGGTCAGGGAAATAGGGTTGTTAATTCCAGAGTGTATGGGAGGAAGCTTTTAGCCATTGGTTTCTATCCAAGCTCTGGCACAAGAATCAAATACCCAGAATACAAGACCCCAGAAAGAGAGAAAAGTGTCATTTCAGATCAGGGAAAATCCAGGCACTGCTAGACAGGAACAAAAGGCGATTTGGCAGCTGCTGGCCGAGCAGGCTCGCTCTTTCTTCTTGTCCCCAGCGGCTATGGAAACTGCCGCTGTTTGTCCGCCTTTCCAAGGAAGGTGGGCACGGCAGGCATGCCGACCTCCCCCGGGACAAGCTGTGGCAAAGCAATGGAGCAGGATGAAGACCTCCGGCCACATGTGCCAAGTGCTCCCTCGTCCTCCTAGCTCTGGGCAACTGCAAAAAGCACTCCCAGCCCACGGTGCTGAGGCTCCCTGGGCAGCTCACCTCCCTTCCCATCACTATAGTGACTAAGCCAGAGATTTAAATCTTTTTTTTTAACATCATGTTATCAGCCTCATTTGCCTTTGGGTCATTGTTATATTATTTTAAACCCCAAAGCCCTTTGCAACCTGGTTGCCACAAACTTATCTAGCAAGGACTTTCTTTATGCAAATCCCTTGACTTCAGAAGCTCCGGACACAAAAAGGAGAACCAAGTTATCGTAAGACTTGAGCTGCCAGGCTCAGCAACAGGCACGAGAAGTCCAAGGTTTACAGATTAAATATCAGAGAAGCTATCGTGATTTCAGGGAGGCTTCAGATGAGCGGCGTTTGCAGCAGGGACACTCGGTGGGAGGAATTGTTCTCTGATCAGCAAAGCAAGGAGCAGCCTGGGGCCATCCCTTCTCTTGCCCTGTGTCTGGTGTGTTATGAGAGGCTCCTACAAGCCCCTACATAAGCCCTTACTCCAAAGAAAGTCGTTTTTCAGATCTTTTGAGTGGTTTGCAAAGGTTAATGAATAAGGAATCAATTAATGGTCTCCTAGCCTTGCACTTTCTCTTTTCATTTAAAGGGTTCCCTTTTTGAAGATTAGTTTAATGTTAGGAATAATCTGGTTTTGCTGAGAACTAATTAAACGTGGCACCATCTCTCCTTGCCCTGCTCTTGCTCCTTAGAAAAACTCTGGCTTGCAGCAGGAGTTAAAGGAGGTTTGCCATGGTCTGGGGGCTCACTTGGCTCCCTGCCTTCTCCCTCAGCTCCGGCTCCAGGAGCTGGGAGCAGGTTTCTTTCCTGTCTCAGATGGCTCCAGACCAAGCTGCTCCAAAGAGTGGCCGAGCATTTCTTCCCAAAGCCAAATGCGGACCACGAATGAAATCAAAAGGTGTGGGAGAAATTCAGGGCTGTAACCCCCACTTGGATTCACCTGTCCTAGTTCTGGTAGGGGACAGGTAGGTTTGATCCCATTGCAGTGCCTGACATGGCCCCAGCAGCCACGGCTCACTTGGGATTTGCTTGCACCAGCATGTTAAATTCCCACATCCCCTTAATTTAGGCATTGCTTTACCAGAACGTCTCCCCATTGAAGAGATCCTGATGTCATGATCATCCATGGATTACATCCATTTGCCCAGATCAAAGCCCTCCAAATACACGGGCAACCCCCCCATTGGGTTCAGCATGCACTGGATGAGTTTCTTCATCAGTCTGGCCCATTTCAAACACTCAGCTCACATTAGCAGCAGTAACAGTACCAGCCCCCGAAAACTCAGAGTTCAACCTGGTGGCAGTATTTAATCAAGAATGTGCTTTTATCTCCCTTACCGCATTGGAAACCCATCACACCTGGTCAGAGAGCCTTTGGTTCACGCTCCTCGGCCGAGATTTCTCTCTGATTTATTACAGCAGCTTCCCCTATTACCAAAGCCCTGGAACAGAAACACCCATCAAAGGTTTAAGAGCCTAAATGGGTGTTAATTAGCCCAGCAGGAAAGGCAGAGTTTCAATGAGGTTTATCTTTAAACTACTATTAAGTTTGACAATGTAAAGAGATAAATTTGGTACTTAATTCAAGCCTCGCCTAATCAAATAGATTATGGTTGTTACCCGTATCTAAAATGTAAATAATCTTTAACTTCACTGGGGGTTATTTTACGGAACTGGATCGTATTGACACTCGTTACAAAGCCCTGCTGTCCTCTCTCTCGCCCCCACTGCACAGCATCCACCACCAAATCCTAAACCCGTTCTGCTTGAAAGGGATTAGGAAGGGGGTGGACGGGTGGGAGCAGAGGGGGAAAGTAGTGCCTGGTGCCAGTCGTGTTTTAGTGCTCATCCGTGGGGTACAGACAAAATGCCAGCAGGGATGGCAGGGGCTGGGGCAGGTGGTGTTCCCCTGAGCACCGATGGCTTTGTTTTGTGCTGGCTGCTTTGTGTGTGCCTGAGGTGCAGGGAGGCTTTTGCCAGGTCTTGTATCGATCCTGATGTTTAAAACATGGGGTCTTGGACTCTAACAAAGCTTTCAGAGAAGCGGAAAGCATCTGTTAGTGGGGAAAATTGCTTCCAAATAGCCTGAGTGGGTTAGAAGGGACCTTCCTGACCTTCGTTCTGCCCTGTAAGAGGGATCCTGGGCCATGTCTCTATGGAGAAGTTTGACTCCAGTTGTCCCTGGACAAAAATACCCCGAGTCCTGGTTCCACCAAGCTCCAGCTGAGCACCATCTGCACTGGAAGCATGCAGTCATTTGGCTTCAGTGGGGCAGCGCTCAGGGTATCGGGTGAATTTAAAGAAAAAAAAAAAAAAGAAATAAAGGTTCAGGGAAAAGAAAATTAGAAGAAAAAGCAGCTGCCAGACAAACCTTTCCGAAGACTCCCTTTCCATCTCAAAACTCTGCATAAAGGCCACGTCCCTGTCTAACCAGCAAGGAAATTCTCAGCATGAGCACTGTGCTAGGGAGGGAAAAAAATACATTTCTGAAGCTTGCTTTTCTCTTCCTTTTTCTCCTCTTTCCCCCCCTTGTGTTAATCTAATCACTTTGCCCAGGAAAGGAGAAAAACGGGCAGATGGGATTTTACATGCAGCAGGATTTTCACTGCGACTTTTAGGTATTTACAATACCTCAAGGAATAATGCAAAACCATCTAGATTATGGACTTAGAAACCAGCCTGTGCACGCTGTGTGTGTGCGCACGTGTATGGGCACTGAGATATTAGCCACACACATGGAAGAAGAGTGCACAACAAATTTATCTTTACAACTCTTAAATTATCTTTCAGTTGACACTTATTAACCTCCTGCCAAATTCATTATCTACGTGAATAAAACCTGAGCTATCAAACAGAAATGGCTTGCAAGGCTGCTGCCCATGCAGCAGGGAAAATTTGATTGCGACCAGGCAAGCTGAAACAAGGCTTTTTAAAATTATTTTATGTTATTTCCCTCTAAAAAGCCAAATCCTGGACCTTGCAGACAGGGGCTCCCAGCACGATGCATGCGGGGAGTGCGACCAGCCGTATTATCATACAGAGAGCTGTGAAATCGAGGCAGAGCAAATACATTCTGCTGTGATTTAGGGTTTTATGTCTTGGAGCGAGGAGTGTTTCTCCCCCTTCCTGGCTGTTTTGGTTGCTGCATGTTTCCTGGGGCCAGCGCGTGACATTCAGAGATCGGGAGCGGAGGGGGATTTTGCTCGCTAACGAGGAGGACAATTTGGGTCTGGGATTTGCAGCTTTGGGGAAGAGGGAATATCTGTTAGCTTCTAAATATCTGTTCATTTATCAATGGAAATAAGCATTTCTTTTTGGCCAAATAGCACAGCCTCGAGGATTTAACTCTTGGGTCTGGACTAGCATTTTCCACCTTGCTCAGACTTAGGGGAAAAAAACAGACATTTCAATACAGTTCCCACTGCGGGCACAACAAGCATTCATGCTTATAAAGACCAAGAGACAGAGGCTGTCTGAAGGGAAGCAGGGATCTGCATACCCCACCCTGCTGGAGAGGAAAAATCCCCCCACTCAGCAGCTGCTTGTTGAGCTCTGGCATTTGATGGCTCCAAATTAATCGAATAAACAAGGCACCTCTGCGCAAAGAGCAATTAGAGGCAGCCGAGCCCTGCTCCTTTCCCCAGCTGCCTCTGTGACAGGTTAAAAACCCTTCCCAGCATCAAGGCATCCCCAGCAGCTTTTGGAGGCTGCTAAGCGAGGCTCAGGGCTGACAGCCAGGGTGAGCTTTCCCCCGGTAAGGCAGCGGCCAATTAACCTGATGAAAAGGAGGGAGACAGAGCAGACAGGGCTTCTGCAGGGGCAGGCGAGGCCTTTCAAGTGAGGGAGAGGAACAGGCAGAGAGAAGGAGAGATTTTTGGGGTCCCCAAAGCTCTGTTTTGTCTGGTTGGTGTGTTTGTAGGGTCCTTTTCCCTAGGTATCCCTATGGAGGGATGTCCTTGGGGTTCCTATCCTTGGGTATCCAGGCAGTGTTCTCCCCCCAGGATGTACACGTGTATCCCAGCTGCAATTTCCACACCAGTGATCCTGTGGCTGCTCAAAAACATCCCTGTGTGTGTGGGATCAATGTTCATGCTCCCATATTGAAAGTACTTGCAGGTGATGGATGGGGCAGCAGCCCGCACCAGCAGTGGCCTAGGTGCATGTAGAGGGGACACAGACTGTCTGCAGGGAGAAAAGGAGCAGGGACCAAGGAAAGTGCTCTAGTGTTCGCAGGGCTGACCAGACCAACAGCTACATACAAGCTCCTTGCAGCTGGTCTGTGTGCAAGCTGCGTTTGCACCCCATCTACACGACTGACTGCGTCCCCAAGTGCCATCTGGCATGTGTGAGCCATGCAGCAAATGTGTTTTTATCTGGGAACTGCAAATGCTGTGCATTTTGTGGGAGGTCAGCTAATTAAGTGATCCTAGAGACGGGAGGAAGAAGTCAGCCCGCTGCTGAATCCCTGTTTTGTTTTGGTTTTTTCTTTTGTGATTTAGGAAAACTTGCTTGGAGCCTCTGCAAAGCCAGAAGAAAATGAAACCCCTTCTCAAGCAAGCAGCTCTCAGGCTGAGCCAGGGCTTTGTGGATTTCTCCTTGTTAGGCTCAAAATTACTTCCTTCATTTTCCCCGTCACTCCTGGAGTTGCCTCGAGCCCCGGGGCTGCAGGCAGGCACAGGGCTAATCCTTCCCGAGCTCTGCTGTCTGGTGGACTTCAGGGCCACGCGATAGGCTCTGGTGCTTGGGCAGAGCGAGGCAACATCCATCACGTCCACTTGAGACAGCTGTCAGCAAAGCTAATCATCTGCTGCCCGAGCGATGCTCCCCCGACCTCTGCTCGCCTCTGGGAGAGGCTTGGTCCTTCCTTGGAGCCACCAAAGGAGATGGGGACAATCCCTGAGAGCAGAGGGAGCCCGGTGGGAGGACAGGAGCTGGGTGGGCACCCAAGCAGCTGGCAGGAGCACGGCTTGATGCTGCGGTTTGTGTCTGCAGGAGCAATAATTGCAACCGATGTCATTTTAAGACGGGAAGTGTAGCCCTGTGTTTCCCTCTGAGGCTGGGAACACCATAAATAAGAGGGCAAAGCTGTTCCCCACCATCCAAGAAACCTGTAGATCGAAGTCCCAGATGCCTCCACCTCTGAGATTCTCAGCGAAGAGCCGCCTGTCACATTACTGTGTGTTAGTGTGGCCATACAGGGTGCTCCCTGAGACATCCTCCCTCTTCTGAAGCCCTGGAGACTGTGCCCAGCTGAGCCACGAGCACCTCGTGTCCTCCTGTCCCCCCCCATGGAGCACTTCTGCATGGCCAGTCACAGTGGCCTCCCATTTTATTGGGACAGGCAGAGGAAACCAGTGGCTCTGGCCCTTCAAGGGATGCTGTGGGACACCCGGGAGCTGGGAAGTCCCCAAGGCCATCAGCACTGTCCCAAGGAGCCCAGCAGTGCCAGGAAGGTGGCATGGGAAGGGGACGCTCTTAGGAACCACTTCTGTTCAAACCAGTGGGGTAGGTGCTTGCTGATCCTTGCTCTGCCTTCGCAGGGAAGCACCCCTGCATCCGAGCAAGTGGAGCAGTGATCTGTCCTGAGCTGAACTCCCTGCTGGAGACAGATGAGAGATTGCCGCGTGTTTAATTCATGGCCCTGCGTTTCTATTTCTGGTTGCTCTCAGGCCTCCCTGGTACAGGGAGGCACCTCTCAGGCACTATTTCCCTTCTCCTTTGCGTGCTTCTCTGCCAGCAGTGCGTGCCAAGCCAGCCGTGCTGGTCAGCTTCGGGGTGATGTGGGGCCAAAGAGACACAGGAGTCCTGCAGGAAGGGGGCACTCAGAGGTAGAGGGGCTGCAGCTCTGGGCAGGGCTGCCTGGCCCCACCACAGAGCTCTGAACACCTCTCCGCATGTTCATCCTGGTGGTGCTCACTGCAGGGCTCTGATTCCATTTTTAAAGGCAGAGAAACTGAGGCTGAGAGGCGTCAAGGTCACACAAGAACCTACCTTTAAGTTCAGGTTCTCCTGAGTGTGAGATAAGGCTGGGGGTGAGCTTTGGGGTTAGGTCCAATCCTGCCTTCAGCTTGGGCTTGACCTCACGCAGGGCTTGTAGCGCAGTGAGAAAATTGCCCTTTCCACATCCTCTCCTCCCCAGCCGCCTCACCACCCAACGGATTATTCTCGACAGAGCAACCTGGGCAAGGGCAGGTAATCCACGGCTCCAAGCAGGCTGCTGCATCACTGACCTCCGGCACTGCAGCCTCTCCTGCCACTGGCTTCTGCAGGAATTTCCCAGGCTAAAGCAAGCTGCAAGATACACATATATATATTATTTTTTCCCTCTCTCTCTTTCTCTCTCTCCTGCAAGCTGCTCGAGAGCAAAGTCATTGGCATAGCATAAATAGGGAGCACACTGGGCGTCCTCCGGCTAAGCTGAATCCCCCTCCACCCCCTGCCGTTTCCAATTTGTAGCCCATATTTTAATTCCCTGCCCCACTGTTCCCTTCCTGCTCTCGTAAAAGAGACCGTCCTGCCCGAGCAGCGGCTGGCAAAGCAGCTGCCATTTGCAGCTAGATAATGATGAAGATACTTTGGTTCTCGTTGGGGTTCCAACCGCAGGAGCTTGGTGCTGCTGGCACCAAAGGACAAAGTTGCTTCTCCTGCTTTTATCCTATTTTTTTTTTCCTCTCTCCTTTAACTGCAGGATTCTTTTTATTTTTATTATTTTTTGTGTATAAACTTTGAAGGCTGTCCTCCTAGGGATGGAGGAAGGGAAACACTTCCGAAGTGGAAGCTGTACTGGAATTGCTCGTAAAGCATCCTCGTGCCTCCTGGGGAGTGCTGAGCAAGGGCAGACCCAGGGCTGATTTAAGACTGGCAGAGTGCTGTTGTGTCCTTCCTCCCCACCATGTGATACGGGTTCGTGGTGAGAGGCAAGCCTCATTTCGCTCAGTTTTGAAATGCTTGGTGGATTTTTTTAAATTTTTTTTTCAGGCAGAAATCTGTGAGGGGAGAGAGGGAAGGAAGTACAAGCAAAAACAGCTGGGTGGTGGGACCACAAAGCTGGAGCATCATTTGCCCTCCAGCTCCCTCCACTTTGGTTCTGCTGCACTACAGGATCCAGATCCCCCACACCACAGCTGTACCACGCTGCTCCTTTTGGATGTAGGGGGCAAAAGATGGGGGAAACCAGCAGGCTGGTGAACATTAAAAGCCCACTAAGGAGGAGGAGAACTTCCCATAGCTCCTGGAGAAGCAGGATACCTCCTTTTGCCTGTGTGGTCCACAGAAGGCAGCTGGTCCTGTGGATGTTTGGCTGAGGGGAGAGAAAAACGTGGTGCTCAGCTTCCTGCAGCTCTACTCTACCCTATGGGAGGGGAAGCAAGAAACAAAAAGCAAAGGGATCTGGCCAGGGTGACTCAACAGATACTGGCAGACAATAGATGAATATTTTCCTGGTTCCCATCTCAGCTCCTCTAGACTATCTTTGCCATAGACAGATGGACAGGCAGCAATGGACACCCTCTCTTTTTCTTTCTTCTTCTGCTGGCTCATGAGTAAATTCAATAAAACAGTGGGAGATTTGTTAGGATTAAGGTCAAATAAAAAGCGAAAAGGCGATTGGATTTGTTTTATGATTGATTATAGAAAGTGCAGATATTTATTAACAGCCAACAGGATAACTGTCAAAATGATTCTATATCAACAACAAAAAAAAAAAAAAAGCACACCAGAAGATGAGTCAAACGTTTTCTGCGTTGTGGGAACAAGATTAAACCAAATACAATTGATGCAGCAAATAAAGATGCCAATGTTAACAGCTGCTATATAATTTCAGCTGGTCAATCTAATCTGAATTTATATATATATATATATATATAAATATATATACATGCATTATTTTTCTCTTTTTAAGCAGCCTCTTCCAATTGTAAATGCTGTCGGTGCAATGGATCAGGAGTTGTCATCTTGTCTGTTTTACAGCATCTGATCCATGCCAAAGAGAGCAGTGGGGAGGCCACAATGTCATGAGGAGGATGCCATGGGGGCTGGGGGACCTGCTCCTGCCCTGGGTGCTGCCACGTCACCTTGGTCCAAGGGCTTTCTTGCTCCTCAACTCAGTGTTTCTATTTTTAATCTCTTTGCTTCTAAAGCAGTGCTGTTCTGAAATAGCACTGGGAGAGCCCAGGGAGCCTTGGGTCATGCTGCCTTTCTGCATCCACAATGGCCTGTCCCCTGCCACTGCCATCCTAGAGCAATTTTTCCTCTGCCAGACCCAGAAACGCACATCCATGGTGGCACAGGGTGGCCACACAGGGTGCTGAGCCTGCTGTGCTGAGGACCACCCTCCCTGCCCTCCCTCCTCTAGGCTATTCTTATCCTCTTCCATCCATCTGCAAGTGGCTTTCTATTAGTACTGAGCCATTAAAATTCAAGGTCAGATTTGATTCTATATTGATCATTACCAGGCAAATTAAAGACATCTTTCTTCTCTTCTTCTCGTGTTACAGTGCCAAGAGGCATCCCGCTGTTTGCTTTTACAGGCTGCTGCTGCTGCCCCAGCATCTCCTTGGATGGGAGCTGCTCCAAGCACGGAGGTTTCGTGTTTCCTGTTAAAGAAAGATGCTCCAGGTTTAAAAAGTAAAAAAAAGGTAATTGTAGCTTGGAAGGCTGGAAGGCTGTTGGTTAAGAGAAGAAATGAGGCTCAGCTGAAGTTCAGACTTACTGCATGCATCCCTATCAGAAAGGATCAGGGCATGGTCCAGACCATTGCAACTCTGTCCTGTACGTGTTTGGCTCTTCCAAAGCACAGTGCAGAAACCTTGAGATTGAGTTTTTACTTTGTTTTCTACCAACTCAGCCTAAAATGCAGGGAGAACCCCCTTTTTCTTCCCCATGGCTCAGCACCTGCAGATCTCACCTCCTGGTGCACGCAGATCTCAGCTCCGAGCATTGTTATTTGCAGGACTGGTGCACACCAAAGCCAAGCTTGCAGCTGGGGTCTGCTACACCAGGTTGTGGAGACATGGAGCAAGAGATTTTTTCCTGGCCTGACTTAAGCCTTGAAGAGCCTCAGCTCTGCAGCTCTACCAGCCTGGCCTCGCCACACGTCCTCACAGCCTGTCACTGCTGTTGAAGCTCCCCTGCTCCCTGAGCTGAGCTCAAGCTGACTGATGCTGTTTTGACCCTGCAGGGTGGAGGGGCTCTTGGTGCCACTGTGAGATTAGAAGAGAAAGTCTCTGACAAGTCCTTTCCTAAAGCATCAGGACAGCATCTCCCAAATTGTTTCTGTTTATACTTCGCCAGTGACTCATACGTTGATATTCTGTCCTGTAGGTTACTTTAAAAACAGGAATAATTACACTGCTAATTATCATTTGAATTATTCATTTTGTCCCCCTCTTCCTTTCTCCTGGAAGAAGGAGATGCATTGTCAGTTGTGGCTGTCTTTGTACAACGTGATTAGATGTTCTGTGCGCAGTGATGGGAGAGATCTCATCAAAATCTGCTTCCAAAAATGGAACCAGGATGAGGAGTTTCACAGGTTTCAACAAGTTAAAAACCTCTCCCCTTCAGACAAATAAATATGCACCTACATATGCACATGAACGCACACACAGCTGGGTGCTCACACACCCCTTAACCAAGCACGAAAACACATCCATCCCCACCATAACAATAAAACCTTTTCCTCGGCTGACAGACAGAGCAGTCTCTAATGAGATTGTGAGTGTGTGGCACATGTGTTTGTGTGTGTTTTCCTAATTATCTCTTTTCAAATAAGATTAAACATCCTTCGAAGCTGGACATCTTTCCAATAGGTGAATGTTTGAACTCCAGGGCTGCTGGTAACATGAAAAATTCTCCCTGTCACAGACAGACAAACAAATTGTTTTGTTGGTGGTGGTTTGTTTTGTTTTGTTTTTCCTTAGGAAAAACACTGCAGTGAAATTACTATTCTGATGTTGCTAGAAACCCAGTTGAGGGGAGCCCAGCTCTCTTCTCATTGCAGCTGGGGCAAATCGTGACTAAGTCCCAAAATTATCTTGATATGAAGGAGGTGTGAAGCTGCTTTGAAAGGTGACTTTGACATGCAATTCTTGTTATCAGAGAGAAGGTCTCAGGGTCAGGGCCCAGCTTTATGGATACTGTAGCTTCTGCTAAGGTTGGAGTTGTTCAGTGGGACAGTCTGGGTAACCTCTGACTCAAGAGGCTTCTGAAAGCTGCTGACCTGGGGGACATAAGCTGAGGAGAAATCCATTCTTTCCATCCTTAGAGAATGGAAAGGAATCGCTCTTCCTTTCCATTCTCTAAGCAATTGGTCACTGGAGGTGGGCAAAGCAGCCCTGAGCTATGACCCCTCTCTATCTCTCTTTGCTCTGCAAGCTCTTTCAGAAAAGCAGTCCTTGTCCAACAGCCCAGCTGTGGTCCACCACCCCCTGACAACCCAAATGCCCTTGTGGGGCTGCCAGTGAGCAGGGCTGGGGCTGCTCCTGCTGGCTTGGCGCATCCATCACTCCCTTCTGCCCTGCATGTGTAGTAATCTCTTCTTCCCTTCCTGCAGAGAAGGCAGCACTACTGTGAATGAGGATGTGTTTGTGCAGGGGAGGAATGTGCATCAGCAGCCACAGCAAAGATCCCCCATTCACTTCACACCTCCTTTCCAAGCATTACCTGAAGATATCCATTAACTTGAACAGGCTTGTTCCTTTATAAAGGATTCCTTAAGAAGATCTCTGACTGGAAAGCTGCGCGTGTGCTTCAGACAATATGTCTGCACTTCACAGTTTTATTTGTTTAACAGGTCTGATAACAGCTCTGCCTATTGCACCAAGAGCTGCCCCACTCAGGCAACAGGTTTGTTCCTTTATCATGCATCAATCTAAACTGATTCCTCCCTGGAGACTCAAGAAAAAAGGTGCACAGTCAAGTTATTCTTTTAAACGCTTTCTGTTGATATCATATTGTTGTTTTGCTGTATTTAAATCACAGGAAAAAGGACACCGTCTCTCTCCATACCATTAGCCTTTGCTGAGACAAAGTCTGAGGAATGTGTCAGGGAAAGGATTTATCAAAGCCAACAATCCAATAGTTTTATTTCCTTCTTGTCAGACACAGGGCCCTTATTCAGCTCTTTTATAGGAACCCTGGATTTGCCAGGCTGGATCAAACACAATCTCTGTCTCCAACAGCAGCCAGTGTTGCTGGCTTCCATGGTAGCACACGAATCCCCTGCAGCAGGAGCGCTGCTGGTAACCCAGCCAGGCAGCAGGCTTCCTTCCCACCCCCAGGGAAGACGTGGGTGATGCGTTGGAGCAACGAGGTTTATCTCCGTTCTGTAGATTTTAATGCCCATTGATCTGGTGCCCTCACCCCTTGCTATTATTTACTCTGGAGAAAAGCAAATAAAACCAAGTTGAGCTGAGGCCACTATTGCAGTTTGCACAAATACTGCACATGTGTAAATGATGCTGCAGGATGGCCATCAGGCTCACAAGGGGGTGGGTTTTCTCTTTCCCATTCTGACCACTGAATATTTTAACTACCTATACGTATGGCCAATTATTAATTGTTTTAATCTTTAAGCTGGTTTAAGCCTTCTTGTGTTTCCCTCCCCACCAGCAGCTCCCTGCCTTCGGCTTTCCTGCACTGACCTAACATCCACACCGACTGCCCAAATGAACACCAGGGAGGCTGAACCGCCACAATACAACATGCCAAAGGGGCTGATCCTGGCTCAGCCAAGCTTGGAAACAGGGAGAGGAGGAGAAAACGGGGACCCACTCAAAATGAGACAGCTGTGGAGGGAAATGGGTGCAGGGACAGAGAGAGACGAGGAGTGAGATCGCTAAACAGATGGCTGGGGGAAGAGCTGGTGAAAGAGGAGGGAAGCAGACAGATGGAGGACAGAGAGGAGTGGGGTGAGTGACATAAGCAATTCTCTGCACTTGTTCATATTTAATCAAGAATTTGCTGCTGCCGCTATTTGCATTTTGGCATTATTTGCTTAACAGCAGCATCTTAACAGGCACTGCCAGAGGCCAGGGCCCCGGGAGCTATGCAGATGCTCAGGGAGCTGGGCTGGCCTCTAAGGGTTGCAGCCCCAGTGGCCAGGCTGCATTTCACAGCTAGAACTGGGGTCAGGCAGGGAGATGAGAGGCCCATGCCCAACACTGAGCACAAAACCAAAGCAGCTGGACCCATACAGCACGTCAGGGATGAAATGGGGCAACAGCACAGACCCCTCAACCCAAACATCCCCTCTGAGGGGAAAGTGGCTGCTCCCTGGGTGGAGGGCGGGAGCGGTTTGGGGGAAGTATGGCATGAGAACTTAGAGCTCTTTGGCTATGACAACTACAAGTGGGCAGAGGGCCTTTACATCTTCTTGTACCCTGCCTCATTCCTCTGGCAGTCAGAAATAGGGTGGCTAGGCCTTGGCTTGGCTTCCCCATGAGGCCTGGCTTCCCAGGCAGGCTCAGGGTAGAGAGGAGGCTCCTTCCAGCAGAGACAGGGTTGGGAAGGAGCTGCTGGGCCTTGGTTTGGGGCAGAACCGGAGCAAAAGTATCTCAGCGATCCCCGTCTCTGGGGTGGCCAGCAGCAGGGTGTACTTGTGGTAACCTCTTCCCTTCAATCTTCCAAACGTTTCATGTGCTGCTACATCTCACAGTGCAGGATTGCACTCAGGCTAGAAGTGTTTTGTGGAGCAGTAGGTAAACTGAGGCACAGGGTGGTTACTCCGAGGTACCTCTGATCACACAAGGGAGCCATAAATCAGCCTGAGAATGGAAACTGGGATCAAGATGACTGGCTCATGCAGTGTGGGGATGTAGGGCCTGAGAGAGCAGTACACACAGCAGAAATATTTTTATTTATTTTTTCTGCAATCCAGCAGTCTCTTACCTATCATGCCTTGCTTTTTTTTTTCTTTTTTTGCCTTTTTTTTTTTCTCTCCTACAGCAAGAGATTCTTATTCTCAGACAGAAGTTCCAGCTTTTTCAGAGTCTCCCACAATGCATAATGTCTTGTGACTTTGACATATCTTTAGCTGACGATGTCTTAGACCAGTTCTAGGAGGAATAATAAGAGTAATCATTAATATTTGTCAGGTCTAACCCAGCCTTATATCCTGTGGGATCGTAAAGCCTGTTAGCAGAGAACAGGGCTAATTCTGCTCATCACTGCCACCTGCGTCCTGCTCCTAAAGGGAGGGTTTTAAATTTGCTTCATAAGCCTCCAGATAAAAATAGCAAAACAGCCATAACTCCTATAGTATTTTTCACTGCAAGTGAGAAACTGAGGCACAAGATAGGTAACTTGCCTCTAAGCAAATCAGTGGTAAGATACAAGAATTGCCAATTTAGTTTTGCATCTTACTGGAGGAGCAATGAAGTTAATGTTGTCTATAATATATTAAAAGGGGAAATTAAAAACAGGGAGCAGGTAGTCTGAGGAACTAAAGATGGAAGATGGGCTTTCCAAAATGAAGCTCATGCACAGTTGTTGTTGTTGTTTTTACATAACAGTAACTTGAAATGGCCCTTTTAAAATGTTTTAAAGCAATTCTTTAATTTCTGGATGACTGAAAGACAAAGGCAACTGAAAACCTCTCTAGTTTTCTCTTGCTCTGAATTTTTTAATTGTAATTATGAAACTGTCCCATTATCATATTGTGATGCAGAACCTTTCAAGTAATGAGAAATTCAAGTGAAGTCTTGATTACCTCCCCTGAGAATAAAATGTGATGGGGAGGACAGAGGAGGGGGGAGGGGGATTCAGACAAGTTTTATAATAATAAAATAAAGAAAAAATTAATCATGGATCCATTAGTGTTAATACAAATGCTTTATGACTCACCTCAATCATTTTACATTATTTAATAACAGAAAGTCATTATTTCCTGGGAGAATTAGGATAAAACCTATTGGGGGTTTTGTGTGTCTTTTGTGTTTTGTTTTTTTTTGTTGTTGTTGTTTTTTTTTAAAGTAATGTGGTAACTAAAAATCAGGTATTAGCTGTAGTTAGCACAGGACAAGGTGCTGGGGATATGTTTTAACCCCTCGCAGCTGTTACCTTTCTTGAGCTTAGTGCACTGCAGGTGCCTGGGGAGGACAATACCTGATGGGCTGTGAAGGTGATTGCTTCAGGTGCTGGAAGACAGGGGCATGATGGTGTCCAGGGGAGCAGGAGAATGTCTGGAAAGGCTCCCTGGGTAAGTCCTGCAACAGCTTTGCCCATCAGTTCATTTTGGCTGTGCCTTGGGGTGCTGTGCTGGCTCTGCAGAAAGAGAAAAAGTCACTGTTACCTTGCTAGATGGCCAGTGAGAGGCCTTGGGGCAAGGAGGGGCACAGGTTGGCTCTGCAGTCCAGGAGCCAAGGTGCCTCTGCCAGATGTGGGCTTTTTGCCTCCAAATTTACTTAGGCTCTTTTTAAGCTGACCTCGCATGTCCCCTACACTTCAATTTTTCTTGCTTTCTCCTTGTTTCCAGAGATAGTGCTATACTCATTAACGTTGTTGATACCTTTGGAAGTGGCTTTTAAAACTTGCCTCCAGGCCAGTGTTATGAAAGGGTTGTCTTTTTGTGGGAAAGGCATCCCTAGAACAAAATAAGATGCCTTGTCCCTGACCAGGCAATTAGTTCCTAACTGTACTGCTAAAGGGGAAAAGGAGGCCTTCATCTAAGGTGGGCCAAAGAATCCTCCACTAGTTTCAGTGGCACAGTGTGAGCTGGCATTGTTGCTTTTGGAAATAGAGGCATGGAAATACGGAGGAGCCATTTGTGCCCAGGCTGCTTTCCATGAGAGGTGAGTCCACTCCTGCAAGTGGCCTCCTGTACACAAACCCTGTCTATGTTGTTTTTCTTTAAAAAAAAAGGGAGGTGACCAAAGGCATCTCCCAGCATGAGAAATGGAGCACCATAAGGATGCTGTCTCTACTGATTCAGCTTTTCAGGCTGTG
This sequence comes from Aythya fuligula, assembly GCF_009819795.1. Taxonomy (NCBI): domain Eukaryota; kingdom Metazoa; phylum Chordata; class Aves; order Anseriformes; family Anatidae; genus Aythya; species Aythya fuligula. The sequence continues at coordinate 2,530,234 of NC_045584.1, read as the reverse complement.
GGAGCTTGTGCTCCTAAACTGCAGAAGCTAATGGGAATCATGCTTGCTGGAAGGCAGGTTTTGAAGCTGAAGGTTACATGCTACCTGCACGTAACCCAGTGCATCACAAGGTAAAGGGATTACACGCAGCTTAATCTGGAACTCTGGCTCTGTGAGCAATTAAACTCCAGCGATTCAGCAGCTATGAAAGTTCATACTGAGAGTGTTACATTCCTCGTGTTACCCTCTTGCCTTTTGTCAGTGAATAGGAAGGTGAACGTTAGCTGCAGCTGATGCCAGCCTCAGTGGAAATTTGCTGCATGGGAAGATGTCAAAGTCATGTTTTGACAAAACTCCTGCTGAAGGGAGCCTGCTGGGGGGGCCTTGTGGGGGGCCCTTGGGAGAAGGGTACTCGGATAAACCCCTCCTTAATGGTTCAACTGTTGGCCCTCTATCTTAAAGAGCAGACTCAGCTGACTGTTGTATTCGTGTGGGTGCTCAGCTGGCATGATTGGCTCCATCTGACCTAGCACTCCCCTCTTCTGTGCCTCAGTTTCCCCATTTGTAAAAAGGGGATCATTAGCTTGAGACAGATGTACTTTTATGTAAAATGCTATGTGATCAGATCAGAAAGCGCTGCTTCTCGAAAACATCCTTGTGTTTGAAAAGCAGGTTGAAATAAAAACATTTTCTGTGGAAAACTGCAAAAGCAGAATTTCAGTCTCATGCAGAATCCCCTGTGAGTGACTTGCTGGCTCAGAATGACCTTGCTGTTGAAACTGAAGCTGTTTCTATGATGAGCATCTCCCGGTCCCCCCAGGTGCTGCTGTCATAAGGTCCTGGTCATTTTGTGTACTCAGGACAAGAACCAGCATCTACCTGGCAGTGCTCACAGGCAGAGGAATTATTCCTCTCTCCTCATCGTGAGGAGCTGAAGGACAGAGGCAAAGGCAAGTTTCAGGGGAGCCCCATTCTGTACCAGGGCCAGTGAAGGCACTGACTTCTGTGTGACTCAATCCAGTATTTTAAACCCCAAAAAATCCTTTCTGTCTAGGGAAAGACCAGCTGCTAAATCCAGCAGTGGGAATCATGACATATAACTGTATCGGTGAGAGCTGGGGGCCTTGGGGAAAGCTCCTGCCAGACCGAGGGCATCCTGAGGACACCTTTGATGGTGTCTGCTTACCTGCACGCTGTAATTGCTCAAGCTATTTGCTACATGAGGAGTCGAGAAAGTGACAGAGGCAAACAGGACACCCAATTTTCTGCGGAAAGTTAACTTTTCCAATTGCAGTTGAAAGCTTGGTTCTTTTGACCTAATTTCCCACTCCAAGGGTTAACTGCTCTCTGCGGTACGGCAGGCCCTCCAGTGAGTGCAGCCAGACAATGCCATTTAAGTGAATGTTCCTAGCCTACAGAAGTCCTGGAGATAGCTCCATCTTGCTCACAGTAGGTGTTACATTAGCTGCTCAAACCATATTCCAGTAAATTAGAGCTGGGCTGATTTAGACAATCACTGGGTCATTCTTTCCTCCAATTCCCAGTTTCACACAGAGATAACAGCAGCTGGGGGAAAGCAGGGAGGTGGACGAATAGCAGTTTGCTTGCTTATTAGGGGTTAGATGCAGTCTTGAGTCTGTGATTTGCAGAACACAACTGATACCAGCAACAAAAGCCTCAAAGTTAAATGATGCAGTATTTGTTTCAGGTCTAATAAAGACGCTTAAACAAACGCCAGGCACTTTCTTCTTCAGAAACAAGTCACTGTATTAAAATGCCTTTATAAGCAAGAACAAAACCTATGGTGAGCAGGAATTTTGGGGTGAAAGCTGGTCACTACACTGCTGGTCTTTTCCATATGGGAAAGCACAGCCAGAGCCCCACACTGGGTGTCAGGCCACCTAGTCAGTGGTGTGTGCTGGATGACTTGAGACATTTGGATATCTATTTGTATCCTGTAGGTATCATAAACCTTTTGAAGTGTGTTTGTACCTTACCCAGTGCGAGAAGAACCTGATTTTAGTTTGGCTTGTGAGTACAACAATGAAATACTGTTATTGCAGTGAGTGGCCTGACCTGCTTGCTAGCGAGTAAGTGAGAAACCTTACAACCCTTCTGAGGTCCTTTTATGTGATTTGGTGTGCTTTCCGTCAGGAATGTGTACTACTTGTACTGTTCTCTTCAGGAACTGGGTAAGTGGATATCAGATGTTGTAGCAAGGAGTTCTGCAAGTGTTGGGAGACCCTTTTAATTTTTGGCCCAGTTTAAGCCTCCAGCCCAGAAAATTATTAAGCAAGTGCTTAAATCCAAGAATCTGCCTCAGCGTGTGTGACTGAACTGATTGCTTGACGTCGAGGTGCTGCAGTGCAGAATAAAGAGAGGGGCTGGTGCTGCTCCCCAAGGCAGCCAAGCCATGACCTCTTTTTCCTCACATTATAATGTCCCTGGCAATGTGAAATGCAGCACAAATGCTTTGAAGAGGAGTGACTGCAGGTGTGCAACAGCTTCAAGGGATTAAGAAGTGGGAGGAAGCAGCAGAAGACAGGAGCCAAGGTGATGTGCAAGTGTCTGTAATTTAAAGGGGAAAAGAGTGTTTGTTTAGCTCCAGAGGATGGGTTGCTGCTTACCTTGATGTTTTCAGCTCTGGTGAGAAATACTGTATTTCTGAAGGTGTGTCCAAGGCAAGGAGCTGCTCCTGAGCTTCAGCATACAAATAGAAAGGGCACCGCAGAGAGAGAATTATTTATCTATCTATTCCCATTGCTCCCTTTAAAACTCACTGTAATGATGTTGCTATGACCCAGGCCTCTAATATTATGTGCCTCAGGTAAGGCAGATTGATATATAAATACCTGAGTTTATTACAGTTGAAAGACCTTTTTGAAAACTCAGGGGGAGGGAGAAATGGTGGGATCTAATCTACCATCCCTGAGGGAGAAAATTAGCCCACGGGGAGTGCTAAATGATATGGAGGCATTTGGATGCGGAAGGAAGAGTGCATCATTTATGAAGTGGGTCAGCTCCATCCTGGGGGGGGGGGACTGAGGCTAAGTGGGATTTGCCACTGAAGCCCTGGTTCTCAGCATGTTGCCTTCTCAGGACTGTATGGATTCTCCTTAAATCTTGGTTGTGTTTATGTAGTTCTGGGCTGGGCTGCAGCCTGCAGTCTTCTGTGCCCTGACATTGAGTGCCATGTTAGATTAGACTCACCTGAACACAAGACTTTGGGACCAGATAATCAAAGAGCAATAGGGGTTGTGTATCACGTTTCCAGAATCAGATTAAGGTTTTTCTGGAATCGTGTTAAAAAAAAAAACCCTCACTTCCCTACTTGCCTATTCCCTGGGCATTTCCAAGTGTTCAGGGTGGAGACTGAAAGTTTCTCCCTGTTGCCCTGACTGTTCTGCCAGGTGCTGTTGGTAATCACTATTCTGATAAGTTTTTCTCATGTGTTAAATCACATTATATTCAAAATTGGATCAAGCATTTTCACTGATGTGATCTAGTAGTAAAGTTACAAAGGAGTCACTTCCTGAGTGGTGTTCAAAACTGACAAGACGTGGTTGTGTGACTTGCTATGGGGCCCCAGTGGTTATCCCAGGCCTCCTCTGTTACTCTCCAAGTTAGGAGGTTTCTCACGCATGTATCAAATCCTCCTGTTTGAGCTGATAGCATTTTAAACTCTGTTTTAGTGTAGCAGAGACCTGAGGTCCAGAGCGTGGAAGACAAACAGCCACTGCTTGCATTGCTCCTGTGATATCTAGGCCTCTGACCCGTGAGCCTAGTCACTGCAGCTAGAGAAGTCACCCAGTGGAAAACATCTTTCCCTGGGGCTTTGCACAGACAGGAACCTCCAATGAATGGACCTCCAGTGGTGACATTTCCCTCTGTACCAGTAGCTGAGCCCTGCTAAACCTGGTGAAGTGCTCTGCTAACAGAAGCAGAGGCTTCCAGGAGCTGGCATGGTCACAAGGGGATTCTTGGTGGCACAGCAGCATTGATTAGGGACTGGGCATTTTAACAGAAGTTGGGAGCACAGATGTAGCCAGAACTGCATTAACTGATAAAAAGAAAAGTGCTTCTTAACATACTGTGTAATTACTGTGAAACTCATTGCCACAGGAAGCCATCGAGGCCAGGCACTTAATAAGACTCACCAAAGGGGTGGACACTTGTACAAATGGCAGAAATATGTAAAAACATGTTAGCTAATGATGACAAATTTTGCTGCAGGCTTATTAAACCATGTCTTTAAGCCAGTCTTTTCCTGGTAGAGTCCAGAAAGATGTTTTATCTGTGGAAGGAATGAGCTGGCAGACGCTTGGTCAGATGCAGTTTGGCAGCCCCTACGAGGAGTGGTGAGTTTGACAAGGACCTCATCACGTTACAGCTCTGTCACTGCGCCCCTGCCCTCTGTAGCACAGAAATCTGCATAGTTTGTGATCAATAAAAGTGGGAGCATGAAGGTGAAACCACGGTTTTCTTCCCCCTAAAGAGGAATGCATTTCCCAGATCATTACATTTTTGGTTCATGCGCTGAGGGTTTCTCTCCCTGGGAAGTTTTTACAGTAGATTGAATCTGATCATTGAAAAACTCATCTGGAAAACAGGTTAGATGCAAGTATGAAATGCTCCCCTCCCGACCTGCTTCCCTCTCCTTCTGTGTACCCTAAGGATGCTGAGGCTGATGGTGTAGGTTTAGCAGGTTTTAATTATCATTTACTAGCTAGGTGAAGTCTCAGGCCTCTCTTTCTGGATTAATCTCAAGAGAATGGGTTTTAACTTCTCATTATCTGCCTGAGATGAGTGGGTGGTCAAGGCACATTTTCCAGTGAAAGTTGTGGGTTTCCCACTTGCCTCTTGAGTTACCAGTTCAGTGTCTGAGGGCTGGTAAGTCTACTTTTAGTAGCTGGATTTGTCTTTGTTCCTGCTTTGGAATTGAGAGAAATTTGGATTTACCTGTTCTTTCCTCCATGCTTACCCGTCAAGAGGTAGGTAAAAAACCTATAGAGATTTGAGGGTTCCCGGGTGGGAAAGCGTTGACAAAATAATGTTTTTGCAGCCAGAAGTGTTACTGGTGGGAGGAGAGCTGTGCACTCTGAGCCTTCAGATAGCATTCAGACCAGTACATGCAATTGCAGAAACCATTTAATCCTGTGCAGCTACTTCCAGCTATAGCAAGGGCTTCATTTCACCCAGAGACTTTCTGTCCCTGTGCTCCTGAGAAGTTTGGCGTCCCTGTTTAACACTGCAACAGGCAGCTAATTCATACTTAAAGGTGATAACCTGCGTGGTGCAGAATCCAAGAGGTGCCTGCAAGTGTTCAACCGATTGCGTACGTTACAGGAACTTGCTCTGATCACAGACACCTAACACAAAATGCAGAAACAGGGGACTGGATGCTGCTGGTGTCTCTATTAGGGCCACACTGCTGCAGTGAGACAAATGGGAGACAGCTGGAGCTTGTTCGTTTTGGGGGTGTGAATGGTGTGGTGAGCAGAGGTGAATGGGAGCAACATGTTTAGCCCTCCTGGCTGTGATCAAATCCTGCAGAGGCAGGCAGAAGGAGAAATGGGTGTTCCAGCTAAATGCAGGTATTTTTCCTGCAGAATGCATCTCAAACATCCCACCTCTTGCTTACTTTCACCTGGAGGAAGTTACTTATTTCTGCTGACCATGCACCTCTGCAGGGTTCTGTACCAAAGCAGAGTACAGGCATGGAGGAGATGTCATCCTCTGGGCAGGGACAGGGGGACAAAGACGAGGCTTCGGTGGGCAGGCACTGGGCAGGAATTTAAGGTAAGGCCAGCAGCAGGAAGCTGCTGAAAGCTGCTTGCACACAAAAGCAGGCCCAGCCTGCATCAAAACGCTCTCTAAGTGTGCTAGAGGATAGCTAGGGTTAACAAGTGAAAGCTGCCCTGCCTGCTTTTATTCCCTGCACAGCAAACACTTGTTCTGGTTATAAATGGCTCCATGAAGAATTTATTTCTTCTGCTGTTTCTGGGTTCTGTATTCCCATGTTTCTGTTTCCGAGCACAGAGGGATATCACTCTTGCTTTGTGTTCTGCTGTCCATCTCCTTCCTGTGCTCTTTTTCTTTCCCTCCTACAGCAGAGCCATTTAGGCATCCATAAAACTCCAATAAAATTTTCTCTCCCACATACTTCTGCAAGAGCAGAAAAAACGTCTGCTTCACTTCACAGACATTTTGATGTGGGGGGAATGGACTTTTATATTTAAAAAAAAAAAAAAAAAAAAGAAGAAGTGAACGGTGAGTAAAATAACAAGCACGGAGAAAAAGGGTGGCTTTTGCAGAGCTGATGTACTCCCACCAGCTCACCTTCAGAGCAATTATGCCATGTAAATCTCCCTTTTGCAGGAAGAACCAAGGAGAGCCAAAAAGGGCACCGGGCATTTCGGCTTGTGCCCTGAATAGAGGAATAACCCAAGTATTAACACAGCTTGGCTGCAGGCCAGATGCCTGTGCATGGAAACATATTTAAACCATTGAATAAGCAGGGTATAAACAAGAATTTTCAAAGTTTGGTGTTTTTTGCAACTCCAGGCAATGAGAATTAGAGTCTACAGTTATTAAGTTCCCATCTGGTGGCTTCTTTATGAAGGAATGATATTTGCATGTTTCCAGCAGAGAAAAGCTGTTTTTAGCTCAGATAAAATGGAACATTTTGCGACGGTATGGGAAATAACAGATGATGCTGATTTTAGCAACTGGGGTTGTAGGTTTCACCAGCTGCCCTTTAAAAAAAATTATTTATCTTTAAGTAACGGGAACCAATGTTTTTCCTAGTACCCTTAAAACCCACTGACTTGGAAGACTTTGGTCAGAGGAAATGGAGAAGGCGTCTTATAGGGAGAAGGAATAACCCATAGGCAGATCCATTGAGTCCTCATTCTGGATACATTTTCCCTTTGAATTTTTTAACTTTTAATTTCAGGAAGGTGCAAGGCTGATGTAGGCACAGGTAACCAGGATGCAAAAGGGCCTGATTATTTTCTTCCTCGTAAGAGCAGTTAGGAAGGATTCGCAGTCGCTGCACTGCATTGCTACTGCGGGGTTGTTAATATTCCAAAACACACAAGGCAGGAGCCGCATGGATTAACCTAGGAGGAAGCCAGTGCCTGGCTTGTTTTGAAATATCCTTTCCCAACACTGCAAACTGAATATGGATCTGGAACCAGACACAGCTTTTTAAACCAGCCTGCTCATCCGCTGCCAGCTTAGAGCCTTAAAAACTATAAATACAGCTTGGGCAACAACAGAACCACACCGCTGCTCAGACACAAGCGCTCTCCCACCCAAACAGCTGCTCTACTGTCACTGCCAGAGCCGGGGGGGGAAATGTAATGCCCCAGTGGACCTGGGGACTGCAGCAGGAGGCAGGACCCAGGCTCAAAATAGGGTTAGTATCCTGCTCCCCACCCTGAAATGAGCTCAGCAAATGCAGTGTAATTAAGGGTGGAAGGCACGGCGTTTTGCTCGCAGGCGATGAGGTGTGTAGCTGCATTTTAGGTTCAGGGATGGACACATCCATCTGAATGTGCACGTGCACCCCATCTGAAGCCTAGCAGCCTAGGCATAATGGCCTCAGTATTGCACTACACCACACAACCCCAAGAATGGTATTTTTTATAGTAACATGATCGCTGCTCTGTCCCTGAGTCTCATCAGATGAGATTACTAACTGGGGTTAGCTCGTGGTAGTTGGTCCTGGAGTAAAAGTGATGCTGCAGCGCAGGGCTGCAAAAACTGCCCTATAGTACTGAGTATTTCAGTTAAACTTTTCTTCTTGCCTCCTTCAGGGTTTTCTGCTGATGGATAAACACAAGAAGCAACAAGCTGGAGGTTCTGACTGGCCAGGGAACTGCTGTTCCAGAGAGATGAAAACCTCAACAGCGCTGGAGAGCTCAGCCAGGTATGTGCGATCTGCACCCTGCAGGCTCCATCCTTCCAGGGCTTGCCAGTGAAAGTCCTGAGACACTGAACTTATTTCATTTTTAAGCACAACCCAGCAGATCCCACACTTTGCTCGGGGCTGGCTGGGCTGCTCTGCAGATGATCTTGCGATGTTATGACAGTACAGAGAGCCATTATTCCAAGTGCTTGCCAATCACCAGACTGCTGCCAGTCTGTGTCAAATGAAGCATCCCAGGCCCTGTCACATTAAATCCAGCAGCTCTTTCATTTGGAGCAGAGCGGTGTGTTTATTTGTGTTCCCTCCCCTCCTTTTGGGATGCCACACTCAATCATCTCAGGGGTTTGGCCTGCCTGTGCAATGCTTGTAAGTGCAGCAAAGCTCAGCACCCCTTTAAGGGCCCCTCACGCTGGGGCAAGATGCACTGTTGGGCTCTTTGCTGTGGTATTGCTTTGGAAAAAGATGGGTATAAATAAGGGGGAAAGCATGAAATATTGGTACAGCAGAGAGCGTGGTTCCAGATCAGTCCAGTGAGTGTCCTTGGCCCTGCCATGCATGCAAGTGCAAGGGCAGGGTATCACAGCCCAGTGAGTTGTTGTAAATGAGAGCAGAAGATGCAAACTAGTGGCACATCTGCTTATACCAGTCAAGGCACCTCCATATTCCTGCCTTGAAAATGGGAGGGATGAGGAATGGGACTGTCTCTGCAAAGGGAAGATCAAGCCAGGTAGCCAGCTGCAACAAAAAGGAGGGATGGAAATGAGAACGCATCCTCACCTGAAGCCCCCAAAATCCACAAGCTTGTTTTGTCTGTAAGCACTGGGGTACCAGGCTGAATTTTTCTAAGGTGGTGCCCCCACTGTGCTTCCAGGAAGCCAACATGCCTTCCCCTGTGGGCTCTCTGAGGAACAGCACCAAGCAGGATAGTGCTGCTGCAGTCATCTGGAAAGAGTGCAGTCACTCTGGCTGCACTGATCCTCAGGCAATGGAGACCCCCTGAGGAGAATTGTCCCATTCATACACAGGCCGCAGGTGGAAGGTGCAAAGAAAGGTTTGTCCAAAATGGGGAAAAGAAGGGGAAAAGATGATGAGCTGCCTGGAAAGAGGAGTACAGCGAGGAACCAGAGTTCTGCACGTAAAATGTTGTTCTGTCAGTTCAGATTCCTCTGTCCCTGCAGGAAAGCTGCACGAATCAAGTCACTCGGTATAGAGGTTGTGAAAACTGGTCATCTTCTGTTGCCTTCATAGCTTGGGAGAAAAGAGTGGTTTGTCTGATTTTTTTTCGTTTATAATGCATCTGCAGTAAGAGGTGATTCATTTCTTCTCATTATTTGGTGTTTAATTTGCCTTCTGTAGGATATGAATTCAGATGTTGTTATGGTTTTGCTCCTTTACCAGAATTAAAAACAAAATGCACAGTTAAGACAGAATTCCAGTTCTTCCAATCATTTGACAGAATGAAGCCTGCAATCCAAATTAACTGAGCTTGCTCATTACTGTTGTCACTTTGCATGCTGGCTGAGTTCTCCTGAATTCAGCCCTGATCCATTACAAAAATATATTCCTTACCTCTCTTGCAAGGAGCCCCCAGGCTGATTAAAAGCAAAAGAGGTTTTAGCTGTGATCTTTTCTCCCCTTGAAGGAGTGGCTTTTATCTGTGGCTGTTTGTTTCACAAGATAGTTTCTGGTTATTCCATGGTTATTGTGAGAATTGGTGGGGAGTTTCCCAACGGATGCATGGCCAGCTCTTCAAGGATGCCTTCTGCTTTTAAGGACTTTGACAAAACCTTACACAGATCCCCATTTGGTGTCACTCCCATACCAGTGTCTCATTAGGAAATTGGAATGATAAATCTAGCTTCGTTATCCAGCATATCTAACAATCAGCCCAGTGACATCCTTTCCTTTCATTATACAGAATGGAGATTGACTCACTGGGTGACTCTGCGTTCAGTTGAAACCACATACAGTAACTGGAAACCCAGGGAGACTCTGCGGTCTCCATGGAGACAGCACACTTACAACTTAATGTGATCAACAGATGCTGCAATAATCTTGAAAGATGGAGAAAATGTTTCAAACCGAGTGTTGTTTATGGTGGTTCAGTGGATGTTCAAATTTGCTCTGTTATGACTGGGCTCCATCTAAACGCACAGTCTTTTGAAAACACACAGACGTGTGTATTGAGGGAAAGATGTCTCGTGGGGATAAAGCAACTAGGAGCTGGGCTGCTGCTTTTCATTCCCAGCATCTGCCCTTGCAGGACGCCACCTCAACTTCCACTTCTGTCCCAGGTTATCTGTAAAATGGGGCAGTCGTCCAGTTAATAGCCCCCGTATCTTTTATGCTGTGGGGGTAATTGTAATGAGATGAAGGTAGGAGGATTCTGATGAATGAGCCTACAGTCTCAAGGAATTGGATAGGAATCTCCCTCCGTGCTGTATGAGCTAATGCTGTAGCCGACATCAAGATTTCCAGTGCAGGGTTATTTGTTTCATTCTGCGAAACCTCTGAATGGTCACTTCCTACAGAATTGTATTTTTTGTAAAGAAATGACCAGGTTTCTGCCTGCTGCTCTCAGGGACGGGTGCAGCTCCCATCCCATCTGGACCCCTTGCTTCCTCTCCAGGAGCAAGGAGGAGGCACAGTCCTCCTGAAACAGGAGCAAAGGCACGCAGGTGTTAATCCCACATTGGAAAAACTCCCGGAGTGTAGCTATTGGAAAAGATGGTCTAGATGTAAGTACTGGCTCAGAAAGCCTTCGGTTCACCAGCTGCTGGGAAGGTAGAAATTCATTCTGTACTTGCTGGTTTCTTGTTCTTTCTCCAAGCATCCTCTGCTGGCCGCTCACAGAGATAGGCTGCTTGGCTGGAGGGACGCTTGCTCTGAACTCCTGTTTTGCTGTTAAAATCTGGTGGCTGTGGAGAGTGAAGGGATTTTTTTCCCTTGTTCATTGAGTTTTTCATAGGGGAGAATTAATCTTTAATAATACGGTGGCATTTAGAGCTGTGCTAGGTGCTTTACAGACACATGTGGAGATGCAATTACCAGCTCAGGAACAGTGAGAGCAGCCTATAAAGGAAAGATGACCTAGACCGGATTTATAAGGAGGAGACTAACAGCCGTGGCAGGACTGCCCTCGAAATCAAGGAGGCTGGTTAGGAGACCTGTCCGTGCCTCTGCTGCCACAGCTCTCAGCCCACTGCTTTAGCTTATGTGCTGAGCTAGGGGAGCATTCTGCATTTCGGGAGAACTCAGGCTGTCCCCTCTGCTGGCAGAGCCCTGTAGCTGAAACTCCGCAGGTGGGCAGCAGTTGGTAACTTCTGCTATGAGACTGCATTAAGGGGAAGGCATCTTTACAGTCTAAGCATCCTGCTGGAAACCAATAGAGCAGGATGTGGTCCAAAATCCTAGCTGCTGTTTCTTTCTTCCCCTGCCAGGACAGCCTTCCTTGCAAGACCCTTGCTCAACCAGGCTCCTAGGCTGGACTCTTGCCCTTGATGAGGTGCTCAGCTTTGAACTTCCCCCTCCTGCACAGATCTGGGTCAAGAATTTTCAGGTAGAAACCATCTGACATTGTCTTATCTCAGCCTTGGAGAGATCCTTACTCATGGAGTCCAAGCCAGTTGGTTCTCCACCCAGCCTTTGGTTCCAAGGCACTGTACACACCCATGCAAGGAATCATAACCCCATAGCACAGCCATAAATACCAGCAAGGATTATTGATCATGCTCTGTCTCCAAATAACAACAGGAATGTATCTCCTTTCAAAAAAAGGGCAGGATATCTAATTCAATGAAAGGAATTCCTCGATGAAATCCCAGATGGGCCTGTAAGATCAGCCTGATTATTTTTTGAAGCCTTGGTTGCTCCGAATAAGACTGAAAATTGAATTAGCTCTGAGAGACAGCCTGGGCCAATCACTCAGGGAAGCTGAAGGACAGCTTATTGATTTTCATGTTTCAAAAAAAATTAAATGATATCCCTTTTTGTTATTTAAAATGCTGCTTAAGCAATTTAGTAATGTGATGTTGGAGGCCCAGTTCCAGGCTCTGAATCGGAAGAAGGAGGGGGAGATTTCCCTTGACAAGAGAGGTAGGTGGAAGGAAGATTTAGTGTAATTGCCTTCCCTTCCAAATAATTGATGGCACCAAAAGAATGGCTATATTTCGCCAGCCTCCTCTCCTGCATACCATTTATTAAAGATATAATAATTAATGATGTAAATAGTTGATTTATAATCAACAACACTGGTAGTTAATTGATTTTTGTGTGTGTGCACGAATTTATGATGGGAAGATACGTACAAGGTGATTACACTGTCCTGTAAGGCTGCAGCATGCCCGGGGAGAGGGAGAAGAGGTCTGGTCAGTCTCAGCAGCTGCATTTTTGGTCATTTCATTGGGAAATTTAACTGTTCTCCATCCCTCGAATGAAACCAGTGTTTGAGGGATCCCATCGGTCCAGAACAGCGGTTCCTGACTTCCAAGGGTGTGTGAAAGGACAGCATCTTCCAGGCACGGCCGTGGCTTTTAGTGGGAAATGAGCTCTGCTCTGCTGCTTTGGTAGGGGCTGGGTGGAGAGTGCCAGCCACTTCCCAGCCCTCTGCAGTGCTTTCTAGATTAAACTGTAGTGCTTGATTTCTCTCCCCCGCTGCCCCACCCCTTCCCTTCGCATTGTTTCAGGCAAATCTTTCAGAAACAGCTCTTAATCAAATGAATGTGCCGTTATAAATAAAATACCTTCTCCTCCCCCTTCTCCCCTCTCACTTCAAATCTTGAACCTGTGCCCAAGCAGGAAAATGGGATTTTTTGTTGTTGAAAAAGGTAGCTAGAAGATGTCGTTTCATGTCGTGCCCCTACTTCCCAGGTTCCCATCCCATACGGGGAATGTCTTGAAGGCATCTGGGTGATCTTAGCCCATTATCGTGGAGGGAGAGGTTTGGTGTGAGCAGTCTCTAAATGTCAGACTGGGTGGTGTGTGTTTTTGCCAACGGAGGGTGGAAACGCCCTTCCATCCCAGCAGCTGCCAGTGTGGGGAGAGAGCCCTGTCCCTCTGCAGTGTGGCTGCTGCTGGGTTTGGGATCGGCCACCCATCCACTTGCCGGGCAGGAGGCCCACACATCAGGCCTGGCCTCTCCCTGGTGTGCCACGGGCAATTTGGGAACTTAGCTGGGGTGTAAATCTGTCCCGTGCTGCCTGAAGTTCCTTGACCTTCAACTAAGACCTGAGCTGCCTCTTCTCTGTGATGAGTCGACGCTATTAATTGGAAATCCAATTCTGGAGGATTGCCAGGCTAATGCTGAGCAAGCATCGTTTGGCTCTGCAGGCAGGATATAGGACATGCCTTGGTCTATCTATAGCTGGGGAAAGTCAGCTTATTCTGCCTCACTGCAGGTGAAAAGTGGGGTAAGTGTGTCCGGGTTCCTACCTCACCACTCTTGTACCTCGCACAGTTTCATTTTTTTTTTCCTATTACTAGCTTTTTGCAAGATGAGCTGCACAGCGGAAATGGCAAGCAAAGACTGTTGGTTTTATTACCTTATCCCTATCAGCATGTGGGGCAAAATGGCATCAGTCCTCTGCAAGCAAGGCATCCCATCCCATGGAGCTCCTTCCAGAGCTGGTGGGGAGCAGTCAGGGGTTGCCTTTCCACCCTAAACAGTGACCTCAGGGCAAGATCCTTTGCCCCAGAGGGGCTGATACTGCCACGATTTAGAGCACAGCTGGGATCTGCTTGGTCTGGGGGCAAATAAGCTGCTCCTTGGAGCTCGCCTCTCATGTGGCACATGAGGAGATCGTGCTCCCATGGTCTCAGATGGGGATGCTTCAGTTTAGCCTCAAAATGAGAAGTGTTTGTAGAGCTGCCCTTTCGGGGGATGCTGTTGCCTTACATCACCCGAGGGGTAAACAAGATGCTCAGACCCTGGTAAAGAGCCTCTCCGATCCCAGAAGCCGTGCTTAGCAGAGACCTCACAGTCCAAAAAGCAGCTTTTGTTGACAACTGAGCTGAAGAGTGATTGATGCCGTGTGTCGAACAGCAGAGAGCAGGAGGTGAGCAGCAGGGCAACCCCTCTCCCAGCTGAGAGAGGCATCCGCTCAGGCCAGTGCTTGGCTGCAAGCTCCAAATGTATTTGTGATTCCCCCACTCTCCCTGTTTCTTGATCCCAGTGTTTAAGCATTGTGCAGAAAAGAGAGGCAGAGGGCAGGCTACAGAAAGCAGTGCAGATGGGAAAGAGATGATAGGGAGAAAGTGAAGCTGGACAAAGATTGGCATGGAGGACAGAGCTGAATGCCAGGCAGGGACCCAAGGCTGGTGACACAGCTTCTCTGCTACATTTTTCATGCAGACCTTTTGCCCTCCCTTCTCTTAGTGTAGGATGATCTATCTCAGGGACGTTATTCCAGTGGGTTTGTGCATGCCCTGTGGTGTGGAGGGTTAGGGATGTGCTGTGGTGGTCTGAGAGGCAGGGGGAGGCTGTCCTGATGGTTGGTCCTGGGCTGAGCCGCAGCTCAGCTGTGTATCACAGCATCGCTGATCAGCATGGAGATGTGAGAGAGGCTGACAAGGGTTATGCTAAGCCAGAGCTGATCAATTCCAATCTGATTAATACTAACTGTTTATAAAGTGTGTCAGACCCAAACGTGCGTCCAATATTAATTAATCCTCCGAACTGCCCAGGGAAGTAGGGAGGAAAGATTGTGTCCCTTTCTAAAGAAAGGAAGCAGCTGGGAGTAATTGATTAGGTGGCACTGGGATCTTGGGGGTTATTTCTGCTTCTCTCTTTGTCTTGGACATTTGTAGGGAGCTTTGGAGGGCAGAGCACAGCTTTTGAGTCTGTGCAGTGCCCAGCACCGAGGGAAGGTCTGCAGGTTTGGGCTCCTCTCCAGGAGATGCAGAATGACTTAATTCGTGGCAAGTCCCTACTGAGTTATTATGGGCTTCCCTGCTGCCTGGACTGCATTCAGAGAGGGGAGATGTCCCTGTAGGATGCTGGCTGTCCCCTGCAGGTGCCTCGTTCCAGCCAGCGGGCATGGCAGGACACTGCAGGTACATGCAGGGCCCCACAGGAGCAAGAAGGCAGCTGATACAGGACCAAGCTCTCTACAAGACCAGGAGAGGTAAGGGCAGGAGATGGGGCCGTTGCTTCAGACACCAGAACTGAGTACAGCAGCTTGAAGGTGAGGGAACCCTGCTCAGTCTGGTCTGTGCCCCGGGGAGATCCCGATGTGCTACCAGCACAGGCACAAAAGACCCTCTCTGCTCCAAAGGCTGCTCCCCTGTGCACAGCCTCTGTGCCTCTTTCCAGGTATGTTCTCTCTCGTTTGTATCACATCACTGGGAAAGCAGATGAAATTGTAAAATCTGGGCCTTTGTTTTAATTTCAATCAGCCTTTTGATTGATGCAGTAAAACCACTGGAAGCCGCTGGTGCAGCCATAGCTCTGTGCTCCCCACGCAGGGCATCACATTGTGTGCCCTGCCAACTTCAAGGGTTCCTGGCAAAGAGCTTCTGGTCCCTGCAGCTGGGAGCAATAAGTTTTTCAGCTGCTTTGGCTAGATGCAAACAAGTTCCAGGGCCCCCGTTTGTCACCGTGTGTAGCCCCAGTGCATCGATGGGGATGGAAACTGAGAGCAACAGCACCTTGAACAGCCCAGCTGAAGCCACAGGAATCCCTCCAGGGTCTGGCCCATGCTCTGGCCAGCACTGTGAATAAACAGAGTACTTTCCTCCCCATGCCTGGAAATCCAGGGCCTTTCACAAGCACTAGAATTTGCATAAAACACTTAAAGCTCACATAAATAAACCTAGACAGCCAGATCTTGCAGGAACCAAATGAAATCATAAAGCTCTAGATTTTAATTAGTCTCTCACCCCTGCTATATCAAACGATCATCATTGCTCATGTCAAACTGATGCTTATTCTGGGATATAAAAAAAAAAAAGCCTGACTCCCCTGACAGGGCTGAGGGATGTAAAGGTGGAGGAGGGAGCTGAAAGAGCCATATGGGCCCGAGTGGTTCCTGGGCT
Source organism: Aythya fuligula (assembly GCF_009819795.1). Lineage (NCBI taxonomy): Eukaryota > Metazoa > Chordata > Aves > Anseriformes > Anatidae > Aythya > Aythya fuligula. The sequence goes on along the minus strand of NC_045584.1, from coordinate 2,514,291 downwards.
GTGGTCTCTCTGGCACAGAGTTTGCCTAGGAGTCTCCAGCACAGATGGGCTGGATTTTCCTTCCGTTTCACATGAGTATAGTGAGGACAAGGCAGGGAACTCCACAGAGGGACTCGCACCCCAAGATAGCCCCAGTCCCCTCAGCTCCCAAGGAGCAGAGCAGGGACAGGGGCATTTCTGTGCCTTGGGCAGACCTGGCTTGCAAGCTGGAGCTGTGCAGTGGGTCCCCAGCCAGCCCCAGCCAAAGGGAGCAGGAGGCAGAGTGATGTCCCTTCCAGATGCTGGAAGCCTTTCAGCATACAGAGAGGGAAGCCTGTGTTTTTTTTTTTCCCCTTTACCTTCATGCTGCCAGCCGTTCAAGCACAGGTGCTGGTTATGGAGCTGTTGTTGAGGGTTATTAAAGATAAATTTTTTCGTTCTCCCTTTGATTGATGCCTTAATAGATTCCTCCAGATGTGATAAGGTCAAATTTAAATTTAATCAGTTTTTTCATTTTTTTTTTTTAAATTCCTGGATGATGCATAAACACACCAGTGTTGGGAAGGTGCAAGCAGTTGGGGAGGCTGTGATAAGTTTTGCTCTCTGCTTCTGTTTAAATCATTGTAATGACAGGCTGGTGAACTGCAGGGTTCCAGAGCTTTCCAGATAAAATCTTGAGCGTGGAACCTTTCTAGGTGAAGAAACTCCTACAAATCAGCAGAAAATTCATAGAAGGTACTGGAAAAATCCCATTTGGGAAACCCTTCTGAGCTCCTAGATCTAGGAGTTCCTGGAAAGTACCAGAAAATCAAAAATGTTACAAATCTTGCAAATTTTTCACAGAACAGCATGAGATCTTGCTCTAAAACAGGGATGAAAAACAGCACAAATATTTGGGTGTCCTGCTATCAGCTCTGCAGCTGCCTTGTGCAGTTTTTCTTTCGGGAAGCGACATGGGGTTGTCTCAAGCAGGACCTTGCAGACATCCAGGTACCAGGTGTTGGTGACCTCTTTTAAAAGTATCGGCCCCGATTTCTGTTTACCTCAGTTCTTCCACTCGTGGGAAGGCAATGTGTTTGGGGAAAAGCCCCAGTGTGGGAGGGTGATGGGTTTTTTTTGAAGTACTTCTTAATCATTTGGCCACAATGACACCTTCCAGCTTCATAGATGTTGTTGAAACGGAGGAAGCAGGAGTTGCAGCCAGGCTTGAAGTGAAGTGCTAGTGTCTCCAGCAGCAGCATGATGCTTCAGAACACCCCTCACTGCCATCGCTTCCTGCTTGGGAACAGAACAGGCTCTGCTGCAGGACTCTGCCCTTCACTGCTCTTCAGCAGTTGGTGGCATGGCTGATGAGAGCACACACCTCTCAATTATTTTGTGAGATTTGGGCTGGTTTTCAGCAACACTGGTGTCTGGAGTGATGTGAATGCACCAGACTCGGCTTTCTCTTTTATTATTCTTGCTCTTTTACTCATTTTTTGCTTTGCCCACCATTCCTACTGCTTCCATCCAGGCAGGAGGTGCACACAGAGGGGTGCCACAGGATGGCTCCTACCTTGCCAAAGGCAGGAGCAGCTCTCGTTAGGCTGTACCGTTGTGTTAGCTGATATTTTAACAAACATGTAGCTGTTAAAATGCTTGTTCTCTGTGCCTTAATGCGAACAGCAGCCCAAGAGACACGGCTTATGGGGACTTGTTTGTGTTAGGGATGTTTGCAGCAGGTTAGGCACCATGTGTTGTGCTGCCAGAGCGTGCTTGTAGGGTGTGCTTGTAGAGCAGGCGAGATGGCTCCAGGGACCAGGGGGGCTCTGAGGAGCCTGGCTGTGGCCAGAGCAGGGGATCGGTGTCTTCAGGGGCCCAGGCAGGCTCTGAGGGGCTTGGCTGTGGCCAGTGCAGGGGATCCGTGTCTTCAGGGGCCCAGGGTACTGCACTGCTAGTCCATCCCCTACCATGGTTTCAGCTAGTCCTAGCACTGCTTTCCCAGGCGGCACAAAGGCAGGACTCATGCCAATAGGTGCTCTGGCTGAGGCTGAGATGAGGATTTTTGGGGGAAAAGGAGGAGAGTTCAGCTATATGGAAACTGGCCAAACCATGCCATTTACCTTCACAGATTGTTGGTTTTTTTTTGGCCTGTTTTATTCAAACTGCTCTGTGAATAGTTGCAGTGGGGACGAGCTGTCAAGTGTAAGCCAGCTTTTGGTGGACTGGGCCATAGTGACTCCAGGCAAACCCATGGCGTTCCTGTCAGCACAGAGGCGATGAACATGGCTGCCTCTCACCTCCACACAGCCCGGGGACAGTGCTGAGGCCCACTGCGAGCACGGTCTGGGTTTAAGTACAGACTTGGCTCCTACTTGACTGTCAGTGTAGACACATCCTTAGTGTTTTCATTGCTGGGGGAAACAAACCCTTCGGCGTGTGCTTGCCTTCACACCCTGCGCGGATCCAGCTGTCTCTGCTTTCTCTCTGCTCGCAAGCAGATGGCGGAGCGAGAGAGGAGATGCCTCAGGTGAGCTGGGCTGGGAGACACAAGTGTGAAGAGACACATCGTTGCGTTGTCAAAATATTGGGATGTCTAGTTTAAACCAGAACAGAAGGGATTGCAAAAGCCACCGGCTCCCCTGGTAACAGCGCACGGGTCCGCGTGTAGGCCGTGAGCTGGGGGAGTACGAGGAGGTGGGGGTTAGCGGGAGCTGTGGGGCTGTGGGTGGGCTGCACGCCCTGCAGGCACCCCTGCTCTGCAAACAATAACAGGAACGTTTAAATGCCGTAAAGCTCATTTTATCAGGGAGATGGTTTGTTCCGAAAGCGGCTGTTGTGCGCGGTTCCTTTGATAGGTCTCAGCAGATAGCACCAATTATAAAATTATTAACAAACGAATGTGCTCCTTCGCTCCAATTAAATGATAAGAGCTAAAGCAAAGAGGCAGATTTTTATCATTATCAGATTACAGGCCCATATTGTGCTGATAATAAAGTAGGCACTTTCTGATATGCTACCTCCAATATGACTCCTTAGATTATTGTATGGCTATGGAAAAAAAAATAAAAAGAATTTTGCAAAAAGCAATAACAACGTTGGAAGTGTCTTTATCATAGGCCGTTCAAGGGAGCGTAACAAAGGGGCACGAAATGACTCAGGCTGATGGCAGTGAGGATAATAAGAGCATCAGGAGTGGGGAGGGTGCCCACACGGCAGAGCACTGGGCCAGAACATCTCAAGGCTGTTAAGCAAACTCCCTCTTAAGGCTTTATCTCTTTCATGTAATCAGGGAGGCAGTCTTCTGCAGCGCGTGGAAAAGTGAAAAGATCCACAGGAGGAGGAAATATTTGATATTGAAAGATCTTACAGGGGTGGGAGGAGTGTTTCCCTCCTGTTCATTTCCCCCTAGAAAGTCTGGCAGGATTTGGGCTGCGGTTACAAATGCACACTTCCTTTTTCAGCAGCTGAAATCTGATGTTTCAGAGGTGATCAAATGTAATTAGGCAGCATAGTACTAATTCAGATGCCATGTGATGTGTCGAAGGAGGGGAATAGCAACTGCATGGCAGGAGGGACAGAATCAGTTTCCCCTTCCTGACCCTGAAGCAATCATATAAAGCCCGAGAGCTGGTTTTATTTTCCTCTCTGCAGGGGAGAGACAGCAGTTTAAGGAAGAGTCCTACTCTGTATTTGACTCTACGCCTTGCTATGTGTTAGGTTGTTAGGCTGGTAAAATATGTAGAGGATGTGATTCCTTTCCTGTACTGGCATAAATCAGAAGTCACTCTAGCTGCGCTGATTTACACAAGCTGAGGGTTTGGCTTAACAAAATTATAACAGCATAAAGCTGGTGAGGAGGAAAGGTCGAGCCCACCGTATCTGTCTCAAAGCATGGTGATATTAGCCATGAAATTGTGATCATGACTGATCAGGGAACCTCATCATTAAGTGACTAATTATTATTAATTATTATTTATTAGTGTAGCACCAGGGAGCCCTTGTCACATTCATGTTAAGCTCCCTTGAACTTGGATCCACTCCAAATTTTCTGAAGTCCTTGAGTTTGCAAAACAGAGCTGCTGATCTCCTAGGAACAGGTCTCAGAGTTTAATACTCCTGGGACTGACAAGCCTCAAAGGAGGAGTGCTGTAACGTGTGTATTGCTCATGGCGGGTCCTGAGAGAAGCCCAGCAAAGAACTGGGAAATAATAATGTGAAAATGGTGAGCTGCAGCTAGACTTCTGCTGAACTCGGGGATGGTTCTTTGTGTCTGTGTGTGGCTGCAGGCTCAAGCGCTTCTAATTACCCATCCCAAGTGATCAGATCAAATTATCTCAGAGGGCTAATTTCAATGAATTTTGCTCTCATTTTCACCGATGTAAATCACAACTCCTCTGCTGTGAGTGGAGCTGAGCTGGATTTACACCCAGCGTAACAGAGGCTGGAAAGCATCTGCACTGAACTCCTGCCAGTTCTTTTCTGAGTCTGCCTACAGAGACTCCAGAACCGAGTGACATTGGCTTTCCTAGGCATCAAAGGGCCACTTGAAAGGCTAATTAATGTTATCTCTGTGCCAGATCAGGGACGTAAAGGACTGTTTTCTTGTCCTGATGCAGCACCAACATGTGCGGTTTTACAGCCCCAGCCTGTTGGCTGCTGATTCTGCTTGCGTTCACTGTTATTTACAACCCTGTACACAAAAAGGTCTATTTTATTTATTTGTATGTTTTTGCTTCCCGGGAAGATCTTCAGCTGCGAGCTGAGTCAGCAGGATCTCTAGTCAAACGGCGAGCCTCTTTCCCTACAAGATACTGAAACCCCGTGATGTTTAGCCTGACAGGAGAGAACTTTGCTTTCAGTGTGCCACATCACTTTGTTTCGCCTCCCATCTTTCCCTGCAAGCAGGAAGCAGCCCTCTTGAATATAATTTCTATTGAAAGCAAATGGTGTCTATGTCTGATTAGTTCTGGCTTGAGGCTGTATCAACAAGCTCACTGTTGGTCCTGCATTTGCAGCCTGGAATATTTTAGGGCACTTGAGTCTGACAGATTCATGTTTATTACATTAAACCATTTTATCATTGACTCGCCAAAGTGTTATTCTCCCAGCTGGAAAGAGGCAGTTAAAAAAAAAAAGGCAGTTACACCTCAGTCCGAAGTGCTGACAACAAGGCCAAATCCTGAAGCCTTTGCTTAGAGGCTCAGAGGAGCTAATCCTGCTCTTGTGCAGGGTCTCATTCTGCCCCTGCTGTAGTGAATGGCAAAGCTGTGGTGTGAGAAGGAAGACTCCTCTGAAAGCGACAGAATTTGATTGAGACATGACACTGGGTAAGTGGGAATCAAACCAGCAGATTGTGGTCTGTTGTATGGGCCAGAGGCTCTGCTGGTGTTCCTAGGATTGCCCCAGCTTGTCCCTGTCCCTGTATAACAGACCAGGCCCCTTCTCCTCAGGGAGCCACAGCTGTTTCATAGCACTAACATCAGCAAAACCTGTGTCAGCAAATAGGCCTGTCCAGACAAAGAGGGAGCTGTGAGGGGAAGTGCTTTTGCTGTTATTTTTTTCTTTTGCTAAGCCATTTCTCACAGTGCAACTGTACAAACACAGTAAGTCACCTTTTTCCCCCCAGAAGCCCAGGGCCTCAAGGATTCTGTTTGCATTTCCTCCTTGGGGACAGGGTTTCCATTACACCAAGGCCTCTCTGCTTCACTCTGGCAGCCTACAAAGGTCTTGAAAGGGTTGGAAAATGTCCCCTGCCAGCTTCCCTTGCTCGGGAGAGCTCCCTGGCTCACACGGAGCTGGCAGTGGGCCTCTGTGCCGCAGAAGCCTCCGCTCTGTGGGAAATCCCAAGGGGACGAGCTGTGGGCTCTTTCAAAACAAAGGTATACATTTCAAAACATCCTGTGGAAGGGAAAATACCATCAGCAACCAGCAAACGGTTTTGAAGCAATCAGGCTGTTCCATTTAAAACCACCCAGAGTCTGGCAGCCTCCTCCACTATTTTTCTTTCTTGCTTAACATCTAGAAGTCTCGGAGGAATTTCCCGGTACATTTGCTCTGCTTCACCACAGGTCTCCGTAGAGTGTCTCTGTGACATGCACTGTGTGGCCTGACGCTTGACTTTGTCATTCTGCCCATCTTGTCACTCTCACAGATTAATCAGAGTAATTCTTAATATTTCCCAGAAGCAACTTCTGCCTGGGTTCTCCTGCAGGTGTTTTTACCAACGTTACTGGCAGCTGTGCACCATCCCAGCAAGACGAGGGAGATTGAGGTGCTGAAAGCAAGCACAAGTGAGCTGGAAGCTAATCATGCTAACCTAAGCTACCTGTCCAGAGTTTCCTTGTCAACAAAAACAAAAGATACAAACTCCCAGAGATGTCCTGTGTTGTGAGGGGTGAGTAGTGTTTTGGGGACCAGAGGGCGAGGGGATGTCTGGAGCTGGTTAGGGCAAATGGCTGATGTATTTATCTGGAGCACCTTGGTATGTGGGGTTCCTTGAACTACAGGGGAGGTGAGCCCTTACCCTTTTTTCAAGGCTGTGAGCCAGCTAGAGAAGTGATAAGGGGTAGGATGAAGGGCAGTGGAGCTGAGACGTGTCAGGCTTCCCAAGTCCCAGGCCAGTTCCTTGTCCATTAAACAGCACAGCCCTCCTTGGCACCTGCGGACTGTCTTTCAGTCCAATACTCTGTTCACAGTCCAAGGCATTCTCAAATTTAAGGAAGAGACGATAAAATAGATGAAAGCTGATCAGGAACTAACATTCTTTAAGATCGCACTCAGTAACCCTTTGTTTAGCTAACCCGCTCTTTGAAGAAACTGGCTGCACATCTGAAATGCGTTTGCTCTGTAGACAGATAACTGTGAAAGTAGAACCCGGTCTCCAAAGAGCTTTAAGCTTTCTTTGAAGAAGGCAACCGACTACATGTCATGCCACATAAGACATTAACCTTTAAATGTTATGCAGATGACTGGGGAAGGAGGCCATTTGTTACAGGAGGGGAAAAAAGAGAAAGGGTGGTTTTGGCTCTGCTGCCAGGAGAGCCAATTCCCATCAGTGGGTTTGATGCATTGTTTCATAAGTAGCAGTGTTGCTTTTGTAGGAGAGCAGCTCTCAGAAACTGTAATGTTTAATGCAGAATGAAATGTGTTCTAGGAGAGAGAGTTTTTGCAGCCAGTGAAGCAGGATGCGTCTCAGAGACTCTTTCCTTAATGCTCTCTGATTCTACAGCAAAGGCATAGTCTGCTTTGTGGTCCTTGCATCACATGTAGGTCTCTGCACCACAGATCATTTCTGGGATGTTTTTGTTTTCAAGAACTGTTGCCATTGTGGAAAGCAAGCCAGAAAGCATACCTTGTGTTGTCCTGGGCAAGAGACATTGTTTTGTTCTTTGGTATGTCTTCTTTGGAAAACAAAAGTAATTTGTGCTAACATGGTGTGCTAGTTGTATGCAGAAAACAGCACAAGGCATTGAAAGTACTGGAAGCTGTAGCTCTCCAAATTAAACTGTGAATCCCCTCCTGCCTTCCCCTTCTCAAAGCATTCGCTCTCAGGGCAGCTTTGCATTTCCTTTCTGTTTTCAATATAGACACGTGTGCTTACTGCAACTATTTTATCAATGAATAGCAGTTGAAAAAGTACTGGTTTTGGTGTGGTTTATCCCAACCCTGTAGTAAGAGTCTGACCTTCCCGTTAGAGATTGCTCTGCTTCGCATGCAAGAAACATTACCAGAATGTTGCTTTACCCTCTAGCACGTTTACCTCTCTGTGGGCATCATCGAAGCACTAGCTATTATGGCTATACTGCTCCAGCACAGCTCTTCCTAATGATAATATTTTTCCCTTCTTAAAACAACTTCAACGACCATGACTAAGTACCCAGCAGGTCAGCCGGGAGTAATCGGGTTTCTGCCTGCATCTTTCAAACAGAGCGAGGCTTCTTCGGGTCTCTGCGTCACACACCCAGGCTTTGGGGGAATCGCCATTAATGGCTGGGAATGTGTCTTGGCTTTCCTCTTAATCTCTTATCACAAGATTAGCTAATGTCTGCAAAGCCCAGGAGGATTGGGTAATGATAAGGGATCATCAGGCGAGATGGGAAGATAAGCATTGTTCTCTAAGATACTAGCCTCCCAAGGAGATAATTATCTCGTGCTCTCCATCAGCGCTCTGCTCGCCCCATCCCGGAGGCCCTCTGCACTGCGGTTGTTGCAACGGGGCACAGCAAAGTAGCAGCAGGGGAGCGAGTGCCCCTTGCAACCCTACAGAGAGCTGCAAAGTCCCAGACTCCATGTGAGGGTAGCAGTCTGTGCTGCTCGGGGCTTTGCATGGCCCCCACAGCCCCTGACTCCAGGATCCCAAGTGCCACACGGGGTTTGAGGTGACCCACTGCGTGCAAAGGACAATTGGTGTTTTCAGCCCCGCTGGTAAAAAGAAGGAAGAAAAAAAAATGTGTGGGGGTGGAAAAGCCCAACTCCTTTTTTCTGTGCTCTACAAGGTGCTAGAAAAGCAGAGCAAGCATCCTGCCGGATGTCTGTGTCGGTACAGGGAGCGGTTTGAGACATTCCTTTCCATCAGCTGCTTGTAACCTGTCTCAGCTGAGTCGTCGTCGCCCACGGTGTGTGCACATTCCCAGCTGCTCCACTGCAAAATGAGACGGGTTCTTCTAATCCTTCTCTCCCCCTGACTGTGTCTCGGGGCTCCCTGGGGCGATTGTTTCTTCAGAGGCAGTGTTTTGGCGAACAATGGTTTGTATCCCTGCAAAACAAGTACCAGGTCTCCAGCAGAGCGGGACCACCCGTCCTAAAACTGGTTTTGAACTGTGCTGGGATTGGAAGTGAGTTCTCTACTTTTTGGTGTTTTCTTCTCTTTTTGGTGTTTGCAGTAGAAACACCAAAGGAGCTTTGGAGAGGCGCTGGCTGCCAAACCACACCATCTCCAGGGCAGCATTGGGTCTGGGTCATCCCTCTCGTGGAGTCGTGGGGACGTGGTGGCATGGAGCGATTGCCTGGCACCCCATTCTGCTGCCCACATGGCAGCTCCTGCTTCTCCTTCCTCCTGCACTCCTGCTGCTCCAACCATGGTTAGCTCAGATTTACACCTCGTGAGGCACCGTCTGTGCCGCTGACTATCCATTTCATTATCTGCTTGTAATTGTTTTGTCTTCCCTGATCTTTTGTTCACCTGTGATGAGCGTACAATCAGTTTTGCTCTCCTCTGACATGAGTTACATGCCTTTTGAGCCCTGACTGATTAAACTCTCTTCCTTCTTCAAGTAAATTGGTTCCCATAGAGCTGTCCACTAGTGTGACTCCATTCAGTGTCTGAATTACATCTTCCCAGCTGACAGATGGATCGCTTGAGGGTTTTGTGGTCATTGTGCTAGCCTCAGAAGTTTGTGGATGATTATGTTCCCAACCTGGTCAGCCAGCTTTTGTTTGCTGGAACTTTTCTACTCTAAATATTGGTGACTGATGCCTGGTCTGATTGTTCTCAGGCTACTGGAGCCTGCTGCTGCGAGGGAACATTGCTGTGTTATCTGAGAGTTGTGAGCCGCACGTTTGGACCCCTTCTTGGCTGATGTTACTTAGTGCCAGCATCTGCCTCCAACCTTCACTGCCTTGCAGCAAGTAGTGGCTGCCCAGGCAGGGATGCAAACCAGCCAGACCCTGCTCCACTGCGTAGGATTGTTTTGCACCAACTTACACGTATTTATGTACAAAACAAAACTAAGTGGACTTGAAGGATGCTGCTCGAGAGAGACTGCTTAAAGGAGGAAGACAACATCCATAGGTGAGGTGAGGACAATGCCATGCTCCACCCCATACAGTTGTCCCATGCAGCCTGGCTGTCCCTGTCTGGCACCCTCTCTGTTGGCAGGGTGACAGTCAATGTGCACAGCTCAAAGATACTTTGCCAACAGGGGCGGATTAAACTCTGCTTTATTGCTTTCAGGGGCTTCTCTAGCTCTTCCCCGGCTAATGAAAATGTTTGGAGAGTTGGCCAGTGGATGGTATTAATTGGCTCGTGTGATATTTATTTGAATTTTAATTGGATGAGAATTCAATAGAAATAACTGTTATTATGAAACTGAATAATGAAGCAGCAGTAGAATTAGTGACCCGTTTTTAGCAGGAAGAAATACTTTTTTATTACTTAAAACAAGCTTAAATTAACAACCGCAGATAATGGTTCCCCAGAGCTAGATAAGGGGTTAAGGATCATTGCTCGCAGCGATGACAGGCTACTCACTAAAGTTGGTGAGTTATGTTTCAAGGTTAGGGTTTATAGCTCGGATATATTGTCTCCAAGTGAGTGAAACTTGGTTGACTGGCAAGCCAAATGACTCACAAATTGACCTGAAAAATAGCATTCCCCCCTGCAGCCCTGGTTGTGTAAATGATGTTTTGGAAACCTCCAATTGTGTGGCCAGTTATAAGATTCATCTCATTTGAAGGGGAAGTGGAAAAGATGAGTGTAATCTGGAAACAAAGGACCCTGTGCCCTCAGGTTTTGGCACAGGAGCTGAGCTGCTGATGCCAGTTAAAAGGCTGCTGCCACTCGTTGCAGCTTTGGGAAGTGACGAGGTCGACACCTTATTTCGGAAAGATGTTTCTCAGGCTGGCAACGTCAGCACAGCAGAGGGGCCGTGCACGAGGAATGAGGACGAAGTTGCCCTGAAAGCTTTAATCTTGTGAAACCTCAGCCCAGTTCTCTCAGTGCCTTGAGCCTGCCTGAATATGCATTAGATCAGAGCGGTGCTACCCACAGATGTTCAGGAGGTTCGGTGTTAATGGATTAGACACACGCTTAGATTAGAAGTTGAGTTTCGGTGCAGTTCTGCCTCACCAGCAGCTTTGCGGGGCCAGATGAGAATCCGTTTGTGACAAAAACCTAAAAATATCAAACAACTCGGGCAAACTGACAGTGGCCCTTTATTGCGAATGATGTCAGGCCCTTCATGGAGACATTTATCCCAGCACTGATTGCCCGTGGCCAGCCCAGTCCAGGTGCCAGAGTCCAGCTGCAGGGCACCAGAAAATCAGTCACATTTTCATCCAGATGTCACCAAGGGGAAGTTTCTTTCATGTTTCTGTCATATTTAATGGTGTCTGAGCTTAAAATAAACCTACTAAAGGCTCAGCTTCACCTTGGATTGCTGCTCCTCTGTAATCATTTACGCTGGTAAAAGTGGTGTAATTCACATTTCATTTATGCCCACGACATGGTACATGCAGCAGCAGGGGAACGTGGCCTCTTTTCTCGCTGGAACCTTTAAGGTTTCCAGCTCCAAGTGTAATTGGACACTATTACAGTGTTTTATGAGCCTTGTTTGCCTGCACTAAGAAGAACAAAAAGTAGTTCTTAACTCAAGCTAAAAGAGCAGGGAAAACAAAGCAATTTGGGCTGTAACTTAAATTCCTAATACTAATTAAAGCAATCTGGTTTGCTGAGCACATCGGGTGGATGTACCCAACGGGGTGATGTGTGCTCCTTGGCACCATAGCCCTAGGAATGGGCTGGGGGCCAACTGGGAGACCCAGCCTGGGATTTTGGCTGCTTTCACCAGGGCCCATAGGCTGCACGTTACAGGTTGCTTTGCTTGGATGGTTTTTTTTTGAGCGAACCCTTATCCCCACTAATATTTATTGGGGTCTGTCTCACTGTAAACATATCTGTATCGAAGCTGTTAGATATAAACCAAGTCAGGTAAATCCAGCGCAGAGGAGGATATACTGGAGAAATGTAGACTAAAGCCTGTCAGATTTATTTTTATTTATGTCGATTTCTACAAACATAAAGCAGCTCTGCTAGACTTTGAAGGAGTCAGAGAGATTCATGCTGTATTCCCCCATACCCGCAGGAGCTGCATGCAAAGCTACACACTGGGTTTTGACAGCAAGGATTGAGCCCACAGCCTCAGGTTAAAGCTAAATTATTTGAGCAAGAGAAACAGTCCACAGACTGTGGAAAACAGCTTAAAGCCACCCGTATCTGAAATATATAAAGCTTGAGCCAGAGCTTCCTGAAGCCAGTGGCATCCTTCGCTGCTTTGGCTGCCAGATGACCAGTTCCTATCCCTGAGCTCTGGGGGATCCATGGATAAGGGCTGATGCAGCCACAAGTGTGTAAGAGCTGAGCTCCCCGTTATATCTCGAGGAAGCAAACTGTCCCTGTCCTCCCTCCTTCCCCTGCGTCAGCACATGGGACAGGAGATGGATGTTCCCACAACACCCATTTCCAGTCTTTTTTCGTGTGTGCGAGTAATTCTGTTTCAATGGAAGACTGCTGGAGTTGTCCAGTGTCCATCAGTCTGGTGGTGAGTATTTATTGACAAGATACAGAACTCTTTCTGTCCTAGCAGCTTGCAGCAAAGCAATCAGGAGTGTTTTTTCTCAGTCAGGTCTAAGTGGGTCCATAGCTGAGTGAACCATGGCATCTCCTGGTAGCCTGGGTGCTTTTCTGGCCCTGCGGGACCCGTCTGTAGCTGGTGCTGCTCTGGTTTTATCCAGAGCCAGCACTGCAAACGTTCTGCATGCTGGAGCAGGAATAAAGACACTTTCCAGCAACCATAATCCTGCATTATCTGCAGTGCCTCTGACTTTAAGTCTCCCCCTCTTAGTCTCCACTTCCTCCTCCACATCTTGAGAATTAACCAGGGGAGGAGGTGGCTCCTGGCTCCTCTGCAGCTGCCTAGTGGCTGCCTGGGACCCTCCTGGGTGCTGGGAGCACAAGCAGGACATTGCTGGTCACTAGCTGGCACCCTTGTCACCTCTCCCTCGAATCCTGTGGCTAATGCTTTCTTAATTTGCTCATCTGTAAAGTACTTAACATCCATCCACTGAATTATGGTTTAATTGTGCAAGCTTCCCCGATAATGCTGTTCGCTGACATGAGGCTTAGGATAAGATGTTGATTTCTTGCTTGCCGGTAATTGTGGTAATGATGCTCCGTAGTTGTAGGACAGCGGCTGTGCTTTTGGGCAGGAGTAGGAGCTCTTCATATCTTTGCAACCTGAGTGAACACGAGCAGGTAGCGTTCCTGCTGTCACTGGAGATGGGGAGACTGGGGCAGGGGATAGCTGAAGCTAATGGTGTGTACTGTGGATACTGATTATTTGGGAAGAGGTCTCGAGTCCCTAGATCTCTAGAGCCTCTGAGCAACCCTAACTGCCTTCTGCCACGCATGGGCCACTCCATCACAGAGCCTTGCTGAGGTCACAGTGGCCACCACTGCCCCATGGGCCCTATAAAACAGGCCCCCTGATGCTGGCCCACCACTCGCTCAGCGACTAGCTCTTCTGACAGCCAGCGAAAGCGGCAGGAGGACGACTAGAAGCATCAAAGCGAGAAGCGGCCCTTCTTGGTGTGCGAGGACAGCGATGCCGTCCGAAAGAGCACCAAGAAGGAATGCAGCTAACACGAAGGAGATGTGTCGTGGGCGGAGGGAGAGCGCCGGCAGCACAAGAGACATCAGTGCTCGAGAGACCTCTGGCGCCCAGCCCACTGACAGACATCGGCGGTACCACTGGTACCGCAACGACGCGGGGAACAGGCCGGCCCCTCAAGCACCCAGCGAAAGGGGGCCTGGGCCTTCCCAGAGGCGTAACGGTGGCGTGGGGCAAAATCAGGAGCATCAGGCAGATGGCCACGGGAAGCAGAGGCGTGCCAACGGTCCAGAACGGAGCGTGGGACCCAGACATGGCCGTGAAACAGTCAGCAACCTCAAATCCATGCGTGAAAACCAAGCTGACAGTGGCATGGGACCTACGGGCGGAACTGGACGACCATCTGGCTCGGCACCCTGGCCCGAAAACCTTCCGAATGGAAGGCAATCCGTTTGGGCGGTCCCAGGCAAAGACTGGCTTGACCTTCAGCCAAGCACTGTGGAGCCCATGGAGCTGGGTCCACAAGAAGAGGTGGAGGAACAAATGGAAGTGGATCCACCTCCACCAGAACAGACCTGGGACTACCGCAGCATGTCATTGCTCTCTTCCATCCGAGAGCACCAACAGCGGCGCAGGAGTGCCCGCTCAGCTCCCTACTCGTTGCTCAGGCTCCATCCCAAGCATTAGCTTGGGACCACCGAACACCACGGACATCCCGCAGGCTCACCTGCAGGATGTCCCGGCAATAAACAACTCTTGCCGATTCTCAGGGGTTGTGTGAGTGCTTCTTTCCCATCCCACGGCCCTTGTGCGAGAGGTGGCAGCCCTTCTGCACAGAGCCTAGAGGAAGAGCACGAGAGAGGACCGAGAGGACCCAGCTTCCTTTGGGCTGCTGTGCTGGGGGGACAGGAGGAGTCCCCAAGAGCCACCATGCACCTTTAACATTTGTGAGAATAGACTGAGGGGTGAAAATAGTAGTGTGTGAGCAATCATGGGTGGCGTATTTCTTATATTAGGAGTGAGTTTGTGTATCTAATTGGTAACAACCAACATGGAGAAGGCTGAGGTACTCAACACCTTCTTTGCCTCCATCTGCACTGGTAGTTGGGCTTCTCAAGTCTTTCATTTCCCTGAACACGTAGATGGAGGCTGGGGGAAGTGGTCGAGTCACCATCCCTGGGGGTGTTCAAGGAAAGGTTGGACGCGGCACTTAGGGACATGGTTTAGTGGGTGACATTGGTGGTAGGGGGGTGGTTGGACCAGATAATCACGAAGGTCTTTTCCAACCTTAATTTTTCTATGATTCTAAGTGTTTTGTCTCCTGCCATATGCCAGCAAGATTATAAATCCTCAGACTGAGGAGAGGCATCGCTCCATGGGGAAAATGGCACCAGGAACGTTTTGGGGGTGAAGATCTGCAGCAAAAACTCATTCGGAGCGCTTATCTGCTCCTCTTTCAGGTCAGGCATCTGCAGACAGCTCAGAAAACCTGTGTCTGTGTCGCTGGGACTGAAGTGGTGTTGTCACGTCTGACACTAATGGAGAGGACGTGTTTCTCCATTAGAAGTTTACCGATAGTGAAGTGATTTCCGCTCTGCTGGTAGCTCCAGTTCCCCTGTGGTTAAATGAGGACTTTGGAGGTTAAAGTCTGTCAGGCCTGGATCAAGGTCAGGAAACCTGCATTTGATTCTAAAGATTTTAATTAACTTTGCACCACATAGAACCTGGGCATGCTTGAAAAGAAATATAGATAAATTTTACATTTAAATATTTGAATAGTGTCTATATCTTATGATGGCTGTAAAAAAACCCTGTTCATGCAGGCTGCAGGAAGAGAGGAGATTTGCATAGCAGAATAATTGGTTTTGCAAATAAATCTGGTTCTTGAAATTTGTAGATTAGCAATAATATGTCTCCAGATGAGAAGGAAAGGTCATGGATGAATAAAGCAACAATTAAACTTTCAGGAGATTATTAAACTAAACACAAACCTGGCTAAATGCATATGAGAGAATGTCAATAAAGGACAGGAGTGGCCTGTCAGGACTTGCAAGCCTCCAGGATATTAATGTTACTTTGAGATCTTTTCTTCCAATGCAGCTGCTGCTCTTCTTGAAGTAACAGCCTTTGCAGATTCCTTCCTAATCTGGACAATCCATTAAATAACCCAGTTAATTTAAACCATTTAAATCCAATAAGGCTGGTATGTAATGCTATAAAACTCTAAACAAAATCCTTGGAGTATTACCACATTAACTGTTGCATTTCAGGCTCTATCCACGCCTGGTGCTGTCCAAGTAGGTGCCTTGCAGGAAAACGAGGAGGTCTCAGCACAGACAGCACCGAGGAGAGGAAATACTGAGGCTTTATAGAAATGTGAGTTTTGTTTTGAATCTGAATGGGGGAAAAAAAATAGGAGTATTTTCCAAATGGGCCATGAAATAGGTCTTTTATGACAGGGAGAATGAAGGTTGTGGGGAAATTCTCATTTCAAAGTATTGAAAAGTTGGGTTCAGAGCACTCAACTTTTCTTTGGAGCTTTCAGAAAGATCCTAAAATGAAATGTTCTGAAACGAAGAACTCCTTTCATGGTACTTTTTGCAAAAGTTCTTTTGAGGGAAAAGAAAAGAAAGGAAAAGAAAGGAAAAGAAAAAAGAAAAGAAAAGAAAAGAAAAGAAAAGAAAAGAAAAGAAAAGAAAAGAAAAGAAAAGAAAAGAAAAGAAAGGAAAAGAAAAAAGAAAAGAAAAGAAAAGAAAAGAAAAGAAAAGAAAAGAAAAGAAAAGAAAAGAAAAGAAAAGAAAATTTAGAAGTCCCAAACATTTTATGAGGACAAAATCCTGCGTCCCCCTTTTCTCCCAAACCTCTGCCACCTCACAGCACAGGAGGCACTGGGCTGACCGTGCTCCAGGTACCAGCTTAAGAATCTGCATCTAAGCATTTTACACCACCCTGGTTCTGCAGGGAAGCGGCTGCATGTGGCGATGAGAGGCAAAGTCCTTGTCCACCTTCTCCTGCCTCGAAGGCTTAAGAAGATCAAAGTTCCTGATGCTCAGCAATGCTCCTGCTTTGTTTCTCCTGTGCTCCCAAGCACGTTGAGGACCAAGGGGCAGCGCTGCTGGGCCACTTCCCTTCGGACGGACAGACAGAGGAGCTGTGGCTGGATGTTTGGACACATCCCCGTCCACAAGGGAGAGAGGTCAGGGCCTCAGCTGGGAGCAGGAGCAGAAGGAAGGAGAGCTTTCCATGCCTGTTTTTCTCTCTCCTGAATCTCAGGAAAGGGACAGGAGTTAAGACAAAGTAGAAATAAAGAGTCCCAGGGAATTTCAGTGGGCAGAGGCCCAGCCCTAACTCAGCTTTCCCTAGCTTGGTGCCACTGGAGCTGCCTCTTCCAGACATATTTTGCCTCTGAATGTCAGGCCGGAATGCCCCGACCCGTGAAATGGCTGCCTGTTGCCTGGTTTCCAAGCAGCTCATCACCCTCACTTCTCTCGCGTAGACGCAGAGCGCTGTAGCCGGCTAAAAAAAGCAACACACACAGGGAGCCCTTCATCCAGAAACAGAGCCCAGGCATGAAACAACCCTGCCAAAACAAAACACGCCACCACATATCTAATTTTCCCTTTGGGAATCGTAGAGGAGTCACATCTGACAGACATGAGTCATCTCGCTTTGTGCGGGTCTAGGAGACGCTCAGATATTACCTTGAGGAGGGCAGGTGAAGGAATTAGATGGAGCAATAACTGTAATGCAGAACTCCTCTTTGCTAGCTCCGAGGGCATTTTACAAGGGAAGACAGTTCGGCGTGCTTGTTTTAAAAGGGACAGGGAAAAGAGGCATTAATTCTCCAAGGCCAAACTGCCTCCTGTGTCAGAGCAAGGGTGAGAGCCTGGGGAACCTGGCCCTGCACTGTGCCCGGGGCCACGCTGCCCCAGTCGAGCTCTTGACATTGGCGTTATTGCCTGAGCGAAGGACAGCAAAAACCCACAGGCTCAGCCTGTGAAAAACGTGATCTCTCTTCTTTAATTACACACTCTGCAAATCAGTGGGGGATACCTCCCTCTGCTCCTTAGGACAGGAGCACGGCCACGTAGAGGCTCGTTCAGGGCTTTTCATTCCTTGAAATGATTCATTTGTATGTAAAATCATATTAGCCTTTATTGGTTCTCTCCACAGACCCTCCCAGCGCAGACAGATCTAAACCTTGAAGTGCCATTAATCTTTGGTGTGCTCTGCCCGCTCTTTCACATGGTACTTTGTGGCTGGTGACCTTCAAGCGGAGGATTTTTGTTGTACTCTTTCCCCAGGAGCCCTGGCAACACCTGCAGCAGCTGGTGTTAATCTTCCCGGAGTGGGAGGGATGCGGGGGGGGTCCGGGCTCCTTCACGTGTATTGACAGCTGAACGCCAAGCTGCTTTTTTTTCCCCTTGCAGGAGATAATTGCTGAGAAAAGGCCAAGTCCTGGCATAGTCGGGAGGGTCAGGCAGATTCCTTTGTTGTCTGAGCTGATGGCGAGCAAGTCGAGGCAGCCCGCGAAGGTTGTGTTTGTACAGCACCTGGCACGGGGGGCACACCTCTGCCCATGGCTTGGAGGCACCGTGGTGATGATAAGGTGAGGCTGAGGCCTGGTTTTGGGGAGACAGCAGCTGGAAATTCAATCCTAACTGCTGCAGGGTTCTGACCTCAGGCCCGTAGGCTGCACTCAAGCATCAGTACAAGTCCCGTGAAATTCAGGTGCGTCGGTGCATGGGCACATTGGTGTTATGTGCCACTGGCTCTTCAAAAGAGACCCTGGCACGTGTCCTGGTTCTCCCAAGGTCAAGGATGCATTTTTGAGGTTGGTGGGGCCATAACAGCCTCAAGTTGCACCAGGAGATGTCAACCTTAGGTGTCAGGAAGAATTTCTTCATGGAAAGAGTGGTTAGGCATTGGAAAGGGGTTCCCAGGGAAGTGGCGGAGTCACCATCCCTGGAGGTATTTAAGAGACACGTGGACATGGTGCTTAGGGACATGGGTTAGTGTTAGGTGCTGGTAAGATTTGATGATCTTGTCAGTCTTTTTCAACCTAAATGATTCTATGATTTATAATCAACCCTCCTGAAGAACAGTTCACCCTGACAGGTGTGTTGGAGCAGAAAGCAGCTCTGGAGAGCAGGGTGCTGGGGGAAGGCAACCCAGGAGGGAAATCCTAAGCAGAGCTTGGAGTGTCTTGTCCATGTGAGGCTTGGGGAAAGCCTGCTTGCAAGGCTCTCCTGCTCAGTCCCTTCTGGGGTGGTTTCTCTAGTGTGTAGTAAGGGTGGAGCTGACACTTCAGTTGTTTTCCTCTTTGTAATGTCTCCCACCCTTGCTCAAATATCTATTTTTGCCCTATCACTGAGAGTTTAGCCTCACAGAGACTTCTGTCTCTCTGTCAGGTTAGACTTGGATTGGCGAGCAAGTCCAAAATGACGAGGAGAGATGTATAGGCACACGTATGTGAGTGCACACGTTGATCACCTAAACCTGGTTTGATAGGAGACCAGGCTAAATATAAATCTATCAGGCAATTCGCTGGCTGGATTGAAACAGGTGACGAGTTGGAAACTTGCTGTTTTGGAAGGAGGAAAGTTGTCTTCCTGCTGCTCATGTCAAATCACATTACATTCCCCCCACCTCGTGCTGACACAGGGAGCAACACAGGACACTCTAGGCCCGTGTTGTCTGCCAGACACGTCCTGCCTCCCCATTCCTGCCCTCATCGATCGTGTCTTTGTGGGCCTGACTCAAGTTTACTGCGTCACATTGAACCTTTGCAGATGCCAGAGCCCTGGCACTGCTTGCAGAGGGGAACATGCTGTCTGTTTGAATTAAATTCAAGCCATTGCAGCTCTCTGTTTTACTCAGGCAGGATTGATCTTTTGTAGGGGGTGCCGTGGGAAGCAGAACGAGATGCTTGAGTCTCTTATCACTTGCACCCGAGGAAAGCACGAGTCACACTCAGAAACTGATGATGCTACACCAGGCTTACCCTACCCTTGCCAAGAACAGGAGCTGGCCTCTGTATTAAAGACACTTAAGTAGTCACTGCCTTCAGAGAGGTGAGGTTGTATGGAATTATTCTGCAGAAGGGGAAAAATGTTCCCTTATTTTGCTTCCTGAGCTCTTACAGCGGGATGCAGAGGCAGAAACCTCCATCCTGTCTGAAGAGCTCCTTTCAGGAGCCACCCTGTGAATCAGAGCCGTTCGGTTTTATTCCCCTTCTTAAACTCCGGTGGATCTGGAGCCCTTCTTCTTTGTGATCACTTGCCACTGTCTGTCAGGCTTCAGAAACTGAAGAGAGAAAGGGATTTTTTCCCCTCAGCCCTTGGGTGAGAGCCATCAAAAAGGAAATGAGGCAGTGACAGTGACAGTGAAGGTGTTGGTGCCTGCTTGGGGAGCGGCTTGAAGCAGCACTCAGGTGTGAAGCAGGTGATGTAGTTACGAAGGTATTGTGCTCCCAGTCCCTGAAACCCACCTGGGGTCATTCAGAAGGGACCCGCACACAGCCCCAAAAATCAGAGGCTGCTTTTAGAAATGTTGGTGTGTGAACGGCCGGTTACTGTATGCTACATTTGCATCAGCTGGGAAACCATAAGGAGGTTTTCATAACCATCATTAGGAATTTGCTTTAGGAAAAATATATTGAGAGTCGTTGTGGCTTGTTAGATAGCCAGACTGCGAGACAGCTGGGCTGAGGGCAGCACTGAAATTGCTCTTCTGGCTAAGGACTACAGCTGAGTGAGACTTCTAATTTGTTTCGTGGCTTTAACTGGAGGGAACCGAGGAGTGATGTATTGGGGAGAGGCCACCTGAAACGAAGTTTTTCCATTATCCCTTGCCAAAGCAGGAGTGGAAGTAATTGAATTCAAAGAGTTGTATTTGTTCCACACCAAAGCAAAACTTTCTGTTGCTTTTTTGGATTCATTTACCCTGTTATTGCAGTTCTAAACAAAATCCTTTTTTTCCTTTTTTTTCCAAAATGCAGTATTGAGAAGATTTTGTTCTGACTTTTTCAAAAGAGGATTTTTTCCATAGAACCAGTTTGCCCCATCCTTTCTTTTGTCTTCCCTTTCCTTGTATTTTGTTTCCTCTTTTGTATTTGAGTATGAAAACAGTGCCAGACCAACGTCAGGGCATTTCGTGTCGAGGTTATGCTCCCCCTATCCCTCTCTCTGCCCTGTATGTGACATTCCCTGCTGACCTCTGGAGTTCCTGGAAACCCTGGAGGTCAGACACCTCTTCCAAAACTGGAGAGCAGTTACCTCCTTACCTTTCTCCTTCTTTATGTTTGCAGAACTACAGCAAAAGCCCGGTGTTGTGACCCGGAGAGTTTTGCCTGGCTGTCGGTGACAGCAGGTTTGACAGGGGAAGGGCTGGAGCACGCATTGCTTCTGCTTGAGCTAGCAGAGTGGTAGCGGGTGAGTCCTTTGAAGAGTGTAACAGCCTGCCAGGGAAATGGGTGTTGGGGCTATGGATCACTGCCGATCCCAGGCACTTCATTCTCCGCTGCACACCAGCAGGGAAAGAGGAACGTGCGGGCAAGCCCAGGAGCCCAGCTTGACTGTATCGCTGAGCAGAGCTCGAAGTCAAGGATCATCGTCTAATTAGTCCGTGCAGCGCTTAGCAGGGTTATTTTTATCTCGAGCCCTTCAAAACACACATAATCGCTCCACCTTAATTCTTTCCAAACTTGGTCTCTATGGAAACCCTAATATAAACGACTGCTCCTTTCATTTCTGCACATCTGAGCTGCGTTGCAGGCTCCCTCGGTGTGCATGTGGCCATTCATGCACATGTGCACACACACGCGCGCGGATTGGCACCGGGCAGATCTGTATTCTTTGCTGCCGGCCTTCCTCTCCACCCTTCAGATAATAGCACTTGGGTTTTATTCCTTCCAAGCGCCGCGTGTTTAGATCTGCAAACCTCTGAGGAGTCTTTGTCTCCGAACCGCGGGGAGGTGGGGGTGGGAGGGAAGCCAGAAACCTTCGCGATGCTCGTGTTGATGTTCAGCCTGCTCCTGTGGGATTTGGGGCAGAAGTCTGTAGGATGCTGCCTGTGGCTCCCTCAGCCTTATGAATGGAGTTCAGGGTGTGGAAAAGCCACTTTTTCTAATAACCCTCTTGTATTCAAAAGCGTTTGTTTCTGGTTTCTCCAGGTTTTGCTTATGAACACAAGAGGGCCACGTTTGGTGGAAACAAAAAAAGGCTGGCAGCAGCTTTGCAAAGGGAAAAGAGGAGGCTGGGTGTAAGAAGCAAGCTGGGTGCGCTGCACTCTGCAGCTTTGCATGGAGTTTAATGCATGTGGCCCCGAGCCCGTCAGGCTGGGGGGAGGATGCAGCACCCAGCTGATGCTCAGCTGCATCTCAATTGCTTCAGCATTAGCTCCTGCTGCCCTTCTGCACTTCTGCCTTCTCTTAGCCCCATCATTGTGGTAGATGAGCCCCTCTCGGGTTTAACACACTCATCCTCCCAGCACTAAGGGCTGTCATTTCCTTTCTCTGCAGTGAGGAACTGGGGCACAGGCGGGTTGCAGATTTGATCCACTAAAGAACATAGTGCTTCAAAGTTAGCCTCAGCACATCGTTTTTAAGCAGCTGACTTGTGGATAGGAATCCACAACAGCAATGAAGTTCCTCTGTTCTCACAGTCAGGCCCTGGAAGGATTTTCCTCTCCAGTACAGGGAAATCTCTGCTTCTTGTAGGTCTCTGGGTTGGGACAGTGGAGATGTTAAAGGTTATGGCAGGAAGGGGAATTGACCCTGGGTGCACCGCCTGGGGAATTCACCTCCAGGGCAGGAGGCTGTGTACCACTTCAGCATGGCGCTGGGCACACCAGCACCGCACAGCAAAAGCAGGCTCCCAGGGAGCCGGAGCCCAACCACCCCTCCTCTGCCCTCTGTGAAACATCTGCCTGCTGCGACCAGGCAAGGCGCTGGCTACTGAACTACTGGGTGTGTAAATGTGCTTCCCTGTGCCTCCTGGAGTGCTCCTTACTTCCCATACGACCTAACATGGAGGGATGTCACCAGGGAGCAGAGCTTCAACAAATATCCCCAGTCTGGTAACGCTCCTGGTAATGTAAGATGTTGCTTAATGTCCTGGTGGTGGTGCTGAGAAGCTGGTTGGGCTGCAGGTGGGAGAAAACCCACAGAGAACAAAGCAGATCCGAATGCCTTTGAGCAGTGGTGAGGGTTATTGTCCTCCAAGGTTGGCCATCTTTCTTCTAAGCACTCCTCTTGGAAGCACTTAGCTAATTCTCTGCTTCTCCCCTGTCCTTCGGCCCCTCCAGGCCAGCTGAACGGCTGCGGGGTGTCGAGGTTCCCTCACCAATCTCATTGTTGCGATCTCCTTTGAAAAGGATTCAGTGCCGCTCCACCAATTTTAGCTAAGCCCCCAATTCCGTGTCCTATTTGCTGTCAAGTCCAGAAGGACCCGGCTACCACCACCCCCAGAAGGATGACAGTGAGGAATCTGGCCCGCTCCTGCAGGCAGGAGGCTTGTTCGCACGCTCGGTATAAAAGGCAATTTCATTAGTTTGCAGCCCTGGCTGGGAACCAGAGCTGGCACCAGAGATTGTTTTTATGAATAACACTCTGGCAAAACAGAGCTGGTAGCAGCTTGGGTGGGATATATATATTTAATTCGTCCCCTTTCATTCTTGGATTGGCAAACTGGCAGGTTGCAGAGCAGTTGCATGTCTCTCGCCGTGTGCTGTGAGTCACAGCAGCGCTCGGGGTGCCCAGCACGTGGCCGGGGCTGTGCTCCTGTACCTGCACTTTCTGACCAGGGCACAGCGTGAAAGACTTAACAAAGGAGAGATCTTCAAGAAGTGGATAAGACTGGATGACCTTCAAAGCCTTGGCCTAACCCACTGGGCTGTAGTGGGTTGGTTTTCCCTGCAAAGCCCGACAGTTTGTAGCTTTTTGTAGGCAGGCAGCGTTTGGTCTTCTACACGGTTAATGAGAAAGTGGAATAACGATGCTGAGTGCTTCATAGAGACGCTCCCCATCTCAGCATGAACTGTTGGGCTGTGTTAAAATATCCTCTTTTGTAGCGTAGTGCTGTCTTGGGATTGTTTGGGCAGCACCCAAAAATCCCTGCTTGCATCTTGCTTTCTGTTGTGAGCACAGTGCTGCTGCTGTCTGCTCTACGGAAGCACGGCAGAGGTTAAACTCCATTGCTTGAGCAAATAGCCTCTTACTCAGCTTCTGCTGCTGCAGCAGGCTGAGTATCTCGGGCTGAATCAACTTTTCCAAGCTGCCAGAGTGATTTAGGAGCTCACAGGCAAGTTCACAGAGGGCAGGAGGTTGTGTACCATCTCCTTTATGGAGTCATGCTGCAAGGCAAGGTATGTTAAATGAGGTTTAAAACCACCCAGGCACGGCCTCACAGCTGCCAGACTGGGGCTAAGGCTCTTCCCTGGCCCACGGAAGGGGGGGAACCCAGCATGACTCTGTTCTGGCTACATAAACAGGCCCTAATCCCACAAAAGCCCTGTCAGCCACAGCAGGATTTTTCTTGCTGGTCTCCGGTGGAATAGGGCTCTCACTGAAGCTGGCTGGAAGGTTTTCCTTCCAACAATTTTGAGTGAAAAAAAATGCTGCACACTCTGTTCCATGGTGGGCAAGGCAAGGTTTGTTAATCTAAGCTTAAAAAAGAGGGGGAAATAAGGCATGCAATGGGGAGACGTTCCAGCAGATGAGAAGGCAGGCATGCAGGACGGGTTCAGTGGTAGGCAATGGGGTTGGGCCCCACAGCCTGAGGATGCAGCTGAGCCCTGCGAGTTTGGTCTGTCTCGTGGTTTTGTCCCTGGCTGCAGAGATGAAGCACTTCACAAGGTGACTCGTTCACCTTGAGCTGGAGACAACCCTCCTCGCTGCTCTGCTGGAGAAACAGGTAAAGACCAGTGGCCTTCCCTTAACTATTGAGATGATATCACTCACTCGAAACAGCATCCAATTTCCTGATCCTTTGTTTGAACAACAAACAAATAAGATACGAGCGCTGCAGCTACAGGCACATCTTCTTCATAAATATCAAGAGGCACGAGGCTCTTGCTCTAAACACCTAACTCTAAATAATGCTGCAAGCTAGAGTTGTTACCCGCTACCTTGAATACAGCCCCACTCCATCAGCAGGTTAAAATAATAACAAATAAAACACGGAATTATAGCTGTGCAATGCTCGAAAATGAGCCTGTCACTTTGTGTCTGGGTTGGAAATCAATCACCAAGTCTTCGAATCAGGTTCTGCTATTAAGGTCTGGAAGCGGGAAAGATTAAAGACATGTCCATGAAAGGCTCTTTTTGCAGGTATGCTGATCTTCCCCAATTTTAAACGGATCTTTTTTCTTTCCTTAGCCATGGTTTCCGTCATTGTCTTCCAAGCTGGTGTCCTTTGGGGCAATTATTATTAACTATTACTTGTTAAAGTGATCTGTTTCACAGATTGGCAGGGTCGAGGAGATGACATTGGTTTGACCACGTGTAGATGGTACAAGAGCCATGTGCAAAAGCCCTGGTCTCCTTTGCAGCAGCAAGCTGGAGGACAACAAAGCCCTAGAGGTTGTAGCATCCTTTCCATCGACTGCAGTTCTCTTGCCTGCGTCCCTTCTACCATCTCCTCTTGGGCTTCAGAGCCAGGTCTGCAAAAGGTTTGCCTGGACATCAGAAGCCCAGCCAGAGCTGTGTGGTGTTGGGGTACAGCAGTGCACTGGCATGCTGAAGGCCGTGTTCCACACCCTTTCTGCAGCATTTTGGTGCATTCACTGGGAAAAAAAAAAAAAAAAAAATTGGATTCCACAGCATGGGAAACAAACTACGGGACAAACTATGGGCACTGCACTTGCAGGGATCCAGCACCTCGCCGGCAACAGTTCCATCACGGATCCATTTGGCACCATCTCTCCTTACTTTCCTCTTCTTCTGGCTGCTTCACAAAGGCTGCTCCACTCCCATCATGCTGCAGCTGCTGTGGCAGAGGATGGGGATGCTTCGAAGCCAGCGGAAGGCCGTTGAGCTCTGGGCAAAGGGGCTCCCATCTCCTTGACTGACAGTAATTACCGCTCGCTGCGCCGGGGGTGTTGCGGAGCGCTTGCTGGAAACGGAGACAGGGCTGTGCACGCCTCAACAGGTTTCTCCATTTAAATATCTTTTAAGCTTGGAGAGCGGAGTGCTTTCTGCCTTTACCCCCCCTCCCCTCCCCTTCCCCATTCGGGTGCTTTGAAAGAGTTTTGTTTTAACTAAACAGCGTTTTACATTTCATGCAGAACCATCATGTATCGCGCGTTTGTTTTCCCTCCACCGTGACAGGCTCTGACATTATTTTGATGAGAAGATTTCTCAGCATTTTGAAGCGATGTTCAGTCTTTTCCTTGCTTGGGGTTGCTTTTTAACCCTCTGAGTTGCAGCTGCCTGGAGGAATCTGCCAAAATTTGGGAGCTGCCAAGAGACAAATTTCCGTTTCCTCTTCACTTACTGCCCCACACACTGCCTGTGAGGTCTTGTCCACACAGAGAAATCATGTGGTTATGCTGGATGGGTTATCCTGCTGTAGAGATGCTGGATTAGCAGCTTGCAGACTTGAATTTAGTTTGGAATAAGAGTAAATCTTTGCCATGCAGGCAAATCCTCACAGAGACACAGCGCCTGTCCGCAGAAGATAGGAGGACAACTCCTTTGACAAATAAAAGCAAAAAGTTTCCTCTCTTGGCAAAAGGATACAATATAAATTGCTTCTGCATGGCAGGGGCAAAGGTGCGTGAGGGGCTGCTGGGCTGGGCATGCTGGGGAAGGGGTTTGGGGGCAGGCAAGGGAAGAAGCGTGCCTTTTCTCATGTCTGATGAACATAAGGGTGCCAGCAAAGTTTGGCTTGTGAGTGTCGATGCAAGGACTGGTTTTGGAGCAGGTTTGCAGCCTAATTTTACACCCAGGTGCCTGATCCTGTAACGTTTCCCCTGTAGCAAAGTTCCCTCGTGGATGAAGTTGCCTGGCACAGCTGGGTGCCTGAGAGATGCCTCCAGGACGTATCCTCACACAGCCGCTGGTGCCCAGGGCTTGGCCCTTCTGCTCCCATCTGCTGCCATCCAACTTGTGCCACTCTGCATCCAACGGGTCCTGATTACCACAAGGACCCCATCAGCGTCTTGAAATGTTCCCCAGCGGTCCCTGAAATCAATCCAAACCCCATTCACGGGCTTCATCAAACTGTCAGTTGTCCTAAAAACCTGTTTGGGAACGCAGGCAGGGTGTCCTGCCGCCAGCTACCCTGCCAGGAGCTGCTGGAAGACGAGCATCCTCCCAGCAGTGCTCTGCTGCTGTGAACTCAATTCCCCAGGCCTTGATTGAGCTCTCTAATTTAATTCTGGCTTCCTTTGGGGTGGGGAAGAAGTAGGGGAGGAAGAGTGGGAAGACAAGGAAGGTGCTTAGAGATCAGTAGCAGTGTTTTGTGCTGGAAATTGGAAGCTTTTCAAAACCTTCCAAAGGAGCTTAGAGGAGTCCGCAGGTAGGACGTGCTTTTAAATTTCCTGGCATCACTTAATCATTAGCTGCATCCAGAGGGAATTAAATAACGTCAATCAACATAAATTATTCTTCATGGGAGCATCAGCAGTGTGGGCAGTTTTTATTGTAACTTAAGCAGGAAATTGAAATATCAGCATCAGAGTGTGAAATACGCCATTGCAGTGAACTGTTCTTCATAAAGCAAGGGGAGAAATGTAAAGAAGATTACACACTATTAGTCCCACTAGAATTTTGCTCTTAATCTGCCTTAAATTGAAAAATTGTTTGGAAGTCTTAGCAGTTTCCTCGTGCCATAAAACAGGGGGTGTCGCAGGGACCCGGGAGGGATCCCCAAATTGTTAGGACCTGAGGGGCGCTTTGGGGAGGCAGAATTAGGGGTCTGGGTACAAGGGGATGGGGTGCTGGGATGGCACTTGGCGTGAGGCAGCAGGGCTGTGCCTCCTTGCATCTCCCATCTTCGCTCAGCACCTTACTGCCCAGGGCATCTCTGCTCCTTTCAGGCCCCAGAAACGCACCAGATCTCTTGAGAAAGCAATTCTTGAGCCCCATCGGTGAGGTTTGGTTCAATTTGAGACCCTTGGATGCACAACTGAATTGAATTCCTAATATTTTAGACTTGGGGAGGGGTCTTCCTGTCAGAACAAGGGAATGACATGTGGTAAGTACCCAGGGAAAGAAAATTCCAGGAAAACATCTCCCTGGCTCTGGTGGATTGCTTTGTTTCAATTGCGCATAATCATTTCACCCGATCATGTTGAAAGATTTCATTTGGGCTTTTGATTGTATTAAAATATTAAACGTGGAATATAAAATTATAATAAAACGTTAGCATTAATATTTTAATACAATCCAAAGGTTGAAACAAAACATTAAAACTGCAGAGGAAACGTAGGGTGGAGAAGGCAGCTTATAGACAAGGGGGATTTATGCACATCAGCAGCCGTGTCTGTCTTCTCCGCATTGCAATTATCTTGACGTGCACACTCTACCCATTGCCTGAGCGTGCACGCTGCTTGCTTGCCTCTTCATCTGAGCTGTTTCCCCTTTCTTTAGACTCAGGAAGAGGCTCGGGCACGAAGGAGAAAATGTGTCCTCACTATTTTTGTAAATGAATGACTCTTGATCTTTAAGTTCACACCAAAGAGACAGGCGCACGCGGAGGCCCGGTGCTCCAGGGCACCATGAAGAATGTCACTGAGCTTGGGACTCACAGAAGAAGAAATCTCCTTGCAGGGAGAAAGTTTATGTCGACAGTATGTCAAGAGGAAAAGAAAAGAGAAAGAAAAGACTCTGGGGGGTAATTTTTATAACGTGCATTGAGAGAAGAGACAAACCTTGAAAGCTCCCATCAGCTGACGATCTGTTATTGCTGTACAACTCCTGTTACCTTTCTGCTTGGAAGAATATGAATGGTTTCAGAGCAAATGTGGGCATAATGTTATTTACCGGGCTTGGCCTTATTAGGGACATTCATTCTCTTGCTCATAACCTGCCCTTTTATTTTGAGGGGAGCCAGGACGTGGACGGATGTGTGATGAAGTTATTTGCTCTGCCTCAGGTGCTGTCAGCAGTACCTCTGGGATTTGGGGATCTGCTTCTGGAGCACCAGCACAGTGGTTGCACACAGAGCTGGAACAAGTGTGGACAACCCCACAGGCCAGTGAGGAATCAGATCTGTCTTTCAGATCCTCATAGTCACCCACGGGAGTTTTGTTTTCGGTCAGAAATGGGGCTGTAAGAGGGGACCAGGGGTTCAAACAGGAGCTTTTTCTTTTAGGTTTTACCAGTTATAACTGGCTCTGTGCTGAGCTAAAGTGAAATATGCACTGAAGCTCAAGACTGCTTGGATGAGTTGAACCAATGAGCCTTGAATCTTCCCCTTTAAGTGTTCAGTGCTAACAGTGTTAAGTCTTATATTACCGGGTAGAAGATTAATGGGTTGTAGAAGCCTAAAGAAATTTGCCTTGGATGTTTCAGACACGGAGTTTGTGGTCATGGATTTTCTAATCTTTGCCATCTGCCATCCTTGGCCCAGGTCTCCTGGTGTGGGTCAGAGCCTCACAATTTTTCTGAAATCTCCAGTCAAAGCCTGCAATTTTGGCCTCTTGCTTGCTCAGAGGTGAGCTCCGGCCATGGAAATGGAGCCTCAGAGAAGCATCGTGCTTGGCGATGGAGGTTGATGCCCTATTTAACTCCTGCTGAGGAGGTGACTTTGAACAGGGATCTTCTTTTGACCTCTAGTTGTGCCTGTAATGTTTTGTTCTCCAGCCAGTGACTGATGGGTGAATAAAAGCCTTGTGAAGTCTCCAGAGCCCCAGAGAAGCAGGTATCTTTAAACCAGAGCTACAGACCGTCACGGCAGGCTTTCCATGAAGTGCAGAGGAGGGATGGGAGCGAGGGACATCTGAAACGCTGCCTGCAAAACCAGCACCAGGTAACAACGAGCCTCCCGCTACCAGTCCAGCCACAGTGCTCACTGTCTGCCTGCTGCAGTGCTTCTGCTTCCCAGTCAGACCAGTGCAACCAGTTGCTTTGTTGTCCTTCCCCGTATTCC
Source organism: Aythya fuligula (assembly GCF_009819795.1). NCBI lineage: Eukaryota > Metazoa > Chordata > Aves > Anseriformes > Anatidae > Aythya > Aythya fuligula. The sequence continues at coordinate 2,484,851 of NC_045584.1, read as the reverse complement.
TCCTCTTCCTCACCTTTACACACCAGCACTGTGATTCAGCACGGAGCTTACAGGTGTGCATTGAGCCTTGGACTTCAGCAGAGGCTCTGCATTTGCCTCATTGCAGTGGATTAGCAGAGGCCGGGTCAGAGCCCCTTGTGCCCTCCAAGCTCATCTGCTGCAGGTCTGAAAGATTCAGCCCTCGCTGCCGTCTGGTAGAGGCTGCTTGGCACCAGCCGCAGGGGCTCTGTCGCATTTAGCAGAGGGGAAGGGAGGAGCCACATTATTTCTCGCTAGTGAGAATCATAAAAAGGAGAGGTACACGAGCTGCAGGAAGCAGTGCTGGTAAGAACAGGTAGCCCAGGCTCTGGCTTTGAAATCTTACCCCTAATTTTTGCTCTTGATTTGGCCGCCTGCTGCTGCCCACTGCTGGAGATCCGACACGGGGGCAGAGGCAGACCTGTGTAGCTGTTTCACCTAACAATTACCCTTATCAAATCCTTGGAGCTGAGATCCTTGCGTACAGTTTGGAGCATGCAACCTTTGTGGCTCTGGGGGGCACTTTCAGGGTCATGCTGTACCATGCAGTACTTAGGAGCAGTGCTGAGCCCCCACCTAACTCACTTCATGTGTATTAAACCAATTTGTGCAACAGTAATGCCACCCCTTTGTCCCTCTGTTCTGGTGTCTCAGGACCTCGGGAGGATCAGATCAGTCACAGATAACTGGGATCTCCAACCCATTCAGGCCACAATGCCAGAAATCTGCCAGCTTATAATTAGGTGCCATGAATTATTCATCGGAGGCACAGCGTCCATCAGATCTGACAGCCGTAATCGTTTTGCCAGCAAAATATGGGGTTTGTCTTATTTGTGAAAATGATTCAGGCAGCATTTTTTTAATAGAGAAGGGAGGGGTATGTGTGCCTATGCCTGTGGATAAATATCTATATATTATATAGATAAACATACGTATATCCACACGCACACACATACATACATGTTTTGTGTGCTCGCTCTGTAATTAAAGCTGTGTTTGTACAGCATGGATCAAGCCTATCAGTGATGTAACTGATTAAACCAATTGGATTGCAGCAGGAATGAAGACGTATTTATATCTGCTCTCTTTTACAGTCTAAAAATACCCTGTAATTCTGAATGGATGTGTTTTTAGGCAGCTGCATTTAGAAATACCTCCAGATGCACATTTTGGTGCTGTTTTTGAGAAGGAGGCAAGGAGATGAGAGACGAGGGGTCTTGCCAGGAACCCTCCGATCCCCTGTCTCTTTAAGGCTCCGTCACACTCCCTTTCTCTGCTTTCATTCTTAAATACGGGATGTGTCCAGGCTTTATTAATTTATAACAATAGCTGATGGTGCTGGGGAATGAATGGGGCTATGAAATATCTGACATGGCAATTAGGGCTGCTATCGCAGCAAGGCCTGATTTTTGCTGGAAGGGAAGTTGCTGTAAACCAAGGCTAATTAATTGCTTTTGAAAAAAGAAAAAGGAAAAAAAAGACACACACACACATAAATGATCTGGGCCAAAATTATCTTCCTGTCATGGTGTAAATCTGGAGTAGGTGCTCTGTTTTTTGCATGGTTGCCTTTTGTATATGGCAAGGCTGTAGCAAGCATGCTAGCAGTGATACTGCAGGCGAGGGTGTGTGGTGCAGAGCAGCAGCTTCCTCAAAAATCACCATTCCTGAGGCATGTCAGGCACGTTGCACAGGATCACTCACACTTTTCTCTTTTGCTAAGGGAGGCTGGTGCAGCACTGAGAGGCTGTCTGCATTACAGATGTCCCCACCTCACTCGTATACACACATGTTGCTTTCAGTCCAGTTGTGTCAGGACAATGAAAAAATCATCTCCACATTTTCTCCCCTTGTTCTTTGTGGCCCTGAGCATCTCATGCCTTTCCTCCTTTCTGCCCTGCTCTTTCTGTCGTGTCTTGCAGGATCAGGGAGAGATGATGCACAGTGGAAGGAGAGAGACTTTATCAGCTCCTAAGTGCCGGGGCCTGGGTGGGTTTCAATATTGAGAAGGGTCCTAACACACCACTCAAGGTGACTGATCCAAGTTGAAGTGACGGCTCTTGGCAACACATCACCAGCCTGAAAACTCAAACCAGATCCTCCAAAATATTTAGCTGAGAGTCAGCAAAGTGGATTCTACCTGCTGGGCCTCTCTCCTCATTCACGGACCTGTGATGCCCCCACCGTGTCTCTTGCTGTAGTTGGGTACATGGCCACAGTTTTTGGGGTAGGGGAGAGGTCTGTCCTCTTGGGCTGCTCTCTCAAAGGACCTAGGGCATATCTCAGATACCCCATTGTAAGGAGCGTGGAGCACTGGGGCCCCAGTTGCTTGTCCTCTCTCAGCCAGCACTGAAATGCCAACACAATAACAAACACAATGCATTATTTAAAAGCCACCGTGCTCGACCCTACAAGGAGCTTTTCAATCACTTGAATGTCAAGGAGAAAGATGTGGCTGTTTCGCTGATGGCTGGGGGCTTAACCTCCTCATTTACAGTGTGACCAAGGTGAGAGGCAAAGAGCTGCTGAGATGGGTGTGTGCGTGCTCGAGGGCATGGCTATGAAACCAACACAGTCTCCCGCAGGGGCTGGAGGCTTGCTGGGGCTGGGCCTGGCTTGGGCTGCTCAGAAGCGTTGGGTCCTGTGGTCTGGAGCTGCTCCTCAGCAGCATTTCAGCAGCTTTTCACCTGCTGCCCCCACTCCCTTTTCTTGGGGCAAAGCAGGGTTGGCCGTGGGCTTCTTATGGCTTATTTACCAAACCCTTCTTGCTCACTGGTGGCTGTTAGCAAATTAAATATTTCCAACCTCCTGTCCCGCTGTCTGGTTTCAGAAGAGACGACTTCTTTCCCACAAAGTTTCAGCAAAATCCCTCACAAGGCTGCAAGTCATTATCTGAGAGTCAGTGCTGGAATGAGGTTGTGGGCAGTAGCAAAAGTCAGAAACCAGGATCTCTCTGTAAGCAAAAATCCTCAATCACTTTGTAAACAACCAGTAGTGTGTGTCTATATCCAGCAAATGTTGTTTTGGAAATGAGAAAAGGTCACCAGTTGCAGCGGTGGCATTTCACCCCTCGTGACCTCATTAGAGGTTTTTTCCCAAGTAAGTCACTATTTTATTTATTTAGCAATGAGGCTGGCTCCTTTTCCTCTGTCTGCACAAAATACGAGCCAAAGCATCCTGTGTTAAGCAGAGCAATTCAGATGGTTTTCACATTCAAAGCACCTGAAAGGTGTCACGTAGGAAAAGGGAGAATGAAGCTGATGGGTGCGTTGGGTGACGTTAGAGCAGGACCATTACTTCAGGTGCTGGGAGGCTGTAATCACAATCAGCTTTGGGTGAAGAGGTGTAAAGACAGGTATAAAGAGGGAAAGTGGCTGTGGTTGGGGATCTGAAGCTGGCTTTTTCCTCCTGGCCCTGAAGAAAGCCACGGAGCTCCCCGAGGATGCTCAGCACACGGGTGCTCCTGCCTTGCCGCGTGGGAGGCGAGTCTGGCGGTGAGCAGATGGCGCGGGCACAGCGTGCGCCGGTCGTGTGGGTACAGGGAGACCCCACACCGCCACCAGAGAGCTCGGGTCTGTCCTGGGAACAGGGGTGGAGTTACTCCAGATTGGCTTGTTAAATAATTGGAACCACCTTGGTCACAAGCTGAGGGTTTTATTATTCTTTACAGCAATTTTCGATAGCAGTCAGTGAAATACCCACAACAGATAGCAGAAGGTGATGGAGGAAAGGGCCGGGGCTTGTTCCCTTCTGCTCACAGGCAGAAAATATCTCTTAGGAAATGTCTCTTAGGCAACCTGATATTTTTGGGCACCTGCGAAGGTAGGCATATCTGTGCCTGCCTTTTTTATTTGTATTGTGGAAGGACCAAAAGGCCACAAATGTGCCACAAATGTGCCACAAATGCCACAAATGGGCCTAAATGCCACAAATACCATATTTCATCTCTCCTAGACTGATGCTATATATCTGCAATAGAGATTCCCTGGTTCCCTGCTGCTGCCCTTCCAGGCAAGGCGACCGCATTACACCTGGATGGAAAGTTGCCTAAATCTAGCTGGAATGGACTCAGTCCCAGGGGGCAGAGGGCCACATTTCCCAAGCACTTTAGGAGTAACCGTTGTGTTTTTTGACTCAGATCTAGGCACCTAACTCACACGGACTATACAATTTATAGCAAGTCTTAATCTTCTCACAAAAGCCTTTTAAAACTTGTTCTCAGAATCCAGTCTGGATTATAAATCATTAGAACAGATGAGACGGGATCCAGAATGGATGAGGCACCAATAAAATAGATTAGTTAGAATACAGAACAGATATAAAGCATGAACAGCTAGAGAGATTATTAGTTCGAGAAGATGAGATTAGATAGAGCAGCTCTTCTGCTACCCTGGCTTTGCTGTTCATACTCCCAGCCAAAAACAGCTTGTGCAACGATGCCAAGAACCAGAACACGCTTCCTCGGGGCTTCAAAAGCAGGCAGCGTTTGAATTTGTCCAGAATTCTGCCTCCACCCCAGCCTGAGTGTCTGTACTGAGATGCAGAAAGAAAGGCCCAGGAACAAAAGGCAAGCGCTAGCAATTAGCAGGGGCTGTGGCCCAAGGCCTTTTCTAGAGCTGTGGTGCAATGGGCAAACACTTGCAGACCTCATCAGCTTCAGTTCTCTGGAGCAAAAAAAGAGGGCAAGGGCCTAAGCAGACAAAATCATGCAGTGCCTGGGTTTTATTGAATTCTCCATTCCACGCTAGCAGTTGTTGGAGCTGATCTTTTAGGTGTCTTGCTTCTTGTTTTGAGTGTTTCGAGTGTTTATTTTTCCAGAAGCAATCATTCCAATGGATGGAAATGCAGCTAAAGCTTCTCGAAGCAATTAACTCATTTGCTTTGGTCCACACTGCTGGATGTTATTAACAGGAAAACACTGTCTATTTGTTTATATTAAAGAGGAGAAGCGGGAGATTTGTGAAGAGGAGATTGCAATGAGATTGTGTGGTCCTAGCAGGCCATAAACTGTTCATCTAAGAGGAGCAAGTGGAGCGCTTGCAGCCTCCATATGCAACCCGTGTAATCCCCTTGTTAACACACTTCCCAGCAGTAACTTCTCTCACTCCTGCCTGCTCAGGAATATTCATGTGCTCATGCATCATTTTAATGAACTTATCAACACGTGCATAAGCTATTAATTAAACATTTATTAGTAATTATGCTTTGGGATTGCTTCATGTGTAACTCTTGGTGTTATAAATGCAGCGTCTCGTGCCAGCATTTCAGCAGCCCAGTCCGCAGAGCGAGAAGGACCCTCACAGCCCATCTGCAAGGAGAGAGGCTGCTTCCCTGCCATCCTGCCCGGTTATCCTCACCCACGTCTGGCTCAGCTCGTGCTAATCAGTGTATTCTGCTTCCCTGGACAACCTGGAAACGAGCTGGTAGGAGAAAACAGCAGAATTCACCGGTGATGGCTCGCATTTCCAAGGCAAATGTGTGCTGTGGGGCAGCAGCACGCACAGCCATGGCACATCCTTGCTGCAAATGTTACAGGGATTTCTAGATGAGAATTAATGGACTTTCCTTGGCTAGCACAGAAGAAAATGTTCTATGTGGGGTTGTTTATTATTTCTGTTACAGTCACTGTACTTGCTTATTGCTTCCATCTGTTGGCATCAAACTATTGGCTCTTGTCTTATTGCTGGGATGTAAACCCTTCACGGGCAGGGAGCATGGTTTGGTGAGAGGCACAACAAAAGTGCCTGAGAGATTCAGGTGCTTAAAAGCTGAAATGCCTTGGAATCGGTTTCGGAGAGGAGCTCAGGTACTTAATTCCCAGAGGTTTCATTCAGGGAGAAATACATTTGATGGCCTGAAATATTGAGTGCATAAATTGTTAGCCTTTAAGTCTTGCAAAGTCATTTGCTCCAGACCTTCATATCACCAGTTGTTGCCTCGGGAGATCGCTGGCTTTGTTGTACAGGGTTCTTGGGAAACCAATCAACCCAGACCATGTCTTGCTTAAAGAAGACTTAAACCTTTACGTGGGCTTAAGTTGTTCTCCTTATTCTTCCCTGCTGCCTCTCCTCTTTATTTCTGCCAGATCAGATAAGAGAGGATCAAGCAGGCCAACTGGAAGATCCAGAATCATCATTAAAAACAAAGCCGCTCTCTCCCCCCTTCTCCAGGCAGTGTCTGGATCCACTAACATTAGTCAAAGGAGCACAGGCTAGAAGGAGCCACGGGACCCGCTGGTGGCCAGCAGCCTCTGCTAACAAAACTCCGTCCACTGCAGGCGAGAGCTGGCTCTCCGCTGCCCCGAGGGACCCGCTGAATAATCCCGTGCAGGTGGCCCCAGCTTTGCTGCTTATGTGCAGCGATTTGGATGAATTGGCAGGAGCGGGTGATGCTGCACTAGGTCGTGTGCTGTTTTATAAATTTTAATCCTCGCTTTGAATTTTCCAGCAGAATGGGTTTGCTCTACCTCTGGGCTGGAGGGAAACTTTTTGTCGTTACCCTGGAAACGTGGAGACGACAGATCCATCGTTCATTGGCAAGTGGGAAAGGATGAGAAAAGAGGATGACAAAAAAGCATTGGGAAAGACCAAGAAAGTAAAAGGGCCTTTTAAAGGAGACGTCTTCACCTATGGCAGCAAGGCCGGGAGCACAGAGCACTCAGGCTACCTCTAGTGATCAGGATTTCCCAGCACTTCCTTGGATCCTCCATAGCATCAGACTTGCTGGAGCAGTTTTGCTCAACTTCAGCAAGAGAGCCAGGGGTGATGGATTTAGGTTAACATCCCCTTGCTCCCTTCCCAGCTCTGGCAGCCTGGAGTCAGCTCACACTCTGCATACTTAATCTCTTACCTCATTTAAACCTGGGATGTTATGTATGTGGAGCATGGTCAAAGGTCAAAGAGCCACAAGGTGAGAAAAGGGCCAAGCTGCAGAACGAGAGCAAGCGTCCAAAGAGCACTTGCTGAAAATTACCAGTCCTAGTACTGCAGGGAGCAAAACGTGGAAGAAGGAGGAAGCCAGACATGCCCACCTGGAGGCCACCTTCCCTTTGCAGAGAGCCCAGAGGACATCTCTGGCCCAGCAGAGCAAGTGGTCAGCAGAGCTCAACAGGGGGAGAACTGAGAAGATCTCAGCCCTGGATTTTGCTTACACTAATGCCATTCCTCACTCAGCAAAGGGCTTGGCACTCAGCTCTCTTGTTGCCTGATGTCACTTTGTATCCTGGAGGGCACAGGAATCCAGAGTGCCAGAGTCCGATTTTTCCCCTGTGAATTGAGAGCTCTGGAGAAGATAAACCACTCTTTAGTGCCCTGCCAAGCTCTGAGCTTCAGTTAAGGGGAAAAGAACACAGATGTCTGCACTTCTCATTGAATCTGATCGAGTTACACTCAAAAATTTGTTTTTCCTGCTGGAAATGTGAGTGAAGAGAGGTGAGAAAGGATACTGCAATGCAACATCCAGCTTCTTAAAGCCCGTGGATAGGTAGCTCGCTGTGGTCACCACCTGTTCCCATGCCTTGATGATATAAGTCCCTCTCCTGAACTTCATCTCCCTGCTGCCCTCCAAGGCACCAGCTCATATTAATCCTCTCTCTCCTTGCTGAGTCGCAAAGTTCTTAAAGGCCAGAGCTCCGTTTTCCTGCTCTTATAAAGTCCCCTGTGCACTTGTGGCCCCACGCAAATAAATACAGGGGAAGAAGCAGCAGCCTCTCATCCGCAGTGCTCCAAGGGCCACAGGGAGCCTGGGGTTCACCCGGAGCTTGCAGGAGTGCCCAGGTGAAGGTAAGTTGGCCTTGCCCTGCTCAGCTGCCTCCTTCTGCATCTGTGCCCCCTAATCCCTCATGCTGCTCCTCCCTGGACCCCAGCATCACCTTCGTGTCTCCACGTTTCTACTTGTCACAGCCCCGTGTTCCCCTTTTCTGTTGCCTCCCTGCACCTCTCAGCACTGCGGCTCCGCTGACGGCCTCAGCTCGCCTCTGAAGCAAGACCAGGGAAGAAGAGAAAACAGAGAGGAAAGATTTCCCTTTAAGCAAGAAGATAACCAGCCTGGGCCTGGGAAAAGTTGTTGGTTTTGTCAGTGTTCAAGGAACTCTATCTGCTGAGACATGTAGGCTGCTATTGGAGGCAAAGAGCGGAGCTGGCTGGATTTTAACTTGCCACTGCCATCTGCGGGGCTGTTGTTGCTAGTAGCAAAGCCGGGCAGTCTCAGGAGGATACTGATCTCTGTTATGGTTATTATCCTCTTCCCCAAGGAAGTTTGCAGTCCCCTTTCCCTCCCTCAACCCTGTTGCTGGAGCGGTGTCAGCGTAGCTGCCGGGCAGAGTAGTGGCAGCAGGAGACAAGTGTAGCAAACACTATTTGACAGTGTGTTTTGGATGCATTTCAGGTGAAAACACACACACAAAAAAAAAACAAGCACGTTTGATCCTGGCTGTACCTGCCTTCCATATTCATGTTCGTGTGCCTCCATGTCATTATGGGATTAAAGCATCATTAAGCACACAACAGAAGCCTTTGATAACCCTCTGTTCCGTGCTCCTCCTTGCCTTTCTTTTTTTTGCATTTCTCCTACTCCATCTTCTTTCTTTTTTTTTCCCTTTTCCCTTTTTTTTTTTTTACCTAGCCTTTTTCCAACATCCCTTCTTTCTTCTCCCCAGTGGTTTCAGGGATGCTCTGGAGTAATAACTCCCAGAGATACGACGTGGCTGAAAGGAACTTATTCTGACTCTCCTTTACACCAGGGTGTATCAGGATTTATGTAGCAAACAGGGGGCAGCATCAGTGAGCAAATCTGTGCAGCTCTGCCCTGTTCCACAACAGCTCTGCTAATCTAGGATGTGCTGCAGCTGAGTTGGTGCAAAGAGGCTGAGGAATGCAAGCAGGTCCCCGGCAGCAGGTCTGGTGTAAATGCAGGAGTTACTCCACTAGCTTCAGGGAAGCTGCTTCAGATTTACACCGGAGTAGCAGTGATCAGTATCTGGTGTTGAAGATCTACTTTGCAACCTCCTGACTGAGAGCTGCAGAGTTTCAAGCCGCAGCTGTAGAACGCTCGTAGTATTTTTAATAAGGGTGCTGAGACCAATCTACTCCTGTATGGGAAACGTGACAGCAATTTAGATTGAAAGCTTCTGTTTTCCAGACAGACACTCACCCAGTTAGTGCAAACAAAAAGGCACTTGTAACTCCAGTCCTTTAATCTTACTCTTTGCTTCATGATAGATAAGGCGTCTTGACATCAAATTGCACTAATATGGTCCTCTGAAGATTAGCAGTGTGGACAATGCTTGTCGCCTGGCTTTCCCTGATAGGGTTTCTGAGGGTAGCAAGGTCTGGTGGTCAAAGCAGGGATGCTGGTATGGAGAATGGACTGGCCTCCTAGGCTCCCTGCCTCTGACTTCTAGGCTGCCGGTGTCTGACCTTGCCTCTTGGTTTTTGCAGTTGTAAAATGGGCATAATAGATCGTAATTAATTGCCTTGAGGGGAGCTCGTTGAGGGATGGCTAATGATTATTGGCTTGAAAATTACAGAGGAGAGAGGGGAAGAAACAGAAGGAAGATTTCACAATGAGTGTGGGATGCAGGAGCTGCTTCTCTAGAGAACTCAAAGCCTTTTCCTACAGATGGTCTCATTCCTCTCATCTGAACGAAGGGGCAAAAAAATACAAGGGCAAGTGATTTGCCCAAGGTTATTTGAGAAACCCAGGAATGAACCCAGGTGTTGCAGGTGCTGCCAGCCTGCTGTGATCAGCACATTGTGCTGCTCACAGCCAGGCTGTACAAGCTGATGAAGCCCACCAACACCCCACCACGTGTATCGGTTCCCTGTCCATGCACTGGGCAGGCACAGGGGTCACTGGCAGACCCCACAGTGACATCTGAGGGGGAAGCAGTGGCTACACAGAGGCTCTACTTCGATGAAGCCAGTGTAAGGCCAAAGAATGTAGGGCCTGTGCTCATTTCTGCTTCCAGTTGCCTCCCAAGTAAATCCAGAGCAGCCTCTGGGCAGGGGCACAGACTTGCTGGGTTAGATGTGAGAATACCAGAGCCTGGACCCGCTGTGTTTTGTTTTTTTTTTTTTTTTCTTTTTTCAGTTACAAAGCAGATTGCAGGCAGCTTTTCTGAAGTGTTTGAGGGAGGTGGTGTCAGGCAGCAGCCTGCAGCACCCAAAAGATGCTGCCAGCCCCTCTCCTCCCAGCTACACAACAGAGCTCGTTTTACAGGCACTTGGAGCTTGCTGTGACTCTCCTGAGTGCTACTGAGTCCATTCCCCGGTGCACAGCTCCCAGGCTGAGCTTCTTCCACCCTCCTAAGGACACTGTCAAGGACCACAGGCATAAAACCAGCCCAAAGCCCATCCTAATCTCCCACAAGTCTGTAGATGAGCCCCTGCTGAGCCCAGACCTGGGCTTTGCTTTGCTTGGTCACCCAGAGCACTCGGATTTCTGGGCTCAGCCCTGCAATGGGACAAGTTCCTCCATCCCATGGCTCACATCCACCCTTCCGAGAGGCTTCGCCGCTTCCATGGAGGTGGGAGGTAGGCCAGAACAAAGCCTGAGCGAAGGGGAGGTGAGGATGTGGCCCTCACACAAGAAAGGTGACAGCCACTGCCCTGCCTGACGGAGGAGACGGAGGCATCAGAGCAATGTCAGCCCAGCAGGGAGCTCCCGGCAGCCTCTCTGAGATCAAAC